>NC_138749.1:19460533-20050489 GCF_965113315.1 Podarcis vaucheri
CTCTGGTATTTTGTTGAAATTATATTTAAAAACGGGTCAGGAATGCTTTCCAATGACAACGTGTCAGTCAGCTGCTGCTCTGGCTCTCCTATTATTTCCCAACTATGCCCCTCATCTGCCTCTGAGCTGTAACCTCCCACAAACCCCTGTTGTAAATCTATACTGTCTTCATCTTCCCTGGAAGGGCCAGGATGGGGAGGTGGTCTCCACCATTCCTCCTCAGCCTCTGCCCAGGCCCTGACATCTGCTGAAATTCCGTCTTCTACATAAGGAACCTTGTCCTCTTTTGCATTTGACTGCCTTTATCTTACTACCACAAGTCCTGCCCCCTTCCTGGCTCCAGCCTGCAAAGATTTGCAGGCAGTGAAAGGGGTAATGGTGATGAGGGGCTGTATCAGGGAATGCCCATCTACTTTTATTCTATAAAACCAGGACACAAAACACAAGCATAAAATAGCTAAACCTGGGTGGAAAATTCTGAATATTCAGAATACAAATCACTCACACAACCTGCTTATTTACCTATTGCTCATTTGAAGATTTGATAAATGAACAACCAATGAGCAGAGGATGCAATTTGAACCAGGGTATCAACTTGGAGCAAACAAGCAAGCAAGTCTACTTTCACAGCAGGCTCGGGGAAGTACAATTTTGTTTCAAACCCCACCACAAAAGAAATTGCACCCCCCCTATATTTACCACTGATTATCTTATCAGGAGGGGCTTGCAGTCTGCAATAATACAGTAGTGTTTGTGTACCTTTTGCCCAGGTATTAACAAGTTTTAACTGCAGTTTAGTCATTGGGTCACTAAGTTGTTCTAATGTTTAACATTTCAGACAGGAAATGAAGGTAGTTTTCCATTCCTCCTGCTATCCAGAATCACCGGCAATCTCAAGAATCTTGTCAGGGATACTGGCAAGCAACAAAAGACTCTTTTTTATTCTTGTGTGGTCCCGCTTGTCGAGATCACCTCTGGGCCAAATGTGAAAGACTGGCTGGTTCTTTTCGGTGTTTGGAAGCGTAGAAGAAGAGTTGCTGCCATTTCAGCTCCAGAGAATAACAGGAAACTTTTGAGGGGAGGCAGGGGAGTCGCTGAGGTAAAAACATGGGCCATGTCACACATTTGACACACACTGCTCTTGACGGGGCCATGCAAATAGCCTTGGGAATAATTGTTCCAGTTTTAGTTAACATCCAGCCGAAGCAAGTACTAAGGTCAGCTTTAAGCTGTTCTCCATTGTTAGAACTCTAGCTAAATTTATGTCGGCTTCCTGGGAGTTGTTCTTGTGACTTATTGTGGAAAAAGCATGGCATTGTTTCCAACACATGCATATCAGATTTGGTTTTGTATGATCAAACAGAGGAATGAATGAAACCTACATGCATCAAGTTGGAGCTGGAAAACCACAGAGCGTTTTAGCAACAACAGAGAGAGAGTAAGCCTGAGAGAGGCAATTCAACAGGCCCAGGAAAGGCTCGTTGTATGGTCCTCGATGTATAGAGAGCCAGTGTGGTGTAGTGGTTAAGAGCAATGGACTTGTAATCTGGGGAACCGGGTTTGCATCTCCGCTCCTCCACATGCAGCTGCTGGGTGACCTTGGGCCAGTCACACTTCTTTGAAGTCTCTCTCTCAGAGTGTTTGTTGTGGGGGAGGAAGGGAAAGGAGACTCCTTCGGGTTGTGATAAAGTGGGATATCAAATTCAAACTCTTCTTCTTCTTCGTCCTCATGGGACCATGCCACCTCACAGGAAGGAGAGCAAACTTGATGTCTGAATATTGCCTTCACGACACAAACATCTTTGTATGTGGAAAGCTAGCACATTAGTGATTCTAATAATAATAATAATAATAATAATACATTTATTACTTCCCAGCCACTCTGAGCAGCTTCCAACAGAATATTAAAAACACGATAAAACATCAAACATGAAAAACTTCCCTAAACAGGACTGCCTTCAGATGTTTTCTAAAAGTCATGTAGTTGTTTATTTCCTTGACATCTGGTGGGAGGGTATTCCACAGGGCGGGCGCCACCACCAAGAAGGCCCTCTGCCTGGTTCCCTGGAACCTGTGGTCCAGCGCCGAGGGCCTTCTGGTGGTTCCCTCACTTCTCGCAGTGAGGGAACCACCAGAAGGCTCTTGGCGCTGGACCTCAGTGTCTGGGCTGAACAATAGGGGTGGAGATGCTCCTTCAGGTTTACTGGGCTGAGGTCATTTAGGGCTTTAAAGTTCAGCACCAACACTTTGAATTGTGCATGAAAACGTACTGGGAGTCAATCAAGGTCTTTTAGGACCTGTGTATTATGGTCTCGGTGGCCACCCCCAGTCAACAGTCTAGCTGCTGCATTCTGGATTAATCAGTGCTAAAAAAATGTTTAGGGGTACTCTCATTTTCCTACTCACATTCAAAGGTAGCCCCACATAGAGTGTGTTGCAGTAGTCCAAGCGGGAGATAACTAGAGCATGCACCACTCTGGCAAGACAGTCCGCGGGCAGGTAGGGTCTCAGCCTGCGTCCCAGATGGAAGTGGTAGACAGCTGCCCTGGACAGAGAATTGACCTGCACCTCCATGGACAGCTGTGAGTCCAAAATGACTCCCAGGCTGTGTACCTGGTATGCCCCATATGTGGTAATTCTTCACACACAGAGAGATTTGGGCCATAGGAAGCTGTGAGACACTTGGACCATCTAGCAGTGGCTCCCCAGGGTCAGGATACATTCACACCATGCATTTATAGCAGGGTAAAAGGTAAAGTGACCCCTGACCGTTAGGTCCAGTCATGGACGACTCTGGGGTTGCGGTGCTCATCTTGCTTTATTGGCCGAGGGAGCCGGCGTACAGCTTCCGGGTCATGTGGCCAGCAGGACTAAGCCGCTTCTGGCGAACCAGAGCAGCACAAGGAAACACCATTTACCTTCCCACCAGAGTGGTACCTATTTATCTACTTGCACTTTGACATGCTTTCGAACTGCTAGGTTGGCAGGAGCAGGGACCGAGCAACAGGAGCTCGGGGATTTGAACCACCGACCTTCTGATCAGCAAGTCCTAGGCTCTGTGGTTTAACCCACAGCGCCATCCGCGTCCCATTATAGCAGGGTAGTCCAATGCAATATTTGGCATCCCCACCCACAGAACTTGTGCTGCTTTCCCAAAGCCAGGTAAGTAAGAAGATGCTGGACTTTGAAAAGGAGGGTGCTCTGACAGGTTACTATATCAGAAAAAGCATGTGGATATTAAGTGCAAGAGCACCAGACGTAGAGGCAGCATGTGCACTTAAAAGCCCATACATCCATTTTTGTACATTATTCCAGAAATGTGGGAATAAGATGCAGAAGCTTCCTGTGGTCCAAATCACATGCACCTTCACTTCCAAGCAACACCTGAGCAAGATTTTGTATCATATCATATCATCATATCATATCATCAAAATAAGCAATGGTTTTGCATGCAGCATGGCTGGTTTTCTGATTATATAAGCATGTTCTATGTTTTCCACCAGTAGTGGGGAAAGGGTGTGGGGTTTGAGTGACTCACCATTTGGATGGAGGCTGGACAGCTGTTGCAAGAAACAGTAAGAAAGACAAATTTTCGCTGTCTTGGTTACCCAGTCTATAAAAGTGGTAGTTTTTGCTTATTACAATTTAATCTGCGCCAATGGAGTTAAGCTGGACCCCCACTGCACTGCAGCAATTATGAATTCTGTCCAAGTTGCTTGACTAGAGTGCCAATTTTGAGGGAGCATTGAGATACATCAATGAATATCTCCAAAATAAGCAAAAAGGCGGGGGATGCAAGGAGGTATGAGAGAGCGGAGGAGAGAATAGCCAAGCATATGGGCAGAACAACCAATATCAAGCCAAACTTCATAAAATTCAGGCACTTACTTAAGGAGGATGCAGCAGGGACAGGTTATGGGGAAAGGGGTGGCTCAAGAGTGTAGAGGGCTTTGAAGAAGGCAGTCTGAATTACCTGAAAACTGGTGTTCATGGAAGGGGGAAAGCCAGTGAAAGAACATGTGTTTGACATGAAGAAGGTCTCAGATTCAATTCCTGGCACCTACAGGAAGATCCCTTTCTGAAGCCTGGGAGAGTATGTCAACAGTAATGAACCAGAGGCTCAGTGGCTCAGCAGTACCAGCGATGGGGAGATGGTGCCTAACACTCAAAGTGCCCAATGCTCCTTGAGGCAGCAGGACCTCAACAAACATGGAGCCTGGCACATTGCTCAGGCGGTGTCATTGGTCACAACCCATAGCATTTGGCAGGAACTGACAAGCCACCAGGAGGTTTAATGGGCACCACCAAAAGAAAATGGCCGAGGAGACAGTGCAAACACCTGTGCCCCTTCCCAAAAGCTGTGTGTTAGTCAAATCCTGTGCCAGGTGATCGTTGTTGCTTTGCTCAAGATAGGTGGCTAAGCCTTAGCGAAAGTAACACCATAAGGAATTGTGAGCTGGAGCCACTGAATGTGGTGAACTGGAGCTGAGCTGTGTCATAAGATAAACATCATCTCGTGGTCGCTGCATCCTTGCAAAGCCCATACATACACACCAGGACCAGCAAGCCAAGGCTTTCTAACTGGGTTTTGAAATCCTACAAGTACAGCTTTTCTTGGCTGGGGTATCCCCATGTGGTCAGGCTCCTTTCAGGCCACCCATGCTTTGGGAATGTTTTCCTAGAGTGCGGGCTTTCCTTGGCTTGCATCTCAATGGAATTAGGGTTTGGGCGGTTGCACCCTCTCGATACGCATACGTTGCTTTAGCATTCTCATGTCAGCGAGTCTTGACGGATGCATGCTTGGCCCTCAACGTATCCCAGTTTCCTTCTGCATCAGGCAGGCAGAAAAAGAAAATCTGCTGTAGATGCACAATTCCCTCCTGCTGCCCCCGCAAAAATGAGATCTATAATGCTGCTTAGCTGTTTCAGATACTGGTTCTAACCCAGAAGTGATGGATCACTGAGCCAGCGGAAGAGCATCTGCTGTACAACAGTCCTTCAGGAACCTTGCTTGTTGGTTTACCTCCTAGATCAGTTAGACTGGTGGACACTAGAAATGTGAGGAGCTCCTTTGTGGCAGACCCACTTTTACAGACTCCTCCACTGCTCTGTTCATCCGTTCTGCACTTCAAAATAGGAACTGATTTGCTTCAAATTGCTCTTAGCTGAGTTGTCTTTTGCTTAAGAACTTGGGCTGGTTGTGGATGACTTGTGGCTATTTTACTGCTTTTTCTAAAAACAACAACCTGGGATGGTTGTTTGGATGGGCATTGAGATGTTTCTAAATTATGGCATTCTATTTGCTTTTGTGTGTTTTATTTGCTATTGTGTGTGAGAGACCTTTTTGCCCTGGAAGGTAGCTTACAGTTTAACCAACAACCAAATAAAGAAACTTTATCACACCATTGCGGCCTTCTGAGTTGGGGCTGGTCAGCATGTAAGAGAGCTCATCCACACTTCCACTTGTCCCAGTGGCACAGGGGTGGTTGCCCCGGGCACAAAACTGTTAGCAGCACAAAGTTTCAGCACCCAGTGCTGCCTCAATACAGCTGTGCACTTCTGTCGCTGGGCTCCATTGAAAACGGCTTCTCCATGTGAACCAGGTTGTCTGTCCTGTCCAGACAACGGAATAACTCTTCTTTTCTTTTCTCTGTGGCTGCAATCTCCTGGGTGACATGGACTCGATTAGGCAGCTGAACGTGCATGCATACTCCGTCTGTTTCCTTCCTCCGTGCAGCCCTGGGCACTGCCAACCCATGCTACGCCACTGACTTGTCCCACCACTTTCCCTCCAAAAAGCCTTCTCTTCACCGCTAAATTGGAGCAGTCACCAATCAGGAAAACCGCTAGGCTCATGCACAGAAAGCATGGGACAAGCAGAACATCTCTCAGACCAGTGCTTTCTAGGCAAGGGACAAAGTGCAGAGAAGTCTTTAGAGGATTCCACCTCTGCACCTAAAACAAAATGCCTTGCTATATATTTCAGTATAACTTTGGGGATTTAACTGATCACACTGATGTTATGCTGGTTCAGCAGCCATTGTGTTCTGTATACAGCAGCATATAGCATGATAGGATTAGGAGTCAGGCCAACAATTCATCCAGCTCAGTATTGTCTACCCTGATTGGCAGTGATTATCTAAGGTTTCAGGTGGCAGTCTTTGCCAGCCCTTCCTGGAGCTGCCAGGGTTTGAACTTGAGATGTCCTGCGTGCAAGGCTGATGGTGAATCCTCAGATTGTGAGGACTGTGAGCTCTGTGAGTCCTCAGATTGATCTCAGCCTTCTTTGCAGCTAGTTATGAATAGCTGCTTTTTTGCTAGCTCTCAAAATCTTTCTTTGCCTTTTCTATTTTTTTCTGTCTTCCACCTATTATTGCTGATTTAGCAGGGGGTGGGTGGGGAAGAAGGAAGCCACCATTATTTACATTGCAATTTTGACCAAGTCAACGCCCTGATAAACCAGATCCTGTCTGGTTTCACTTCCATGCTCTATGCATTGTCGTAAATAAAAGGGTCTCTAGAATGCCACATTTATCATTCCTGCTGATCCTTCTGCACAGACAGACATTTAAATGCAACCCTACCATTAATGCAAAGCCCAGAATCCAGTATTGAGTTAGGGACACTTAAGCTGAATCAGGGGCGCCATCTCACCCTCACCCGCCGCCACAACATGGACCTGCAACATCACACGCACATGCCTGCAAATAGTGCATGTGACATCACACACACAACGTCACGTCTTGTTTTTGGAGGGGGGCTTGCTCCTCCAAAAACATGACACTTTGGACATGTGGCAGCACATGCACTACATGCAGGCATGTGTGTGTGACGTTGCATGTCCACAACAACGTCCTCCTCCTCCTCTCTGCAACCAGGGAGGCACCCTTTTCCATGGGGAGGGTCTTGGGCTCCCCCAAAAGTGTGCCTCGCTGGCTGGCTGCAGAGGGTGGAGCTAAACTGCTTCTCTCTCTGAGGCAGCACCACAGAGGCTGGCTGGCTGCCTCTCTCTCTCTCTCTGGCTTTCCTCATTGATTTTGTGGGTGCCTAGCCCCCACAATTATATTATTGTGGGTGCCCAAGCACCCGTGGTCCCCTGGAGTTGGCTTCTCTGAGATGAATTACTTTAAATTCTTTAGACTTTAAAGCACCAGCCTATGCTTATTTGCTCAGATGTAAGTCTCACTGCATTCAGTGGGGCTTAAAGGTAAAGTTAAAGGGACCCCTGACCATTAGGTCCAGTTGTGACTGACTCTGGGGTTGTGGCGCTCATCTCGCTTTATTGGCTGAGGGAGCCGGCGTACAGCTTCCGGGTCATGTGGCCAGCATGACTAAGCCACTTCTGGCGAACCAGAGCAGCACACGGAAACGCCGTTTACCTTCCCGCCAGTGCGGTACCTATTTATCTACTTGCACTTTGACATGCTTTCGAACTGCTAGGTTGGCAGGAGCAGGGACCGAGCAACGGGAGCTCACCCTGTCGTGGGGATTCGAACCGCCGACCTTCTGATCGGCAAGTCCTAGTCTCTGTGGTTTAACCCACGGCCAGGTAATTGCATATAATTGCAACATTAAGCATGCTCAGCCCTGTGCTGGATTGTGACATGTGAGCAATTGTGAGTACATCAAGGAATGAATGTAACATCTACAGGTACCTACGAAGGCACTCAAAATAAGGTGGAATGCAATTTACTTGCAAAATGGTCCATATGGTCTATTTATGATCAAAAACAGTAAAGGATTGGCATACCCCACATTTAGGGCAAATCTTATTCTCTGGCTGCATTCACAGGACAGTTTATTCTTAACTCCCACTAGACTCTGCTAGATTTCCAGATGTGCTTTTTACATCATGTAAAAGATAACATAAAATGCAAATATAATCAGATTAGGAAATTTTGGCGAAAAATAAAATAAAGTGCACATGTATTTCTTCTGTTATGTGGCCGCCGAGACCACATAACACCGATCTTGAAAGATCTACATTGGCTTCCAGTACGTTTCCGAGCACAATTCAAAGTGTTGGTGCTGACCTTTAAAGCCCTAAATGGCCTTTGCCCAGTATACCTGAAGGAGCGTCTCCACCCCCATCGTTCAGCCTGGACACCGAGGTCCAGTCTTGAGGGCCTTCTGGTGGTTCCCTCGCTATGAGAAGCCAAGTTACAGGGAACCAAGCAGAGGGCCTTCTCGGTGGTGGCACCCACCCTGTGGAACTCCCTCCCACCAGATGTCAAAGAGAAAAACAACTACCAGACTTTTAGAAGACATCTGAAGGCAGCCCTGTTTAGGGAAGCTTTTAATGTTTAATAGACTATTAAACATTTTAATATTTTGTTGGAAGCTGCCCAGAGTGGTTGGGGAAACCCAGCCAGATGGGCGGGGTATAAATGATAAATTATTACTTTTGCTGCCAAGCTTTTCATGATCAATGGTTTTCTGCGGATTGCTGTTTGCTCTGATTCAGAGGTGAAGAGCGGAGGAATCTCTGGAGAGAAGAAAGGAGCACTTCAACACAGAGCTTTAACACGTGGACCTTACTTGGAAAGCACAGAGGAAAGGTAAGTGTGGATAAGCCCTCCGCCTCTCCTTAAGCTGCTATTTATATTTTTCAAAATGTGCATGTTCTGTGCTATCGGTCCCCGTGGAATCTTTCAGTTATATAGAAAATAACACATCAATTAGAGTTTAAAAAAGGACAAGACATCCCAGACTCTTAAAAAAATAACAACATGACATGTGTTTATTTGCTACATGTCAGGAAGGACATTTTCAAAACGCCCTTTTGAGTACTACTGGCACATCCAACCAAATAGTTGGTTCACAGAATCATGGATTTTATTTACTCTGTTTTCTTGCTACAACTGCCCAGTAGCTACTCAGAATCTCTGCAGAGGAGGCCTGTGAATCTATCTATCTATCATCTATCTATCTATCTATCTATCTATCTATCTATCTATCTCTATCTATCTATCTATCTATCTATCTATCTATCTATCTATCTATCTATCATCTATCATCTATCTATCTCCTCCAAGAAAAAAACCAATAAATAACTTTCTTATTTGTTACTTGCACATGAACTGTACACATGATTCCATTTCTGTTTCATTTTGCCATTATTATTCTATGCTGTGTTGTTTGAACCAATAAAATGTGTGCATTAATTATATTTGCACAATTAAGGTCCCATCTACTGTCATTTGGCCCAACTTGGAGGTGTTCTCTGCCGCCCTCTGTGGAATCTGCTGCTCATAGTAGACCGTTTCACATTGCTAGTCTTCCCCCACTTTCTCTTCCTTTCATCTCAACCCAGGACTCATTAAAATACAGCTTATGGCACACATTCAGTCCTACCCACCCGCTCTAATGTTTGGCACTTAATAAGAACACAAGTATTGCCTTGCTTTTTTGGAGCAAAGGTCCAGCTTGTTTTGCACGCTCTACCCAGTAATGACCTGGCCAGAAGCCACTACTCAGATTCAAAGACACATCGTAGTGGAGATAGTCACCAGCACTTTGTAGCCACAAGCACACAGATTCCATTTATGGAAGATTTATTCTTAGGTATATAGACTAGGGGTGGAGAATTGGCTTTGATTCCACTTCTGGCTTCGACTCCACCCACTTTTGGAACTACCTCCACCCAGCCATCAGCTTGGCTCCCGGCTTACTTTGGTCTTCCAAAGTAAATAAAAAGAGATCACTACCTCTCCTACACACATAGGCCCTAACAACCAAGGAAAAACTTTCTGGGCTAACAGAGAGGAAGGAAGGAGCTACCACCCTAGAGAGGCTGGAAGAGTGGTGAAGGAAGGACACGTGGAACCTCCTTGGAGTAAGAATTATTGTCTTCATAAACGGAGTTCTCATAAAATGGACCATGTCAAGGTTCACACACCTGAAAGTCCAGCAAACCTGGAACTATGACAACTCAGTGAGGATGTCAGTGGAGAAGAAGGACCATGAACAAGATTGGTGCGCATATAGAGACTATGTTCTGGATGAAGAGAACCAAGTGGAACACATCTTTGGGGGGATAACGATGGTGGTGTCCCATTCTGCCCACAGTAGCCCTCTCATTTCTTCAGGGTGGTTGTGGATGGATGCCAGAGAATTCAGATGCCAGATGCCAGAGAATTCAGAATTCAGATATGGATGCCAGAGAATTCAGATGGAAATGAAAACAGGAGCAGAAATTGCCAATATTCACTTTCTATTCCTATGTCTGGAATAGAATCAATCCAGCAAATACAACCAGTATTCACTGTTGTTGCTTTCAGTCCTCAAACAATATGTAACTGATTACTCCCCCACCACCCATTTCCATTGAATTTTCTTTGCATTGAAATGAATGGTGTGGAATAGAGTAATTAATTAATTAATTACATAAAATTCAACCACAGCAGACAGCGAGATGAATAACGTTGTCAGAAGCTAAACTGCAGCAGAACGGAAGCAGCGTTGCACACAATGAACACGGTTTGGAATGGAAACTGATGCCTTCTTTCATCCCTAGTTGTGGAGGAGAGAGATGTAATGCAACTTGCCCACTTCCTTGGGGGCAAGTCGCACTGAAATTGGTGGGACCTTCTTCTGAATGAATGTTTGTAAGATCAGGTTTTAAACATACTGCATAGTTTGGGGTTTTGGTATGTTCTCTGTGTAAAGCTTCTGCTGGTGCTCAGAGATGTTTCTGTTTTGTTTTTGTGTGAAGCTTTTCTTTGTCTTAGTCGCCAAGAGGCACTAAATCCAATTTGCCTCCTGGAGAAATGACCGGCGCTGCAAAGTAATGTTCACATTCCAGATCTGCTGTAGGGCAACACAATAGTTAAGAGTTCTCCCTCTCCCATCTCCCCCACCCACACACCAAACCTCTTGCTCTCTTTTTGGAGCTAGTTAATTCAACATTAGGTAGGTCACTCTGGCCCTGTTCCCAGAATTTAACAGTGGGGGCCTTGTGAAATGCTAAACGATGTGTATAACAGCATTCAGGCCCTCTGCGAGCCGATCCGTCAAAACATTTGCTGCTTTGAAAATGTGTTCTTCAAAAAAAAGGGGGGGAAATAGGGCATATGGAACTTATTAGTATATTTGGTAAAGTTCAGGCAGCCCATCCCAAGAGAAGCTTTGCAAAGTTGGAGGGCACAGCCCTACCTTTTAGGAATGAGCATCTCCCCAAATGTGTTCTTTTGCAACCTGGTACATGCGCGAAAGCAGCAAGGGTACATCACGACCAGGGATGCTGGTCTCTTTCCAAGGATCTCTGTACAATGCTAAGAGTGAAAAAAGGGGGGGAGGGGTCCATGATGTTTTTGTGTGTTTTTTTAGTTACCACCCTGCAACCCCTTCATTTTCCTCTTGGCTAATTGCCCTGATCCCTGGCCCTTTGAGTGATGTAATGTAGTGAGAGGGCAAGGCTTCGTGATTTCACTGCTTTGGATTCCTCCATCTCTGGGGACATTGGCAGGAAGGGTCAGCCTGTCTCCTTGGAGATGTGCGAGACTGTTGCCACAGAAAAGGGAGACGAATGAGCTGCAGTTAACTGGCAGTTGCCAGCATCGTCTCGCTTACCCGCGTGGCCAGAGAGACAACACATGGCAAAGGCGTCTTTTATTTATCCCACAGATTAACCAACAATGTTGGATGTTTACACGGGGGCAGAAAGGCACAACAAAATTGAACTGAGGGTGGTGAGAGGCAAAAATGTTTTTGGGGAGAATAGCTAAGTGCAAAGGAAGGCAGGAAGCTGCTTTTTGCTGAGCCAGATCATTGGTCCATCGAGTTCAGTATTGTCTACAATGAGTGGCAGCAAATCTTCAGGACTTCAGACAAGGGTCTCGCTCGAATGTAGTTAAAGCTTACCAGATTTCCCCCCCAATGAATCCAGGTACACTTTTCAGCTACAGTAGGAATGATAGGATTTTGCCAGGGGACTGATTTGTAAATCCAGGGACTGTCCCTGGGAAACGAGGACGTCTGGTAACCTTAATGTAGCTGCAGTTACGAATGAATGAACCTGAGGCCTTCTGCAAATCAGTGGATTGGAAGTAGGATACAGTTTTGGAGTTGTACCAGATGCTTTTTGTTGTTGTTGTTAAGGTGAGAGAAGGATGCATTCATGTTTGAAATTTTTCTATAGGCAAATGAAAATCTGATAGATGCACTCAGCTCCACTTGCTTGCCACAACTGCTCCAATCATTCCAATGTTGGGACTGTGTCGGCACATGAGAAAGAATTAATAGATAGACGTGGGCATGGGTGATGGCCCGTACCACCCCGGATAATGGTGGCTTTCATTGGAAAACATTGTCATAGAGTCATAGACTTGGAGAGTTGAAGGGATCCCAAGAATCATCTTGTCCAACCCCCTGCAATGCAGGAATCTCAACTAAAGCGTCCATGACAGATGGCCATCCAACCTCAGCTTTAAAACCTCCAAGGAAGGAGACTCGAGCAACTCCAGAGGGAGTCCGTTCCACTGTCAAACAGCTCTTACTATCAGAAAGGTCTTCCTGATGTTTAGCCAGAATCTCCTTTCTTGTAACTTAAACTCATTAGTTCAGGTCCTACTCTCTGGATCAGGAGAAAACAAGTCTGCTCCATCTTCCACGTGACAGCCCTTGATATATAGTTGAAGATGGCTATTACATCTCCCTTCAGTCTCCTCTTAACCAAGCTAAACATGCCCACCTACTTCAACCTACAGCTCTTTTTCCATAACCTTGGTCATCTTGGTCGCTCTCCTCTGCACACGTTCCAGCTTATCAGTATCCTTCTTAAAATGCAGCTCCCAGAACAGGACACAATATTGTGTTTGAGAAGCTTCTCCCCTGACATATGATTTGTAACATTTCAGAAATGCAAGGCGTTACTTGATGGCACGGTTCCGAAACAATACCAATGCACATGTGAACAGGAACAGAGTCCCATGGAGATCATCAAGCTACTTTGGGCAAATCCCTGACTCTCAGCCTAATCCATGGGCAGGCAAACTAAGGCCCGGGGGCTGGATCTGGCCCAATTGCCTTCTAAATCCGGCCCGCGGACAGTCTGGGAATCAGCGTGTTTTTACATGAGTAGAATGTGTCCTTAAATTTAAAATGCATCTCTGGGTTATTTGTAGGGTATAGGAATTTGTTCATTCCCCCCCCCATATAGTCTGGCCCCCCCCCACAAGGTCTGAGGGACAGTGGATTGGCCCCCTGCTGAAAAGGTTTGCTGACCCCGGCACATGATAGTTATGAAGAACCATGTACAAACAGATGTCCCAATACTATATCAATATTAAAGGTAAAGGTAAAGGTACCCCTGCCCGTACGGGCCAGTCTTGACAGACTCTGGGGTTGTGCACCCATCTCACTCAAGAGGCCAGGGGCCAGCGCTGTCCGGAGACACTTCCGGGTCACGTGGCCAGCGTGACATCGCTGCTCTGGCGAGCCTGCACCAGCGCAGCACACGGAAACGCCGTTTACCTTCCCGCTATAAAGCGGTACCTATTTATCTACTTGCACCCGGGGGTGCTTTCGAACTGCTAGGTTGGCAGGCGCTGGGACCGAACAACGGGAGCGCACCCCGCCGCGGGGATTCGAACCGCCGACCTTTCGATCGGCAAGTCCTAGGCGCTGAGGCTTTTACCCACAGCGCCACCCGCGTCCCTATATATCAATATTAGCAACTTAAAAACAAGCAGACAAGAATCTAGTCCTCATAGTGTAGACAACTTCCAGTCTTGACTGTTTGCTGCTCTGTTGCTCAATCCAGAATCAGGCTGCAAGCCCATCTGTTTCCCCTTAGGGGCGTGTCATGCAATGAATCCGCACCATGGATGCTTCAGATATTTTTACCGCACCAAAAGCAGGTTTGTGGAACTTAACTTACTCAGCACACCAAACTTTCAAAGCCGCAGTAAACTTTTATTATCACCACTACTGATATTTGGACTTCCTGGAGTTCTAGTGGTTTAAAGCCGCAATCCTATGTGGGAGTCAATCCCACTGAACGGACTCACATAGGATTGTACCGTAAGGCCTTTTAAAATTAAGTTTTAGAGTACACCAGCAAATGAAGCATTTTACACCGACTCCCTCACGCTTCGGGGTTGTTTATTCTGGTTGCTAAACATTAAGCTGCAAAGCCATGTTCTACTCAGATTATTTTGTATTTTAATAATTTTAATTTGTTTTGCTTTGCTGTTGTACAGTCACTTCCTAGGGATTTGTGCCTGGAAAAAATTAGGAGAATGAGCCACATAAGACCCAGAGAAGGAGAGAGAGAGAGAGAGGGAGGGGTGGTTATAAAATAAACATTATACCATATGTGGGGGAACATTTTTACAGTAAGTGGCGGCTCTCACTTTCTGGCATTTTATACACATGGCCATCTGTTGGAGGCTTGTTTGAAATGGCTGTTTTCCAGCATTTATGTAACTAGGCAGCAAAGAGGAAATGACATCACAGTTTCCTGAAGAATATTAGCAGTGTCAAAATGAAGAAAATACGATGGGCGGTGGAAGATTTCTTTTCTTGCAGACACGATTTCCCCCACTCCCCAAAACAAACCAGGGGATTATCTCACCAATATCTTTGTTGTTTCTTACATGGCGATATTAAACCTTTGCATCCCGGTTTCGTTTCTATGTATTAAAAATGACATCTCAAATGAAAACCAGGGAAACCAACAGTCTCAGTGGGGAAAAAACAAAATGAACTGATCCGACTTGAATTGAGTCAAGCTGAAATGAATACTAGTCATACATTCTCATGACTGTCGAAAAGAGCTTTCCCCTTTCAGCTATTTATTTTTCCTGCACAGTCTGCAAAAACGTTTGCCTTGATCAAGTGCTGCCTGCCTTCATCTTTCCCTGCGGTGATCTAGGCTTCATTTTATTACACACCCTATTGGCTGAAGTGATGAAGTTTGAACACAAATGTGTGGACTCCCTTCATTTGAGAAGGCAGGGTCTGTTTCAAAGTCAGGGCAGGCCTCTGAGGCTAGGGTCAATGCAATATTATTTTGTTTAATGAAACTTTTGTAAAACAACAGCAACCTCAAAACAGTTTACGAAAAGAATAAAACAATAACATTAAAATAATTAACTTTGATGATCAACTAAAAGCAGATGAAACGATGTCAACATATCAGGGTAGGCTAACAAAAATGTTTCCGCAAGAAGAAATTCTGACGAAAGAAGAATGGCAGACAAAATTAATGGACTAGGCAGAATTAGATAAAATGAAAGGAAGGATTCGAAACCTGTGGGACCAGAGATTCACAGAAGATTGGAAGAAATATACAAACTATTTGGAGAGCAACTGTAATCAACAAATTATGCTAGTTGGACTACAAGAAGTTTTGTAAGGAGAAATATATGAAACATTGCAAAATAGAGAAAGATTAGAGATATTAGTTATGAGATTTAAATGTAATAGTGAAAGTAAAGAATAAGTGATTAGATTGGAAAATTTTCAGATGTGATTGATGGAAGTAAAAAAAATGTATAAGATGTAAAAGTATGTTTAATTATTGTTGAAAATGATATGTTAAAAACATATATATATATATATATATATATATATATATGCTTTCGTAGATTTTCACGGGTACAGGAATGCAGGTTTTGGTGTCTTCGGGTGTCTTCCCGTGTAAGAGTCGGGGTGTCTGGGCGACGTTTCGACGAGGTCTCACTCGTCATCTTCAGGCTGGTGCTTTCGGCTTCTTGTTACTGGAACAGAGCAGAATCTGGTGTTTGAGTTCCTATAAATACTGTTGAGGGGTGTGGTGTATAGCCTCCAACGTTCTGGGCAGAGAGGAAGTTCCTAGATTAGTGTGCCTTTTCTTCTTTTGTTCCTTAATTACTTGAGGGATATCTTGAGTGATTTCATGAGTGATATTCTGAATACCACTGGGTGGGTCATTAAGTGTAGATTAGTTGCTAAAGCTTTCGTGTCTTGACCTCTTGAGCTTGTGAAGAGTTTTTCTGAGAAGATGGCTGTGCTGCATTTAGTTGTGCTCTGGCTTGGCTTCGTGTATAGGGGCGAGCTGTGATTTTGTGCCTTGTGCCCGCCAGATCTGTGTAGGGATTGCAGGGGGGTGCAGCATCCGGGGGTGCCACTATAGTTTGGCTACTGGATGGAGTCTGTAATATGTCTGTGGAGAGGGTCTGGGTTTGGGTCTGGTGTGGTTGATTGGTGACGGCGTTCTGTGTGCCTCTGGTTCTGGTGTCGGTTTTTGTGGGGAGGGCTAATTTCCAGATGTCTGGCAGGCGGGACGTGTCGTCACGCTTGTTCATGTTGTGAGGGTGTTTCTCTATCTCGATGGCTTCCATGATTATTCTCTTGTGGTGATGTTCCATGTTAAAGAGCAATTTGGAATCTGCAAAATTAATTTCGTGTCCTGTTTCTTTCATGTGTTGGAAAAGAGAGGAAGTTTTTTCTTCTTTTTTGACGGCATTCTTGTGTTCTGCGATACGTGCATTTATTCGTCTGTTTGTTTGTCCAATGTACGTGGCTGGGCAGACTTTGCAGGGTATTTCATAGACCCCTTGGTTTTCCAGCTGGATTTTGTCTTTTGGGTTTCTGAGGATATTGGCTATTTTTTGGTTGGTGCAGAAGGCTGTTTTGATATTGTGTTTATGGAGGATTTTGCTAATTTTGTCTGTAGTGCCCTTGATATAAGGAAGGAGGGCAGGCGATTCTATATATATATATATATTATATATATATAATATATAATATATATATTATATATATATATAATGCAGGTTTTGGTGTCTTCGGGTGTCTTCCCGTGTAAGAGTCGGGGTGTCTGGGCGACGTTTCGACGAGGTCTCACTCGTCATCTTCAGGCTGGTGCTTTCGGCTTCTTGTTACTGGAACAGTAACAAGAAGCCGAAAGCACCAGCCTGAAGATGACGAGTGAGACCTCGTCGAAACGTCGCCCAGACACCCCGACTCTTACACGGGAAGACACCCGAAGACACCAAAACCTGCATTCCTGTACCCGTGAAAATCTACGAAAGCATATATATATATATATATATATATATATATATATATATATATATATATATATATATAATGTTTTCAGCAGTGAATGTCCTTCCTGATGTCACTAGGCAGGGAGTTCCATTGTCTGGGTGGCTGCGATGCTAAGAGTTTGTTTCCTTACAATATGGCAAGGTAGGCGACCTCCTGCCCACAGGCCCAATCTGGCCTGACACAGGTCCCAATGTGGCCTATGGGGCCATGTCCCCCAATCCATGCCCACCTGCTCCACACCTGATGCCCTATGTGATGTCAGGTGTGGGGCAGGTACAGACATTGTGGGGAACTCAACCGCACAGCCGACCCCTGCAGAAATCATGGTTGAAATCACTGCTCATGGACTGATAGGAAGTGACTTTGAGACTGCCTGCCAAATTTGGCCCACAAGGGGCCATAAGGGCTAGATCAGGTCCCCACCCCAGAACTAGAGAGGTCTCCTATTCCTTCTAGGTCATCAATGCCTCTTCCTCTGTCTGTAAAAATAAACATCCGTATCTTTGTAAAGATGTAAAGGTAAAGGGACCCCTGACCATTAGGTCCAGTCGTGACCGACTCTGGGGTTGCGGTGCTCATCTCGCTTTATTGGCCAAGGGCGTACAGCTTCCGGGTCATGTGGCCAGCATGACTAAGCCACTTCTGGCAAACCAGAGCAGCACACGGAAACGCCATTTACCTTCCCGCCGGAGCAGTACCTATTTATCTACTTGCACTTTGATGTGCTTTCAAACTGCTAGGTTGGCAGGAGCAGGGACCGAGCAACGGGAGCTCACCCCGTCATGGGGATTCGAACCGCCGACCTTCTGATCAGCAAGTCCTAGGCGCTGTGGTTTAACCCACAGCACCACCCGCATCCCTATTTGTAAAGAGGAGTAGACTACAATTCCCAGCATCCCTAGTTAGCAGGGCTCGTAGTCAGGGATGATGGGAACTGAAGTCGAAAAACAGTTGGAGATCCACGTTTGGTAAACCCTGTATCTGATCTACTGATCTGTGAAATATTTTGAACTTGTTTTATGGATGGTAATTTTTATTGGATTTCCCCCCTCCCCCCCCCAGAATGTTGGCAGCATAATTTATTTTATTTTATTTTCGCAGTTAATAAAAAAGAAATAGATAATGCTTGTTGTAGCTAAGCAGGCTTGGGTCTTATCAGCACCTAGATAACAGCATGCTTGGCAGCCATATGTATACAGCTTTGAGTTCCATGGAGGGATATAAAACACGTGATGCAATGAATAACTGGTAAGTTTTGGGCAAAGCCTGGCTCTGCCAATGTCAATAGTTCTGTCCATAGCCATAACACCAAGGTCAGTTTTCTCCTCCTGATGGCTCCGTCAAGTTCTGCTGAGGAGTGTTGTTTATTTTAACCCCAGTGGTTTGAGCTTGGTGAATTACAAAGTCCTCAAACCATGTGGGAGGGCAGGAGCTATTCTTTGCTGTAAGAATGAGCTCTTCAGCCCAATCCGTTGGCACAAATCATGGCTCTCAGGAATATTTTTTGGATTGTGGGAAGAGGAGGGAGAACCCTCAAGAAGAGGAGATCTCTGAAAATCCTTCCTCGATCCAGATCAATGTTAAAATGAAATTTGTGGGCAGTGTTGACGATGGAAAGGGACAGAAATGGGCAGGAAACGAATGCTGGAAAAGCTTAATTTGAGTTCTGGAATAATCAGTGATCTTAGAGCAACCTTCGCTAACTGAAAGTCCTCCAGATTTATGGCCTTACAACTAGAGATGGGTGAGAAATTTGATTTGGTTGGCATTTAAAGGTGAATCTATCTCATTCACACTTTCTGAAGCAATATATGGAGCATAGTATAGCAGTCCTTGGAAATTCGCACATTGCTGAATTTTGCAATGCAGTTCTCCAGATGGGTTATCTGCACAAAAGACATATCCTGGGGTAAAGTGTGCATTAAAAAATCATATATTAATGACAATAACACATCATGTTAGGGAAAATTGCTTTGCAAAAATGTGTATATTACACAAAATAGCACTGAACTTGTATACATTTGCACTAAAAATGCTGATGAATTTTCATAGGGACTTAAAAAAAAAAAAAAGCCGATGTGGAAATCTGGAGCGCTGAATTTAAGACTGAAGAAATTAGAAACTGAAGGCAACCAAAACTGACAATCTGTGCACCCCTACTTTCAAGATGCCTTGCCCAGGACCCCCTCAAACCTGCCAGTAGTGCTTCTATCAGTATCACTTCTGTTCACAGAGCAAATCCAGCATTAGTTGCCTTCAGACTATCAGTATTTTGCAGGAAGGCTTCAAGAACATCTGTAGGCTTGTGCAATTGAAGTGGACCCAAGTGCTCTGTCACCCTGACACATCCAATCCACTTCAACCAACCAACCAGGAGTTTTGGGTTTCAGAAAGTGAAATGCACCAAAAAGTATGGGATAAACACATGATGGATGGAAAGACATATAACACCACCATATAAAACCAGGATGAATTCAGGGTGACTGCTCATTGCCATATAACCTCCTCACAACCAAATCAGAACAAAATGCTCAAGAAAGGACACTGTCTAACTTCTGCATTGCTTTGTGCAAATAGATCAGGGTGGTGCTCAGCAAACAGGTTGTCTTGGAGGAGCTCACTGTTCTGAGAGGAAAGAGGTGTGTCTTTAAAAAAAACCCAAACCATTTACAGTCTTCTGTAGCTCTTTGTGTCGAACTGTTCTGAGAAAGCTTTCAAATACCAGAAGTAATGTTTTGCATTATATCTATCTATATATCTGTAGCTAGTTCAAAAGCTCTGGGTTTGTGCCAAAAGGGGGAACAAAAGTTAAGTCCCACCTGGAATTCATTCTGCCTTCTCTTGCACTTTCAGTTCCTGGATCCGCTTGCCAAGACAGCAAGATTGTTTTAAAATGGGGAGTTGGGCCGTCTGGAGGGGGAACCAGCCCTCAGGGATGCAAGGCACAAGACACGCCAGCTGACCAGTCAGCTAAGTGCAACGAAGGAAGTTCTTGGCAAGCCAGCAGAAGGTGGTGCAGAACTCCAAATGAATGCCAGGTGGATTTACTTTTACTTTGGCATGGAGAAGGAAGGCTTTGAAATGATTTGTTTGCTGCCAGAGGGGACTGCTGCTGGTCTTTGGGAAAGATCTCTTGAACAGGAGTTTTTAAGGAACCCATGGATCCTGAAATTTTGTTAGGGGTTATTCAGCGAGGGGTGGGAGACCCACATCTTACACTGAACACAGGCATATGCTCTCTCTAGTACACATGTACTAGTGTGAGTGTGCATTTCTTGATCTGTTGTGTACACAGCTACGCAGACCTGTGCACTCATTGAACATTCTTATTTAGACAAGCTTATCTACATGCTAAGGAAGTTGAGGTAATTTTAATCTGTTTTAGTATTTTAACTTCTGTATGCTTTTAAAGTAGGGTTGTATTCCCCCCCCTTGATTTGTAGTTGTATCTTTTTGCAATCTGCTTTGAGGTTTTTTAAAAATCAAGCGGTATATACATTTTATGAAACAAACAAACAAAACAAACAAGCAAACAAACAAACAAACAAAAGCACTAGCATTATAACCAGGAAAACTAACTCAATAATCCCCACCCCTGAATAAGAAGCTAACTTATACCATAAGAAGCTAATTTATACCAGTTCAGACTCTCTGTCCACTATTGTCTACTGGTTCTGGCTCCCCAGGGACAAAGAAAGGCCTTTTCCCCCACTTTAAACTTGATGCTTTTAACTAGAAACATCTCAGAAGATAGTAGAACCTCCTTCATTAGCGGTTTTGGATTACCTTAGGCAGGTGCTATTGGTGTTTTGCAACTTACTTATAGGTGTTTCTTATTTACAGCGGACTCTACAAGTTACTATATACAAGAACAGAGACGGATCTTAACTAGCTCTCTCTTAACAAACTCCAAACGACTCTCAGAACTCAGAACACCACGCTGACCAACAAACTATCCAGTCAGTAAGGTCATAAGTCATCATGCCTGTGTGAGACCTCAACCAATGGTGGAGCCGTATCCAAGGTCTCATATCTCTAGGCAGATAACTCCTCTGCTCAGTCTTCTTGGCCTTCGGCCAACTTCTAATTGCTTTGTGTGAAGCTGCACAGAATGGCACATAGTCAAAATCCCAACAGGTGCCACTAAAGTAGCACCTCTGGGTACTAGTATGCCTGCCAGTGCCTCCTATAGTGCCTGTGGAAGGTCTCAGTAACTATCGCTTCAAAGCTTCACAATGCACAAGAAACCACTTTTCCTGCTCGCTTTCTGTTTACACCGACTTTCAAAATTGCACTGATATTAATGGCTGATTTTGAAATTGTACTGATTATTATTATTATTATTATTATTATTATTTTAGTTTCTTAGGCTTCCTGAGCAACGCTGGGTGCAAGGCTTCTAGTAAATATTTGAGAGAGGGGTCTAAAAGGGCCACATTTTGCCTCTGGACCTGAGATTTGCCATTCTGTGCTATAGAGAGAATGCGTAAGGAGGGTTCTCAACTCATGCGGTTTGGATCTGAAAGGGATTGGGAGCAGAAAGGTGTTGGGGGAAGCAGGAAGCTCACAACGAGATTGCTAGTATATGAATCTGTGGCATCACGTCCCACTTAAAACCAAATCAGTGGAGGAACTTGGGGTCTCAGATTTCCGCGATGCCCTGTGCGACACCAAAATTCAGCTCACTTTACCTCTCGCCTTACAGTTTCAGTGCCCCCTGCAGCACCCCCGAGGCTGTGTGCCCAGTGTGACGGAACCGGTCATGCTCCCCTAAATCTGCCTCTGACCAAATATTCAACAACATAAATTAGAATGATTGTCTTGCAAGATCCACATGCTTCCCAGAGAAAAATTACTAGACCCATTTATTTAAATAACACCAATGTCCTAATTATTTCAGATGTGCTGCTTGTTTTGCGCCACATTTCCAGGAGGTCTCAATCTCTTCTCACTCATTATAAACATTGCACTGTATAGGACTGTAGTTCTGTTACACACTGACAGTTGCCTCAACCTACAGCCGGGGTGTATGAGACTTGGAACTTCAAAGTCAGCCCCATTTAACCTATTTCCTTGGTTCTTGTTCAATATGCTCCCCGCCCCCCCCCCCCCCGCCCCCGGCCGTCATGGTTGCATAGCTGTCAACTTTTCCCTTTTCTTGCGAGGAATCCTATTCGGAATAAGGGAATTTTCCCTAAGAAAGGGAAATGTTGACAGCTATGCAAGTGTATCAGCAATGAAATGCACCCAGCAAAACAAAGCAGCACAGCTGATTTTTAGCTTCAGAACACAAACTGACCCTGAGCCAGATTCTTTCTACATTTTAGCAGTCAAGTGCATTTAATTTAGGGCAGAGAGGACTAACATTCTTTGAGCTGAGGGCCACATTGACTCATGTTCAAGCCTCTGGGGGCCGTGTATCACAGTGGGAGAGGCTGAAGTGTAAAACTAGGTTTTGTTTTTCAAGGACATGTTAGGGGTTTTGACGCAGGGGACGGTTCACAAAAACTGTTTGGCTCCACAGTAGGGGACCCACAGGAATGGTCCGTAAAAATAAAAATAAAATCTAGAGAGTAGTGTACTGTCAAAGAACAACATACTTATGGAAAATGCAGCAGCGGGTTCTATGGTCAGGGATTTCCTTATCTTCAGCATTCTTGACTCAGGGAACCTCCATCGACTAATTAGGCTTCTCCATCATTACACTGCTTACTACTCACCTGAGTAGCCAAGTATTTGAACAGTCATTTGCATGCAGTCGAGCCAATTCATTCCAAAGCGATCAGCTCTAACCATATATACTTAGAAGCAAGTCGAAACCATGGGATTTACTTCTGAGTTAACCTGTTTAGGATCAAGGCCTTGCTTTAATGAATCAGCAAACCTTGCGGCAGTTTGGGCAACTAATCTCAGAAGAGAGCGGTTGCCTTATTCAGGCCTGCAGCCTTGTCTGGTTACAGCCCTTGGAGGGCTTTTGCTTTGGCGTTCTCAGATTAGCCCTTGAACCATTAATTGTAATGGTTCAAACTTCAATGGAGGCGTTTGAACACCAGTTGCTGGAAACCACGGGAGGGGAGACTGCTGTTGTCCTCTGGTCTTGCTTGTGAGCTTCCCACAAGCATCTCGCCTGCCACTGTGAGAAAACGTGTTCTCCTTCATGGAGAGCACGTGTTGCAGTGGGGGCCAGCACCCCACTGTTGCTGGGCTGGTTAAAACTAGTCGGCCACCGTTCTGATTGGGCTCCCCTTGTCGTTGGGGAGATTGTGATGTTGCCATTTGTGACTGACAGCCAGAAGAGTTAAAACTCCCTGCGCGCAGCGTTGAGCTTCCTCTTTTCGCTGCGCGCATCGGATTGCCTGCCCACCCTCCCTATATTCTAGGGTTGTTTGCTTTGACCTTGCTATGCCTGTCATGGGGTCGTCTGCTTTTGGACCAGGGGCCCGGTAGGGATTTTGTCCATTTGGCTGATTGGCTGGGGCCATTTGGTTTTTGCCTACTGCGTAGCAAATCGTCACAACTCATAAGGTAGCAGTTAGGCACTGGCTTTATGAACTGGTTGGTGGAGGGGCATGGATTGGCTGTGCCTGCCCCTCCAATGCTGCTGCTGCAAGGGTATTCTGAACCCCTGTCAAGGGGCTAGGGCCACGCAAGAGCCCCTGGGAGCATTTGGGGAGAGGTGAGGGCAGGTGCCCTGATCCATCGCTCTCCCCAAAATGTTTTCCCTTTCTGACTTTGCGGGCATGCAAATGTCAGTCTGTCCCCAGGCGGGGTCAGAAAGTCGCAGCCAATGCCTAAGCAACCACTCATGTATTTTGTATTTTAATAAAGCTGTGGCTTTATTAAACAAAATTCTGTGTTGTCAGGGAACTGCCATCGGCTCGGGGCGAGGGGGGGGAAGGCAGATGGATTACAGAGAGCCCCCAAAGATCGCGGGAAGCAGCACCTCCTCAGCGGAGGAAGGAAGCCACGCCTCTAGTGGTGAGGAGGTGCAGGGCTTGGAGGATGCAAGGCGGTGCCAGGACATCTTGCCTGAGCAAAGCGGGGAGGAGGGAGGTCTCCCTTTACCCACGCCTTCCTTGCACAGAAGACTTTTGCGCAGAGAGGGGAGGCGCAGACTGGGGGTCAAGAGACTACTCTGCTGGGGAAGATTCAAGGACCGCCCATTCTCAGATTCTGCTAGTGAATGAGCAAGACGTGGAATAGAGGCGCTCTGCATTGTAAAGGTTTTTAGCACCAATATTATAGCTTTAGAACAGACCAGTGAGGCACCTTGACTGATTGCTTTCGAGCAACCATCCGATAGCCTTAACACGTGTGGAATGTGTTTTTATTGGGGTGACTTGGGGACCTCGACACGCAACAGGATGCTGGAATAGATGGGCTGGTGGCTTCATCCAGAAGTCTCTCCTTGTGTTCTTTTCACTGGAGAGAAAATCTGGACTGCAGAACGTAGATGCTCCACTCTCATGAAAAGAAAATGCCCTGTGCTCTCTGGGATGGGCCCCTAAGCCATACAAGCGAGTGAGCTTTCAAAAACAGGAAGTGACACTTGAAGTACTTACAGATTTACTGAGGGGACATGGCTGATCACTTCATTGTCTTGGGCTTTCCTGTTTCTGTCTGAAGGAAGTAGCTTGGGAGAGCAGCGGGCGGTGGCGGGGGAGCAGGAGGAGGAAACCAAAGCACAGCCACTTTTTTTAAGCCTGTAAAAACCTCCCTGGCTTTGTGGATGTCCGATGAAAAGACACATGAGCCTTTGCCAAAAACTCACTTAGAAATATTTGACATCTCACCTCCATCAACAGGCAGGAGCTAAAGGTTAAATCACACACAATCCATCCGCCTGGGGAAAAGGGATATGCTTATGTCATCATCTTTCTTTGTTCTGAAGCATTTAGGATATCAAACTGGAAAGCAGGTTCCTAGAAATGTTTTTAAAAAACGGGGGGTGGAGAAAGATAATAACAGGGGAAGACGGTCGCAAGCTTTCATGAATGGCTCCATTCACGGTAACATGATTCTAAATGCAGATGCATTTTCAGAAGCCATTACAAATGGTATCCTGATTCACTTGACACATTTTTATTTACTTATGTCTCTTG
Organism: Podarcis vaucheri; assembly: GCF_965113315.1. Lineage (NCBI taxonomy): Eukaryota > Metazoa > Chordata > Lepidosauria > Squamata > Lacertidae > Podarcis > Podarcis vaucheri. The sequence goes on from NC_138749.1 coordinate 19,485,673, forward strand.
ATGAGGATGCGGTTATATTGTAATGTCGGAATGGCTGCTCCAGTGTACTTTACAGTTTTCTGGCTGAATGTGTGGCTGTGGGAAGTGGCTTGCTGATTCATATTGTGAGGTGGAAAAGGATACCAGAATAACTGAATGTGTCCTCTATTGCGGTTATTAATATGGCGCACATGGAAGCAATAGGATGAATAAAAAACAGATTCTTCTGGAAATAAAAATGGCCCAGTCCAAAAATATGGTTCAGAATATTTACTAACAGAACTTGTTCCAAAACAGACACCCAAAACAATGATGTTACCTCCAAATAGCTGCATAATATCATGTGCTTGTCCAAACACAGATGTAGAATCATGGAAATATTACATTTGTCCAGAGCTGAAAACAAAGCTGTCCCACCCACAGCCTCTGTTGTAGCCTGAGGCTATGTAAGTCTAACCAAATTTTAATGTGCTTGGGGCAATCACCATTGTTTAACTCTCCTATGAAAGAATGAAGAACATAGAATCATAGAATTGTAGAGTTGGAAGTGACCATGAGGGACATCTAGTCCAAATGGCTGCAATGCAGGAATCTTTTGCCCAATGTGGGGCTTTAAACTATGACCCTGAGATTAAGAGTCTCATACTCCACTAACTGAGCTATCTTAGCCTAAGCCTGCAAAGTGGGGTTCATGGCTGAGTGGGAAATTGAACCCAAGTCCTATTTGGACACCAACCTCACATGACAGCACATACACATTCCTCATACCTCTGTACAGTAGTACCTCAGGTTACATACACTTCAGGTTACAGACTCCACTAACCCAGAAATAGTGCTTCAGGTTAAGAACTTTGCTTCAGGATGAGAACAGAAATCGTGCTCCGGCGGTGCGGCAGCAGCAGGAGGCCCCATTAGCTAAAGCGGTGCTTCAGGTTAAGAACAGTTTCAGGTTAAGTACTGACCTCCAGAACGAATTAAGTACTTAACCTGAGGTACCACTGTATAGAGAAATGCTCACACAGAATTACTTCCCCCCATTATGGCCCTACTTTCAATGCAATTACTCCTATCAATCAGATACGCCTTCTTTAAAACAAAGAGGACAAAGCAGTTTCCTCACACAGCTCTCTGACTTTTAACAATCACAACGTATAAAACCAAACTAAAGTTACAGCCTGCACTTTTCAGTAACATCACCTATACTTTTTCTATACGGGTTGCACACTGATTCCTTTATGTGCCTCTTTGGCGATCACTCGTAGCCGAGTAAGATTGTCTTCCATGAAGATGGTCTTAACCAGGGGTAGGCAAACTAAGGCCCAGGGGCCGGATCCAGCCCAATCACCTTCTAAATCTGGCCTGCAGATGGTACAAGAATCAGCGTGTTTTTATATGAGTAGAATGTGTCTGTCAGGGTTACTTCCAGATCCTAGCTCACAGAGGATCACGCTAGCCAGCGGTTGTTGATTAAAAGTCTTTATTGAGTTACAGTCTCCATTCTTGAGCTGCTGCGTGCAACCCTACGCCTTATGCTTAGGTCGGCGAAGCTCCTTCTGAGTCTCCGCCCCTTGCGCACCAACTTAATATCCTAGCCCTGCTCCACCTTTTCCGCCTGACAGTTCTCCTCTGGGTCCCTCTGCCCCCCTGGGTCTCTCCCTTCCGGGATTCTTCTGACGCTGACCCCCCTGACTCCCCTGTCTCCTTGCGCCGGGCTTTAGGACCTGGCTCTCTTTCCGGGCTGCCTACTGCGCCACCTTCCTGTGCATTTGAACTTGGCGCGCGCGCCCAACCTTCCACTTTCCGTCTAACCGTCACTTCGCTCCCCGATGAAGGTGTGGCCACTCCTGACTCGTGCCCTCCCTCCTGTTGTGAGCTGCCAGTGCTAGTTCCCAGGCGCTCTTCCTCTTCCCTACTCTCTGGCGGTGACGTAGGTCCCGATCTCCAACTGCTCCCCTCTGAGTCCCCTCTGGCTCTTTCTTCCTGGGGTGTCCCCCTAGTCTCCCCCCTTGCCCTTGCCACTGGTGCTCCTCTTTGTGAATCTTCTGATTCACTGGACAGACTCGGAGATCTCGGGTCGTCGTCGTCACTCATCCTTTCTTCTGCCTCCTCCCCCTCGCTCTCTGTTTCCTCCCTTGCCCTCGCCTCTGCTCCTGAACCCCTGACAGTGTCCTTTTATTTAAAATGCATCTCTGGGTTATTTGTGGGGCATAGGAATTTGTTCATTCTTTTTTTTTTTTTTTTGCCAAAATATAGTCTGGCACCCCACAAGGTCTGAGAGACAGTGGACCGGCCCCCTGCTGAAAAAGTTTGCTGACCCCTGATCTTAACAGTGAATCCGTAAGTGAGTGTGGAGGCCAATTCTGGATCCACACGTCCTTCCATAGTGGGGACATAGATTTCCGGGCAGGAGTTGATCATGGTGAGGGTTGCCAAGCGTGCCTTCCTCTTAGCTTCTTTAAAGTCCATGACACCTTTGGTAAAGGCTGTTCTCCATGTGTGCTGTTCTCTATATGTGCCTATACATATGCAATCCATAATCACAGAATATAAGCCAAAGCGTTTTCAGGGGGGAAAGCAGCCACAGCTCTCTTTTTTTAAATGAGAAACATTCCTTGTTTTGTAGTGGCAGTGGGGAACCTGTGACTCTCCAGATGTTGAAGGACTCCAACTGCCACTGCCCTTGATCGCTGGCCATGCTGGCTGAGGCTGATGGGAGTTGGAGTCCAAAAACATTCCTGCACTGCAGGGGGTTGGACTAGATGACCCTTGGCTCCCTTCCAGCTCTGTGATTCCATGAACATCTGGAGTGCCACGGATCTCCCATTCCTGTTTTATAGCACGATTACCGCTTATGAAACACGAGGTGTTTCCGTTATGTACCCCGTTCCACTCGTATGCTGGGAAATATATATATGCCCCCACTCCCTTTTTAATGTGATTTTCCCGACTAGCCTTAACTGTTGCACCCCAAGTGGGATGACGTAACAGGTACAAGTACAATGATTAACATTAGCGTTGGAAGCAACGGCAATTCCTGGTTCATTGCTTCCAGGAACAATGCGCTGTGACATTTGAAGCCTTGTTTTTCGTATCCTTCTGATAAATGTGTCCTTTTCGAATTCCTCCCTCACGTGCTCTGCGCCGCTCTCATTTCTCTAGGATGCTGACAGAATGAAGGAAGAAGTGCTTCCTCAGGGAAGCAGATCAGCCGCTCTTTCCCTTGACCTTTCACATTTCCCCCTTCCCTTCAGGGATCATGTGACTACATCCTCAGCAGATAATTCTGCCCCCCCCCCCAATTCTGCTTGGTTATTTCCTACATAGGAGATCAAATCCTGTTATCTGATGCTGGAAGCTGAAGTGATGCTTTTGAAAATCATGCACGCAAACCAGCTTCAATTCTGCCTGTGATGGACAAAGGATGGAAGACAATGCATTCTCTCTCTCTCTCTCTCTCTCTCTCTCTCACACACACACACACACACACACGTGTGTTTGTTTGAACTGTGTGGAGCACAAAACAAATTATAGTGACACTCTTTCAGGAACTGCCACATTCAGCCTTAAGCAAACAAACTTTGCTGTGGAAACAGCAAGCGGCACGCAAAAATAAATACAAATGGATTTATGTGGTTTTTTATTTGTTTCAAATATATGCCCTGCCTTGTGGCCTCATGGCAACTTATAAGAAAAGTCTTAGCCCCAATCCCCCCCACAAAAAATCCCGACTAAATTCTGTAATTTAAAATCAGAACAACATTTACTGTACAGTACTGTACAGTCGCAGACTAAGTAATATTATGTGAAATCAGAAAATAATAAAGTGTGTGCAGAGACTAAGAGGGAACAAGAGAGACACACAAATCAACCTCTTACTCAAAAAGACATGCACACATACATGTTAGGCGTGTTTACTCAGGTGCAAACATGCATGCAACCCCCCCCCCAAAAAAAAGAATATTCTGGACGCAGCCTGACACCAAATGCTAGTTGTGGAGGGACAACAGTGGAGAAGAGCTACTTTCTTCATGCCTTGATTCTGGCTGTCCACTGTGGAAATATGATGCTAGACTCAAAATACCTGTGCCATCGTGCCATGCAATGGGCCACAGTTGCAATTCATAAGTTTATGTTTGTACCCATGTGGCTGAAGGGTGAACGGAGGGGAAAGGGATCATAAAGGAACGGTTCTGAATGGGAGCTGTCTAACTCCAGGAATGGGGAACCTGTGACCAGGGAGACTACGACTCCCACCATGGACTATGCTATCTAGAACTCATGGGTTTTGGAGTCCGATGACATCTAGAGGGCCCTAGGATCCCCATCTCTTCCGCAGGTACATTTAAAGAAGACAAAGCATTGTTTCCCACAACTTGCAGGTGAGTGGGGAAGTCAAATGTTTAAGAGGCATATCCTGGGATGTAGCAAAAAGCTAAGAACAAGTCCTTTGTCCTGGAGGATTGTTCAGGTCTTTCCTCTTTATTATAGTGTTTAACTGTCACAAGGTACAAGAGCTTCTCTCTTGCGGAAAGGCAAGGGACCAATTAGGATACATTACAACTTGGCCCTGTGCATGCCAAGAACAATGGGGCTTATTCCCAGGTAAGTGGGTACCAGGTTGCCGTCTTTGTGTTTTCGTACAACAGGGAGGTGGGTAGTAGCCCTTAAAACAGTCTGCGCCACCTGAGGTGGAAGGAGCAGCTACCATCATCACCTCCATGCTTGCTCATATTCCCTCTCGCCACCCCCCACACCCCTGCCACCATCACCCTTGCTTCTTCTTCCTTTCCCTCCTATGAGTCTTCGTGGCGGTGGTAGTGCCACAGCAGCAGCAGTGGCCAGCTCGCCTCTCCACCTCCTCCCCACCAGCCCTCCTCCCCACCTGTCAGGAATGAATCACACGGAATAAGTGAAGTTAACACTTCATTAGAAGAAACAATTTCTCAGGAGTGCCAGGCCTAATGAGCAGAGCAATTCTTGCCCCTATGAGGCAGTTGTGGAGTTGTCCCTGCCTTCCCACAGCTGCCTCTCCAGGTCCTTCCCAAGCCACCTGAGACTATGCCAGGATGTCTACCTTTGCGCCTCCCTCTACATGCCTCTCCTGGTCCTGGGAGACCAGGGGGAAGGGAGCTTGTTGCAGCAGGAGGGGGAGACACCCTGACTTCTTCACCAGCCTAACTAATTCCTGCTTCTTGGTTTCCGTCTTTTGCTTCTGCCTCTGCTTCTGCTTCTGGAATCTGCCACAGACTCTCCCTGCTCACTAAGCCCTGTTACCTTTTCTGCTTCTGATACCACCTCCTTCTAGTCTTCTCCCTCTGACCACTCATTGTCATCCCACCACCGCTCCCTGGGCTCTGAGCCGTCTTCCCTTGGGGATTCCCCGGCTGATGCCAGTCCCTGACACCAACGTACTTTGAGAAAGGACCAAGGTGTGTGAGAGATCTTCCTCAGAGTGATATGTTTTAGGTAAGGTAACTTTAAATGTGGGTGGGGAACCTTTTTGGCCCAGTAGGCCAGATTATTATCTGTCTTCATCTTTGTGGTCCTGCTTTGACAGGTGAGTGGGTTAAGCTACCTGGTGTCACCCACTGCTATTCTTCTTTTCTTCTTCTATTTTTAGTTTCGGGTCTGATAAATGTTCATCGGTGTGCTATTGCTATCGCTCTCATTATTTCAATATTTGGGGTCTAAGACATTTAAGTCTGTAAATACTAATGTGAGCACCTTGAACTGGGCCCGTACCTGTCCCTGTGACCATAGGGTGAAGGGCAGTATAAAGGTAAAGGTAAAGGTACCCCTGCCCGAATGGGCCAGTCTTGACAGACTCTGGGGTTTGTGCGCCCATCTCACTCAAGAGGCCGGGGGCCAGCGCTGTCCGGAGACACTTCCGGGTCACGTGGCCAGCGTGACAAAGCTGCATCTGGTGAGCCAGCGCACCACACGGAACGCCGTTTACCTTCCCGCTGGTAAGCGGTACCTATTTATCTACTTGCACCCGGGGGGTGCTTTCGAACTGCTAGGTTGGCAGGCGCTGGGACCGAGCAGCGGGAGCGCACCCCGCCGCGGGGATTCGAACCGCCGACCTTTCGATCGGCAAGCCCTAGGCGCTGAGGCTTTTACCCACAGCGCCACCCGCGTCCCCTATACTTCTATACTGAAGGGCAGTATAGAAATATTATATATTTCTATACTGAAGGGCAGTATAGAAATACCCAAATAATTAATTATTTTCTTGTGCCGTCCCTACTTTAAAGCCAAGGATTTGTAACTGGGGGGAAAACAATGCTTTGGAAGCCATGGCAGATTGATGAGTTGAGGATTAATAATGTTCTGTCCATATCTGGTCATCAAGGAAAAATGCAGTTCGCCACAGCCAGCTGGCTAGCCACCGTGATGAGCTGTATCCCTATGTTCCTGGCCACTTAATTAAAAAAAATTCCAACCAAATCAGAGGGCTTGCAACATCGCATACCAGGGGAGGAGATGATCTGAACTGTTCATGAGGAACTGGAAGAGGGTATTCATTTCTTGAGTTCCCAGGAGGCCCCTGACAAACCACTGCTTTGTTTATCACTTCCTGTACATGAATGATGAAGTCGGCTGTCTCCCTTCCCCTGCTACGCCTACTGCAAGCCTCCAGCTGTGTTTGGGAATGGTTTGATCTCTTCTCTGGTTAACATGTGATGAGATCTCTTACATGCCACTTTGAAAGGGGGGGGATTTGCTAGAAACATAGGGCATTATACCAGGTCAGAGTATTTGTCCATCTAGCCTAGTTTTGGTTATTCTGATTGACAGCAGTTTCCCAAGGTCTTTTATTCAGATCAACCTGTAGTTAAAGAAAAAGGAAGGGGGCCTGCTGAAAATCTGGCAATCCAATCCGAAACTTCCCCTGTGATCTGCTTTACAGTGGTACCTCGGGTTAAGTACTTAATTCGTTCCGGAGGTCCGTTCTTAACCTGAAACTGTTCTTAACCTGAAGCACCACTTTAGCTAATGGGGCCTCCAGCTGCTGTTGCGCCGCCACTGCATGATTTCTGTTCTCATCCTGAAGCAAAGTTCTTAACCTGAGGTAATATTTCTGGGTTAGCTGAGTCTGTAACGTGAAGTGTATGTAACCTGAAGCGTATGTAACCCGAGGTACCACTGTATAACCATTTTCCATCTTTCTTTCTTTTTACATTTAACCAGGACAGGTGAGTTCTTAAAACTCTTTAACAAAGCCCCTTTGTAGAGTCAGAGAACAAATAATTTCTAGGAGGGAAAAAAAAATACAGACCCTGCCTTTAATTTAGCTGAATAGTGATTACACTCAATCAAACTGAGAGTAGGGTATGAGAAACAGAGAGTTTATAGAAATGAGAATTAATTTTGTGCTAGTTCCTTTATCTATGAAAATCACTGGGGGGAAAGAACTTTAATAAAATATTGCATTCTTTTACCTTAAAAGAATTAATCCTCAAAGATATGACGATAAGCTAGGGAAAGCAAGTACAATATGCAAAACACAAACCATCGTTTCTGAATAATGAGTTACTATGTGGTGAGAGATTTTACTTTCTTGGGCTCCATGATCCCTGCAGATGGTGACAGCAGCCACGAAATTAAAAGATGCTTACTTCTTGGGAGAAAAGCAATGACAAACCTAGACAGCATCTTAAAAAGCAGAGACATCACCTTACCAACAAAGGTCCGTATAGTTAAAGCTATGGTTTTCCCAGTAGTGATGTACGGAAGTGAGAGCTGGACCATAAAGAAGGCTGATTGCCGAAGAATTGATGCTTTTGAATTATGATGCTGGAGGAGACTCATGGACTGCAAGAAGAACAAACCTATCCATTCTGAAGGAAATCAGCCCTGAGTGCTCACTGGAAGGACAGATCGTGAAGCTGAGGCTCCAATACTTTGGCCACCTCATGAGAAGAGAAGACTCCCTGGAAAAGAGTCTGATGTTGGCAAAGATGGAGGGTTTAAGGAGAAGGGGACGACAGAGGATGAGATGGTTGGATAATATTCTTGAAGCTACCAGCATGAGTTTGACCAAACTGCGGGAGGCAGTGGAAGACGGGAGTGCCTGGCGTGTTCTGGTCCATGGGATCATGAAGAGTCGGACACAACTAAACGACTAAACAACAACAAACGTGGTGATAGTTTAACTGGTGGTTAATAATCCCAGCTGGTAATCATCTCTATGGGCCATATTCAACTAACCTGCCTGGATAGCTCAGTTGGTTAGCGTATGATGCCAAGGTTGCAGGTTCAATCCCTGTATGGAACAGCTGCATAGTCCTACATTACAGGGGGCTGGATCCCTTCCAATTCTACTCAGAGGTGTCTGCATGTCTTGAAGGACATGGTGTGCAATAAAAGAAAAGTCTTGAGGAAATCAGGAGACTCATTTCTGCCAGTTCCATATCGATATAAAAAGGCTTTCTTGACTCTCACTCCCAGAATATTAACTTTCTGGCGCTCCTGGTTGGGTAGACTACAGTATGCAATAGAATCCTGGAAAGTTGCTGGCTAGGCAAGTTTGCGTATTGTAAGCTGTGTGAGTTATTACCCATAAAGAACAAAGTTTAACTGACCCATACTTTCAATTCTGTAAGTACAAGTATCTCTCCCTGCTCCCCCTTCCCAAACAGCTGTGAAAGAACTTCAAATATGCGCTGTTAATATGTGCTGGGTTTTAAAGGATTCTGAGTTTTAAAGGGATTAAGGCTAGATTGAGTTTCTTTGTTAATTTGTGAGCTGAACTTTGTCCTTTATACTTCAGTGCCAAGACTGCCGTCTGAGATTGAGACCTGCTGTCTGGTTCAGATAATGCACATTACTTTGTGGCACGGAACTTTAGTTTCTGTGTGGTTTTTGCGCATAACTGGGGTAGGGCAGCTGGTAAGTATGCCAGATTTGGGGAAAAGCAAAACCAAGGCTTAAACAATTCTTCAAGGAAGAAGCGCGGTGGGTGGCTTTCGGTACATTACTTGCTGTGATTCTTTATCAGTGATGTTTGTTTCCTGCCTTCCTCCACGGGTAGCATTTATGGCTATTCCCACTTCCCAGTTTATTCTCACAGCACACTTGCAAAGTAGTCTAGGCTGAAATATAGGGACTGGATCCAGGCCACCCAATGAGCTCCATGGCTGAAGTTGTGTCTCCCTGGTCTCCAGCCATTATCCCACACAGCCTCCGTGCACCAGGTAATTTGATTGAAGGAAAAAGCTGTTGAACCCCTGCTCTGCTTCAGGCATGAGTGAGGGTCAGAGAGACAGCATCCATCACCTGTTAGGTGTGTGCGTGTTGGCGGAGAGGAACGGGATGGGTGGGACCAAACTGATATCTGTGGGATGTCTCCACCACTCTTGTGGAGACAGAAGGTATGGCTAGTAGCACTGATGGAGAAACTGACTAGGCATGTTAAAGCATTAAGTGGTGCTTAAGACTCACATGACTTTATAGAAGTATGGTATCCATTCATAGCCTTTTCTAACAGCAACATTGGCTTCCAGTGCATTTCGGAGCACAATTCAAAGTGTTGGTGCTGACCTTTGAAGCTCTAAACTGCCTCGGCCCAGTATACCTGAAGGAGCGTCTCCACCTCCATCGTTCAGCCTGGACACTGAGGTCCAGTGCCAAGGGCCTTCTGGCGGTTCCCTCCCTATGAGAAGTGAGGTTACAGGGAACCAGGCAGAGGGCCTTTTCATTAGTGGCACCCACCCTGTGAAATGCCCTCCCATCAGATGTCAAGGACATAAACAACTATCTGACTTTTAGAAGATATCTGAAGGGCTCTGTTTAGGGAAGTTTTTAATGTTTGATGTTTTGTTGCTGCTTTCTTCTTCTTCTTATTATTATTAATATTCTGTTGGGAGTTGCGCAAATTGGGTGGGGTATAAATATATTATAATAAATAGTTGTTGTTGTTGTTGTTGTCTGGTGCCTGCCAGACACACAGGCTCACTTATGGCATCATGGACTTTGCTGACACTGTTGCCTTCTCCATTATGGGCAGAGGAAAGAGGCTTCTTTTTCTAAAAGTACTTGTGAAGTTATGTAACAATCTGGTTTTTAAGAAATAAAGCAATTAAAACCAACAACACCTCACTGAGCAGTACTTATTCAATGATAGAGGGAAGTTTGGGGCACTGTAGCAGATCTTTATTTTCCTTTACTTTCAGAGCAATCGTCCAGAGACTGAGGTTTCATGCGCACTAACTGAATAAGAGCTGTCCAGATTTGCTTTTAAACAACTGAGATCAGTGTATATGCAGGTGTCATGCTCCTGGTACAATAAAAGTGTACCGGTCTACAGTGAAAGTGCTTCTTCCTCTTGGCTGTCCTGATCGCCTGATATCCCTGTCAGATATCCCTGTGTCACACACACAAACACACACACACCCTATAGGGAAAATCCCATGAAAAATGTAATTTGAGAATGAGCTTTAGAATGCTGTTTTTCAAAGGGACTGAGGACTGGATATGGCTTAACATTTCCCCAAAGCAAGCAATGATCCCTTTTAAAACTCACCGTTAAAACGTGACAAAGCGAGCAGAAGAAGGGCAAGGTGTCTGGATGGAGATCCAGTACGTCAAAGCAAAGAGAAACAGTTACTTTTAAGTTTTCTTTTGTAGACTATTAATTCGAGGGGGCCCCCTAGGGTTGTTCTGTGGAACTGCATGGACGTGGGTTCATCTAAAACAGGGGTTTCAAACTTAACCCTGCACCTTGCTTCCTTGCACCTCACCACCTCGCCACAAAAGGGGACCATTTTGCACAAAATCTGCATATGCTAATTTATAGATATTTATGCAAGTTTTTTTAAAGGCATCACACACACACACAATTTATATATTTTTATTTCCTCCCAGAGGAGGCCTGAGCTGCAAACAACAGGTGAGATGCTGTCTTTAAAACATCTTAAAAATAGTACAATTATACATGCAGACTGGGATAAAGATATCCACTTAAAAGGCTGGTTGGGAGAGGGTGGTCTTCAGTAAGCACCCAAAAGATAACAGAGACAGCACCTGTTTAATGGGAGGGAATTTCAAAGGGTAGGTGCCACCTAGGGTTGCCACCTGTCACTAGAAAAACGGGATTGCCCCGTTTTTGGACAAAAGTGTCCCCTATTGAAATATACTCGGAGTCGAGTGTGAATTTCATGCTCTTTATTCAGCTCATAGCAGCAATAAATGAAACTTCCCCCAAAACATCTAGCTATATATACCGTATTTTTTGCACCATAACACTCACTTTTTTCCTCCTAGAAAGTAAGGGGAAATGTCTGTGCATGTTATGGAGGAAATGCCTACGGGTGGCATGCCTACGGATTTTCCTCCTCTAAAAACTACGTGCGTGTTATGGTCGGGTGCGTGTTATAGAGCGAAAAATACGGTACATTATTTACACAATGGGCTCCACGTGATTGGCTAATTCCAGGCTGTTCCTGCAGGCCAATCAGGTTGCTGATTCACTACATCCAGAAGCCTGATTGGCTGCTCCTGTAGGCCAACCAGATCGCTGATTCACTTCCACCTGAAGCTGGATTGGGTGGCTCCTGCGGACCAGACTGCTGCATTCTGGATCCTATTGTTCTAGGATTCAGCTCAGTACATAACACCTATCCTGTTTGGACTTCAAACAGAACACCCTTTTTCCTGTATTTGAGCTTGGCTGGCCCAAAATGGTGGCTGCGTCGCTGTTGGTGCGGCTGATGAGGAGCCCAGCCCAGGATGAGTCATAAGGGAGAAGGAATGACGTCCTCTCCCTCCTTCACTCCCTCCTTCCTTGCTTTTTGCTGGTGCTCCTCCTCAGATGCTGCCTGCTGGTCTAGCATGGTGCAGATCTGTGACTGCTTGGCCCCCTCCACCAGCCCAACCCGATCTCTCCTCCTCCCTGCTCCTGCTCCTCTGCACCTGAGTTTTCCGATGCAAGCATGGCCGAGAGGCTGGAGCTGCAGCTAAGGTCGCCCATGGAAGACGGCCATCTACCCACTGAAATTGAAATACTTTATTGTCACTTGTACAACTTGTATACAGTGAGATTACAAGAGCACCCCCCACTCAGCTCTCTTAATTCCCCTCATTTACTGACACACACACACCAAACCTGAAAGTCAGTTGCCCTGTTGTTATCTTTTCATTCAGCAGCCTAACAGCCCACGGATAGAAGCTGTTCTTTACCCTGTTGGTGTGACTAATCATGCTTCTATATCTTCTGCCTGAGGGTGTGAATCATCTCTGAGAATTTTCCTCACTCTCCTGAGGCAACGTTCTTCCACTATTTCGTCCAGTGGATTCGCGGGACAGCCCATAATATCATGCAATATCCATGCCCCCTGCCTGCCTCCATGAGTGGAAGAGCTGGGCCAAGGTGGTGAGAGAGGCAGGACACCAAATGTGGGGAACCCCTCCTCCACAAAGGGGGACGATTTGGTGTCATGACAGTGTGTGGGCCTCCCAATCCCCACCCTGACCTTTATTTTGCCTGAACTGTCCCACGTTTTGCCCTACCAAAGGTGGCAACCCTAGTTGCCAGGACATTAAAGGCCTGTTTCCTACATTTCCTAGTTTTTGCAAGTGTTCAGAGCATTTCCCAAGGCTTGACTTATTAGGCCTCTTGGTGTGAACTAGCACAAACTCCATGCTCCCCCTCCATCTCTATGTTGCAGGAAAGTATTGGCAGTGGGAAAGGCATCTTTCAGGTGCTGCAATTAATTTCCTCATTCCTGAACCCCACCTATAAGCTTCCCAGCAGGATCAGGGTGACCCAGAACCAGTTTGAAAACCACTTGATTAGTGGAAGTGATTGATGGAAATCGCTGCCTCTAGATGCGATTCCTGGAACGCCTTGAGAGCAACACGGAGCAACAGAATGTGGCCTCACTTACGTGCCATGGACTGTGGCCAGTTGGAAGCTGTGGAAAGAGCCTTGCACAGCTTTGAAGAAGAAGAAGAGTTTGTTTCTCTTTTTCTTTCTTTCCTTTATTTTCTCTTTTTCTTTCTTTCCTTTATCTTTCTTATTTTCCTATTCTGTTATTATTGGAAATTTTAATAAATATGATTATAAAAAAAGAAGAAGAAGAGTTTGGATTTGATATCCCGCTTTATCACTACCCTAAGGAGTCTCAAAGCGGCAAACATTCTCCTTTCCCCTCCTCCCCCACAACAAACACTCTGTGAGGTGAGCGGGGCTGAGAGACTTCAAAGAAGCGTGACTGGCCCAAGGTCACCCAGCAGCTGCATGTGGAGGAGCGGAGACGCAAACCCGGTTCCCCAGATTACGAGACTATGACTCTTAACCACTACACCACACTGGCTCTCTTTTTTTTTTTTTTTGAGTGCAATTGTTTTGCTCCCCCACTCAGAACATGGTTTAAAAATTTATGGGTTGTTGTTTTCTGCATACAGTGGTACCTCGGGTTAAGTACTTAATTCGTTCCGGAGGTCCGTACTTAACCTGGAACTGTTCTTAACCTGAAGCACCACTTTAGCTAATGGGGCCTCCTCCTGCTGCTGCGCTGATTTCTGCTCTTATCCTGAAGCAAAGTTCTGAACCTGAAGCACTATTTCTGGCTTAGTGGAGTGTGTAACCTGAAGCATATGTAACCTGAAGCGTATGTAACCCCAGGTATCACTGTACAAGCAGTGTGAGACACTTGATCAGTGTCTCTTCCGTATCCAAAATGAAGTGAGTCTGTAAATCCACGAGGTGGCAGTAGAACCATTGCAAGCATTTTATGCTGCATAACTTGAAAGAATCTTGTATGTTAGAGCGCACCTTGCTTCCTATTGGAAAAGCTGCGTTTTACTGTTACCACCACAAAGGCTTCTGAAGGCTGGCTGGCAGTGCTTTGGGTACTATGTGGGAACGCAGAGAAAAACTGTGGTCTGGGTTCAAAGTTGAACATCATGAATCCCACGCCTGCTAAGGGATGCATAGAAAGTCAATGTGGATCAGCTTGCAAAGCTTGCATCCAATCTCATGCTGATTCTCCACTTTGCCTAGTTTGTTATGGTTCTGGACGGCTGAGTGCATGCTAAGATCATGATAGCACCTATATGCTAATTCCCAGGTGGGGCAGAGCTGTGATGTTAGCCTCCTGATGGATGGGTTGCTTACTGGAAAAGAGAGGGGAAGGGGTGAGGAGGTCAGCATGGTGCAAATCCCCCAGCACAACCAATCTCCTGTTGGTGCATACACACCATGCTGACCTCTCTGCCACTTCAGCCCTCCCAGCAAGCAAGTAACATACCTGCTGGGAAGCGAGCATGGTGTCTCTGCCCCACCCAGCAAGCCACTTCTGAAAATGCGCAATATTTGGGAGCTAGGCCTTGCCATTCCTCATTCTGAGGTCTACTTCCCACAAAAAGCAGAGGAGAGGATGGACCTTTGCCTTGGCTGTACCAGTTCCTTCTGCAGATGCCATTCACACATCAAATGGCCTTCACACCGTGGTTTCCCCCATCCATGGAAAATTACATGCCAGAGAGTATTAGATGTTCTCTTCTAACCTTTTTGTATGTGTAGGGTTTTTTGTTTTCTTTTTTGTTTGGAGGAGCATTCAGTCCTGAAGTCCCCAACCTGCATTCTGAAACACTGTGGTCCAGAAACAGGCTTCCCGTGTCATCCCAACTGGGGCACAGTTGACGTAAGAGGTAGGAAATCTGGGTTTGGATTAGATTGAAATCGGGGATTTAAGTCACAGTTCTAACAAGCATCACATCATCAGTTTCTTCACTGGCATATCTCTATCATTTTAGATGATGGATGGCTTTATGATTTGAAGTGTTGGTGTATGCTTGATAATCTTAATTATTCCTGGACTTTGCTTACGTTTATGGAGCACTTGGGCCTATAAATGTGATCCTGTGTTTCTCTCCGGCAAGATAAAATTGAACTAACTAATCCAGCCTCATGATTTATTTGTCTCTTTTAACACTTCTACTTCCTGACCTTCAAATAAGCTGCAGTGATGACGTACAACCCCTTTTCACCTCTTTCTGAATGTAATGAAGAAGCAAAGGACACATAAGCTCTCATCAGGCACTCAAAAGAGCATGCAAGGACTCAAACAGGTGTAAAGATCGCACCCTCAGTGACCTCCATACTTGCCACCCACTCTTTCCCAACCTTTATACATTGAGCATGAAGGCCTAACCTAAGACTTTAGAATCCCCCTTTCAGCCCAGAACCATAGCTGTCAACGTTTCCCTTTTTTTAAAGGGAAATTCCCTTATTCTGAATAGGATTCCTCACAAGAAAAGAGAAAAGTTGACAGCTATGCATAGAACCCAGATTGTGCAGCTGCACGGTCAGGGAAGAAACAATGCTGTCCCGGGTTGTAAAGACTGCGGAGAGAATAATTGGGTGCACTCTTCCCACATTGGAACAAATCTATGCTTCCAGGTGCCATAAGAAAGCTGCAGAGATAGCGCAGGAGAGTGCGCACCCCGGAAATGATCTCTTTCAGCTTCTGCCTTCTGGAAGAAGGTTCAGGGTTATAAAGATTAGGACTAGCCGCCTGAGAAACAGTTTCTACCCAAATGCGATTTTGGTTTTAAACGCAGTGTAAGGAGTCTCTATGGGAGTATATTGTATTTAAAAAATGGGGTATCAAAGTTTTTAGGGAGCTAACCAGGTTGGGATAGCTGGGATAGCGGGCTTGTTAGGTTTTGAATGTTTTATGTAGATTTTTCAATTTTGTTGTTCTGTATGGGACAATGACAATAAAGATTATCATATCGTATTCCCAACTTCAGGGAGGATTATAAAAGTTTTCAGCTGAATACTTCATCAGAGATTTGGACTAAGCATGTCGTGATTGCTGAGAAAGGAGAAGGCAAGGCCAGACCCTCCAAGTGTCCCTATTTTCCAGGAACAGTCTTGGATTTACAGAAGCTGTCCTGGTTTCAGATTTGATCGCAGAATATCTTGCTTTTCCTTAGGATGTTCCTATTTTCACTGGATAATTTTTGCAGGGTATTGAGTTATGTGACCCCTGAGCCAAGGAGGTAAGACATCTGAAGGCAGCCCTGTATACGAAGGTTTTTTTTAAAAAAGTATTTAATGTTTTATTATGTTTTGGAAGCTTCCCAGAGTGGCTTGGGCAACCCAGTCAGATGTGCTGGGTATAAATAATAAAATTATTCTTATTATGGAATTGGACATCCCTATTTTCATCGGAGAAATGTTGGAGGGTATGCAAGGCCAGTATATATGCCGATATTAAGGTCAGGAGCAACAACTGTGAAGAGGATGATGGACTAGATGGGCCACTGGCCTGATTCAACAGGCTTGCCTTATGTCCTTTTCTTAGCTTCTTAGTTTGAATCCTTATGCATTATTTTTTTTTGAACACCTGAAGATTCTAACATTAACAGGATTAACTATGGCCTTGATTCTGAAGCCACTTACTGTAGCGATACCCCATTGACTTTAGTGAGATTTTCATGGGCAAAGTACGTTTTGAAGAACTACCCACTTCACTAACATAGGAAGAGCCTGACCAGATCACTCTCTTTTCAAGAGAGGCCAGTCATGAGCATGAAAGCAATGGTGCCCTCCTCCTGTTATCTGCCCAGTCAAATACCTGCCTCTGGTAATTAGAGGTATACTCTGAATATAAGGGTTCTCTCATCTATTGTAGTTTATAGCCACAGACATTCACATCTTGCATTGAATGCAGTCAATGTGTTCATCTGCATCAAATGGTTCCAATATTGTACCTTCTGTTGTGCTTCCAGGAACCATCCCATTGAAGCAAAGAGGTGGGAGGAGAGGGAAAGAGAATGTTCTTAATGTTTACCAATTTACCAATTTGACACACACACCCTTGCCCAATTTGGTGGTCTCCTTTTCTGGAAGACTGGCCTCATTTGCTCAGAGGGAACCCGCTCCTTTGTAATAAATATGCACTAAACCTTCCAGAAAAGTGCTCCATTAGTAATTCCCAGTGACACGTGTTCTACAGATTTCCATTTTCTTTTGTAAGTAGTGCAGAATTAAGAACTGTGACCAGGAGAAGACAGTTCCCTTCTACTAGCTGCTAGCCACTCACTTCTTGAGTTCTTATTCTGAGGATTATTCTGAGACATCCATACTAAATGCTCTGTCTTGCTTCAGGCAGAAAAGCGTAACACAGCTCTCTGCTAGGGTCACCATGTGCATCTTACTTTGACTATATTCAGATGGCAGTTTATTCTATTTCCCCTACATTCTCCAAACTGTTAATTTCTGCATTTCCTTTTCTCCTTCCTCTTGCTGTCTTCCCCCAACGTTGAATTACAGGGAACTTTCTGGGCAGGGACTTGTCCTCTTCTCTTCTGTAAAGCACCATGACCATTAATGGTGCCAAATACATAAATAAACAGAAGAAGAAGAAGAAGAAGAAGAAGAAGAAGAAGAAGAAGAAGAAGAAGAAGAAGAAGAGGAGGAGGAGGAGGAGGGGGGAGGGGGAGGAGTTTGGATTTGATATCCTGCTTTATCACTACCCGAAGGAGTCTCAAAGCGGCTAACATTCTCCTTTGCCTTCCTGCCCCACAACAAACATTCTGTGAGGTGAGTGGGGTTGAGAGACCTAAAAGAAGTGTGACTAGCCCAAGGTCACCCAGCAGCTGCATGTGGAGAAGCAGGAAATCGAACCCGGTTCACCAGATTACGAGTCTTAACCACTACACCACACCTTAAGCACTTGTTTCCATAGAAGTGAATCTCACGGAGATCAATGGAACTGATGCTCAACCCTACAATGGGACTCATGCCCAGTAGCATAAATGGTATAGGACTGAAGGCATGCTTCCAAGTAATACTGGAGAACATTGAAGCCTGCAGAAAAAGTTTAGACGCCCAAAGGTCAGTTAGCTTTCCTGAGTCAGAAGAGTGGGTCATGCTCAGTCCCTGCCTCAACTATGTAAGCTTCAACAAGGGACTCCATATCAGCAAAGTTGGCGGAATGGCATAAAATCATCTCACTGTAATGACTGTTTTTACAATCCCTTGTTCAGACCAAAAGACAAACACATAAAGTCTGTCCTCAAGAAGGCCCTGGCCAAATTTGGATATATTGCTAGTCAAGTATTCTTATGATGGAAGCTAAACCATTTTATGGTTGTCCTTTCAACTGTAGAGCAGTACAGGAATTAAAGGCTGAATGCCAATCTGATGTACAATGCAGCCACTCGTTTTAGAGAACCGTTTCAGTATCCTTTTCTAACAAGGCACCATAGCAAGAAAGGAAATCAGGAGAGAGAATTTTGTTAAAGTTATTTTAGAAGTCAGTCAATTTTAATTGGTTTTAGAATGTTTGATGTGCATTAGTGGCATTTAAATGAATGAATGAATGGAAAATGACAGTAAATGTATTATATTTTTAGGGCCTAGTCATCCTGTTTAATGCTACTCTCTAAAACATGGAAGGTTTGCCTCAAATAATGTTTTTTTGTTCCAATACACTAAGGATGGTTTGTTTGTTTCCTTGCTTAAGAAATGCTTCCAGCTTAAGTTCTCTTCCAATCCAAACTTTAAAATTTCAGAGGCCCCATCTGGAACAATGTTGTTAAATTTCCTCACAGTAGAATGTGCAAATAAAAAACACGTTCTAGAAATGGAGAAATGGCATTATTATTCTATTTTTTCCAGGGCGTGAGCCTGTAAAAGAAGAAAGCTTGCTATATGAAAATAAAAGGCAGAAGAGAAATAAGAGAAATTTTGACAAGTGCTCTTTGCCAATACTTTAAGAAGAACCAACATTTATTTGTAACAGTGCTCTCTATTCCAAAAACTACATTGTATCCCTTTGAAAAGCAAGCACTGGCTTTCTCCAGAGGCGTTCCATTCTCTAAGAACGATGTTGGAACTAATGGACTTATCTATTTCAGGTGAACATATTTAACCCAGTTCTACTGCCCATCAAAGAGCTTTCTCACTAAGCTCAACCTCCAGACTTGCAAAAATCCTTCGGGCCTTTGACGTATGGCTGGCTGGGTTTCAGCCTAGTGCTATATTGGCTGTAGGGCTCTGCCTCCAAGATCCAGACTTGTTTAGAGCACAGCTCCTTCACGGAAGAAAGCTCTATTGCCCAGTCACCACCCAAGGACTACTGGGCCAGTGTGGTGTAGTGGATAAGAGCTGTAGTCTTGTAATCTCGTGAACCGGGTTCGAGTCCCCGCTCTTCCACATGTAGCTGCTGGGTGACCTTGGGCCAGTCACACTTCTCTGAAGTCTCTCAGCCCCACTCACCTCACAGAGTGTTTGTTGTGGGGGAGGAAGGGAAAGGAGAATGTTAGCCGCTTTGAGACTCCTTAAAGGGAGTGAAAGGCGGGATATCAAATCCAAACTCCTCCTCCTCCTCCTCCTCTTCTTCTTACATGCTTTTATTCTACAATTCCAGCCCCCTGGCTTGAAGATGGGCACTTCTGCACTCTGTGGTCTTCTGCCTGGTATGAGCCCCGCACTGTTGAACTGGAAAAGTACTGCGGGAAGCATTCAGTTCCTTGTGCCCTGGTGCTGTGATATCTGGTTCTCCACATGTGACAAGGATGCACCCTCTATCTGTCATTATCGAGGATTATGATTTTTTGTAATTAGTGCCAGGTTAGGGTGAGCATGGGTATGTATGTTTGTATCTGGAAATATTCTAAATATGAATGCTATATGTTGGATGCAGACTTTGTCTGCTCAAAGCATGGCCACTCCATAAACCTAGAGGCCTCCAATGTGAAAAGAAAAACATCGTAAATAGCAAGACCACACTTGGTGGTTCTTTTGAAGTCTTTCTCCCTGTTCTAATGGATATTTTGTTTAGGGTAAGTAAGAGTAACTTCCAATTAGATCTTTAGGGCACTTTAGATTAAGATCTAGGAAATTTGTTGACTTTGGCAGTCAATTTATCATGTTTTTTCCCCCTTCCCTGTAGATTTACAGGAAACCCTTCCTAGTAGAAATAAATCAGTCTTATCCCAAACTCAAGGCCAAGAAGACAGATATTGAAATAAAAGCATAACTGTGAGCTCAAGTAAGGTTTATCATTGGGATCATCACTGAGGGCACCAAAAAGAAAATATACATTGGGGAGGGGGGTCAGTGTAGCCACCACGCTCATTAAACTTTGCCCCAAGCTCATCAAGTGTTGTTCAGCTGAAAATAGAACGAGATCAGCAAGGACAGTAGTATACATTGAACGATGGTAAAGACTGTAGACCTAAACGCATTGACATGGAAGCAAGTCCTGTTGAAATTCACAGGGATTTGATGGCATAGAGTGAGATGGGCAGTCCCAATTCTCCAAGAGAGTATCAAAAGACCATGTAGGACTATTTTAGATATGCTTATCCATTGCATCTCTGCTTTGCTCCCCCCACAACTCTATCCTTTTCTCATTTCTTATTTTATGTATGTCAGCAATTTTTATACTGCTGTAAGTGGTGCACAGTAAGGTTCAAAAGATACATTAAAGATAGAAACCATGAATACGAACCATGAGAGCCCTAATTCAGCTTTCATATATGGGTCTTAATTGAACATTCCTATGGGTTCCATAATTGTTCCAGTTCCTGTGATTGCTGTCCAATATTTCATTACCATAACACTTGCCTCCCTCGTCCATATAATAACAAGCACCAGGCATTAGCACCACTCCTTAGTTCAAGTGGGGGTTTGGGGGGAAATAAATGTACATGGATTTCTACTAGACGCTTGATGAAAATTCTCAAGCTACTTAGTGAAACATTTGTGGTCAAACTGTACAATTTATTTCTTGGAAATGTTGCTCAAGAGGCAATAAAGCTACGTTTGGCTTGGCAAAATGGATTTATGTTCATGAGCTAAGAAACAGAAGAAGGATATTCAAAGACCTAAACAGGGGAACTAATGGGAACATTTTGAACTGGTGGCAACACCCTCGTATTCTAACCTTGAGGTAGCATTCTCCAATATTAGAAAGTATAAACACAGACCTATAAGAGATTTGTTCTACCAAAGGCATGGGAAATCTGTAAACTCCCAGATGTTGTTAGACCTCAGCTTCCATCAGCCCCAGCTATCATGGCCGATGGTCAGAGAATGGGAGCTCGTTTCCAACAAGATCTGGTGCTTCCTCATCCCTGCTCTACTACATGGTGGTTTAAATGATTCCAAATGAGAAAAAGTTTTGTGAGGATTTGACACTGTGGTCTGCATCCAGATTAATCTACTTGAGCCTATGTTCCATTGAAATCAGTAGGACAATTAAAAATAATCCCTTTAGGATTTTTGTGAAAAGAGGAAAATGAATTATTCTGAGCCATTTGGGTTAGAAGATTGGGAAAATATTGCTTAACAGAAAGTAGATCCATTGGATGTCATTCTAGAGTGAATATTTTGAATAATTTCTTTTACGTAATGGACAGACGGAAAATTGGAAATCATTTTTATTTTTCCTCTTTTCTTTTCTGTTTTTGGGTTTCCCTTTGCTGTTTTCATTTTTTTTTCTATGTACGGTATGTCCTTTCTCTTTATGGTTTTGCCTTCAGTTAGATAAGTTTCTTTTATCTTATTGGATTATGAAAAAGGATTAATAAAATCTCATTTTCTAAAAAAGAAATCAATAGGACAACATGGTCACATCTTAATTCCAGTGATTTGAATGGGAATGAACTTTGGCTCTAAGCCTATGCAACTTACTTCTGCATAACGCAGTACAGCACCATCCTAGGCAGGTTTACTTTAAAAAGAGAGTCCCCTTGAGTTTAACGGTGTGCACTTCCTAAAAGTCTAAATAAATGTGGTCTTATGTGTCAATCACAAACACCCTTCATCTGGTTACAGGCTCAATGAAATTTGGAGCTTTTAAATTTCCCTGCCCTCAGACAGATGTGGTGGCTTCTCTCACATGTGCAATAGTTCACTCTGCTTGATATCTGAGCCTCAGAGTATTTGCTAGGTTTCCAAGTTAACTCTATAATCCCCAATGGACAAACCAGGAAGATAGATAATAGATATGATAAATACATGTTCATATGACATGCAACAGTCCTCACAAGTAAAATATGCATTCCCACATATAATAGGCAACAGTCTAAACAAGTAGTTCAACAAAGCCCAATCTCTCCACCTGCTTCACAATTCATGCTAATCACTCTAGTTTCTTTCCCAATGTCAATTGCTGTTACTTTAGAGTTCTGTGATATGGATCAGAACGTGCCCATCACTACAACAGAGGGTTCAGCACTCAAGCAAGGAATTTAATTAGTAGCTCTGAGCAAAGGATCAAGAAGGGCATGGAAAATAAACTTAGCATGATATTATGTTAGCAGGTTTCGGAGTAAGAGTTTTATTTGCACTTTAAGAACACTGCCAGTTCTTTTCTCGGCTTGCCAGAAAAGGCCCCCAAAAGGCCAAGGATATGCATTTTGGATTTTGATGCTCAAATAATTTGACTGTTGTGGGGAGCAAATATAATTTGCAGATGTGGAGCAGAGTTTGGGAGGGCCATTTTACTAAATTTGTGTACTCAACCAGCCTATAAATATAGTAAATATGCCCAGTGTTTTGCGTTTCAAGAAGGCGTTGCTCTGTTACTCATTCCATTATATTCAAAAGGAAACACTTTCTTTAAAACACCATTTAATTCACCCACAGATCCTAAATTGCAAAATCATGACCACACACAATGCTGTAACGGCAGTAGTGAGTGACTGCGTTTTGTGTTGGGTGTGGCTTATGGATAGGTTAAGTAGAATTGTTGTGGAACACAGAGGCATGCTGAGTATGGGAAGAGTTGAGTGGTCAGAAGACTTATCTTCAGAAGAGTCCCCACCAGAGAGGAATGGCAAACTAAGCTGATGGACTACGCCGAAATGGCAAAGCTGACCGGAAAGCTCAGGAACCAAGAAGGCAAAAACTTCAAGAAAGAATGGGGGGAAAATTACAATTTATTTAGGAGACCACTGTGAGCAGATGAAAACATTAGCAGGATTTTAATCACACTTGTAATGTAACAAGTACTATGGGCATTATGGACAGATTTAAAATATAGACTATGAAATAATATCCAGTTGAAAACATTGACAATAAGACCGAAGGAGGGGATGGAGGGAAGTCTAGCGATTCAGAGAAATCTCTAAATGTTGATATTTATTTGGTATTGTTACAACTTGACACTTGTAAAATCAAATAACATTTATTTTCAGAAGAAGAAGAAGAAGAAGACATATCTTCAGGATTCCTGCATAATTTCTTGTGCTTTCCCATGGCTAATAGAAGACCCTCATAATGACATTAGGGTTAGACCAAATGGGTTTGGACAGTTCCCCTCAAACCCCATGACTCTGATGTAAAAAGAGACAGCTGAAGCCTTTGGGAGCAGTCATTGGAAGTTCTAGACTAGAGCAAGGTGTTATCAGGATGCTGATGAAATTCAGCTCTATTTCTGCATAACATCTGGCTGAGGAGAGGCTGTCCCTCCTTGATACCAGCTTGGGGGGGGGGGGAGAGGGAGAGACAGGTTAACAAGTTTATACTGAAATGTGAAATCAAGCTAATGAGAGCGGCTGCAATCCCAGCTCCACTGAATTCAGTAGGACTTACTTCTGAGTAGACACTGTTAGGATTGCAGGCATAGATGGCTACTTCATTAACTTTGTATTTAAGGTGCCACAAGACTTTTAGTTGTTGTTTTTTGCTGCAAAAGTCTAAGAAGGCTAGTGTTTCTTTCATTTGACTCAACAGAACATGCAGGGAAGTTAACTGAACCGTAAATATTTGTTGATGGAGGAGATACACACATCTATTGTGCACCATGATATAAGTAGAAAATATGTATATTTCTAAAAGTGACAAAATGAACGTATTGTGCGAAAGAAACCAATTGCAGGAGAAAGGAAAATACTGCCTGGAAGTGTGAGTGAATGGATTGGGGCACATTAATACATCCCCAGTCTAAATGAAACCAAGCTCACAGAAACATCACAAATCTCCTGTGAGCTGAGAAAACCAAATTCAAGGCATGTTTTGAAACTCCTGCAATGTCTCATCACCTGGAGATTTGAAAGTACATTGTAGTGTGTTATGCAAAACTAGCAAATACATAAAAAGAATGCTTAAGCTACATCTTTCCCAGGTTTCAAATTTTGGAAACTCAGATTCTGAGTCATTTCACGTTCTAGTTGGGTAAATTTTGTGCCTCAGAGAATACTCAAAATTGCCTTGTGGAATCATGTGAATCCATCTTGAAAAGACAAATTGGCAATCTGTTAGTTTGCTCTTTTTGTGATGTTTTGATAAAGAAACCTCATTCTGCTACCTGTCAAGCATGGCTTAAAATGAGGTGGATGATATCATAGCAAACCAGAAAGTCCATTACCACTGAAAACCTTACAGATGCTCAGGCCTTTTGACATTTATGCAACTGCACTCACCCAAATGGAAGCTGTGGCATTTTCCCATTTCTAAATGACCAAATTTCCAACTGCCCAAATTAATGGAAATGATGTAACTGAAACTCAAAGGCTGAAATGCACCTGCTTTTAAAGTGGGAGAACCACAACAAGAATGAAAAATGGCATTGAATGAGTCTGTGCAGGAGGAACTGCCAAGAACTTCCCATCATATTTTCCATGAGTTTATGGGCTGGCCAGAGCCGCTGTTATTCTCATTACTAGGGAATTACAGCAACCGTCCACAAGGCATCAAGAAAATGATCCCAGATGCAGCAAAGGCCCTAAACAAGGGATGCTATTTCAGAGCAGACTTACTGAAATTAATGAACATGACAAAGTCCATTCACTTCCATGTGTTTACTGTGAGGAAAACTTAGCTGAATACCACCCAAAGTTCTCTTGGAGACATCTTATGGCAGTGTTCTTCAACCTTCAGTACCCAGCTGTTATTGGACTACAGCTCCAGCAGCCCCAGTCACCATGACCAGTGGAAAAGGATGATGGGAACTGTAGTCTTGCAGCATCTGGAGGGCTGCAGCTTTCCTACCCCTGCTCTAAGCAGAGGCTCCCAGCTCTTCTCTGACAAAGCCAAATTGTTCAACCACAGTAGCCAGTTGGTGCCTTGGAAGGTCAAAGGAGAGTCAAGGCATGCTAAAATGTTCCATAAATCCTACCAGAGGGAGCCAGTTGGCCAACTTCCTGTTGGCTGTCAGCCACAAACCACAGCTTGGGAACTACCATTTGTAACACTAAGTAACCCAAAGATGGGGGGGGGGGGAGAGAGAGAGCTGAAATATTTTTTGCCAGTATCATGCTGCAGGCCAAATTGCAAACCAATTTATAAATGGTTTTGCAGATACATAAAAGAAGCATTTCATAAAAGAACCGATTCAAGGTTCTCCAGCCAAGACTTTTTTTCAAAAGCACCACACACCTTTCTGAACTGCAGATAGATTTGTCAAAGGAACATTCTGTCAAGCGTAGATCACATTTTTATTTAGCAATTTGCTCAATGTAAATAACCGCATTGGGTTTTAAGCAGCTGATGCTAACGTAGTCAATTTATGTGGCACATATAATGGGACTGGAATAAAATCAATTCCCTCCTGCATGTTTTATTAGGATATTAATCCTCTCTGCCATCATAGTCAGTTTCATAGCAACTGTCTGTTTGGCTCTAAACAGACCATCATTTGAGTTTTTGTTGACCACACAAATAGAAAGAAAGGGAGATCGCATTTCCTACAGTTTGAGACTGGAAGGCAGCTGTGCAGAAAGAGAGGATGGGCTGAACAGATCTAGCCAATCCAAGGAGAAACTATGGGGAATTAGAAATCGAATCACCTCATTCTTAGCCTCTATCCATTTCTTCTGTAAACCAGCCTTTCTTTGTGGATTTGGCTGTATGACACAAAAGGGGGTGGATTTTCCCAGCTCTCACCTGGGAGCTTCCATTCTGTCAACCTCCCACCCTGGGAGATCTTCCCTTCCTTGCCTCTCATCCAGGGTCCTTCATCTCCTGAAAATGCTTCATCATATTTCTCCTAACATACTTAGTGCATATTTTCCCTAATACACACATATTCACATGCAGTTTTGCCTAATACACACATTTCCCCAAAGCAATTTCCCAGAATATAATGCACTTGTGTATGCTGTTTTCAAAAACATATGCATCTATATGCACTTTTTATCCGAGTGCATGCTATTTTGTACATATTATTTGGCCAAAGAACTTCTCTGAAGAACTGCAAATTGTGAAGAATAGCTGTATTTCAGTACACATATTGTTTCAGATAGTGTGGATTAGAGAAATTTGCCTTCTGACTAATTATCACTAACTTAACCCCAACAATTTCAGTGGGTCTGTTCTACTATGACTAAAAGCACCACCGGTATGAAATTTACGGCATGTAGTGCCTTAAAAGAGAATATTATGAAAATGATGTACAGGTGGTACATGACCCCAGTCAAACTTGCAAAGATATACCATCTGTCTGATAACAAATGTTGGAAGTGTAAGGAGGCTGAAGGAACATTCTTTCACCTCTGGTGGACATGCCCGAGGGTGAAGGCTTTTTGGGAAATGATTTATAACGAGTTGAAAAAGGTATTTAAGTATACCTTTCATAAGAAACCAGAGGCCTTCCTCCTGGGCATTGTGGGCCAGAGAGTGTTAAAGAAAGATAGAACTTTCTTTTTATATGCAACTACAGCAGCAAGAATCCTTATAGCCAAATATTGGAAGGCACAGGAGCTACCCACGCTGGAAGAGTGGCATACGCAACTGATGGACTACATGGAACTAGCTGAAATGACTGGCAGAATCCGGGACCTGGGAGAAGAGGCAGTGGAAGAGGACTGAAAAAAATTTAAGGACTATCTACAAAAACATTATAAGTTATATGAATGTTGAGAATTTGCTAAGTTTTGGGAAAAACATGCTTCAGTATTGAAATATGAAAATGATGGAAATTAAGTTATGACTGTGAAAAGTTTAAATTCTAGAGTATATAATTAGAGGAAAGCACAAAAACACATGAAACAAGGTATCAATTTGCTGTTTAGATTTATTGTAAAGAAAGCAGGGGATGGAAGATGTGGGGAAGTCCAGTTGATTATGAAAAAAGACTCTGAAAAGTGAATTTTCTTTTACTTAATCTTTTCTTTCTTTCTGTAAAACCGCTTTTGCTGTGTTATTGAAGATGTATTCTGACCTTGGAAAAAAAGCAATAAAAATATTAATAAAATAAATAAATAAATAAAAGCACAATCAGTACCATGTTCCATTGAATTCTGGGCTGTAATCCTAATTCCACTTACCGGGGAGTAAACTCCACTGAATTAAATAGGATTTACCTCTGGGTAGGCATGGTTAGAATTGTGCTGTTAATCATATTACGGTAGACCCACTGAAACTGGTGGGATTTCTATGGGTCCACTCTAAGTCTGCATCCAACCCCTTCCATTTAGCCCATTTAGTTTCAACACTGCTAGAGAATCAGGTGTACAAAAAAAAGGGAATTCGTTTTAGTCCCTAATCTTTCAAGAGTATCTTACCAACCATTTCAGTCTCGGAGAAGCATGAAAGATGAATGTCCCCCTGAAATAAATGTTAAAGCGTGACATTTCCCATTTTGTGATGAATTATCATGGTTCAGAAGCCATGCTTTTAAGAAAATCCCATGTTTCCCATACAAACCTAAGAGCCAGCTGTCCTTCTCCTTGGGATTGACCACTATTTTTGGCCATCGTTTCTAAAACATTGGATAAATAATGTCTAAGTTTAGGAAGGGAAATAAGAAAATGTGTTTGGAGAGGTGGAGAGAGACCAGTCTGAAGAAAATGTGCAGTAATAGATCTATGGAAACTTGTGACTGTGATACTCTATGTTTTTTCCTCATCTTTCCAGTGCAGATGGAGATTGTCTGAAAATGCTAAATGCATGGGGGCAGCTCAGTTAAGGATATTGCTGTCCCTATCCAAGCAGGGGGGTGATTCCTAGGCTGAACAAGTGGGGTGCCACAGAGTTCTGTCCTGGGCCCTTTGTTGTTCAAGGAAATGACATCATATTTCCCATCAGCTGCAAATACCTTATTTGGAGCTACTGGAAATTGGCTACTACTCTGAGTATTAAAGTAAGGCAGAATAAAATAAGGGATTGTGCAACAATGGCAAAAAATATTATATAAGATCTGAGGAGTACAATTACAGGCAGGAAGCTTTTAAATCAATGTGGATTAAATTTGTTGATCATTGTAAGGTACATGGGTTTCCTTTGAATGTTAGCAATGGATTTTCTAAGTTGTGAAATGAATAATAATAGGAGAATATTATTATTTTTCTTCCTTTTTATTATTTTGAGGAGTGTTTTTGAATGAAATGCATTTTTTAAAAGAAAGCCTTGCATCTTAGCACGCTGGTGCCTGAATAGCATGTTCTAGTCGCTTTCCGGGAAAAAGAGATGGCAAGCGATAATGAAGGGAACCCAAGCTTGGTGTTCAAAAAAAGTCACCGGAAGCCTTTTGTATGCATTGAAAATCTTCCTCCCCCCAAACACTTACAGTGTGTTCTTTCTCCACAGAACAAGACACTGGAGTCTAAAAGCCAAGTCAGATTTTATCAGCGACACTGCTCCATCTGTGTCTTCCTTCGGATCTGCTGGATAATAAACTTTGCTTTTCCTAGAACATCTTTGTATTATGTAACGCTGCACTGGTATCAGAAGAGTGGATTTTAGCGCTAGGTGGTAGCTTTTTATATACTCTTTGTGCAGAGGGCTCACTTACTGTACTATTTTACACCTTGATCCTAACTTGCATTAAGCTGCATTCTGTGCCCAATAAGCACGAGACGCCTTTGCCCGATGGTGCTGTGGCCCATAGATTGCAGCAAAGTACTGGGCAAGCTTTTGCCCAGTGTCCTGCCTGTGCGATGGGCTCATGGGGAAAAGCTCTCCCATGAGCCCTTGCAAAGAGGGACCCTGTATAATGCTGCTTCACCTGGAGCTCAGGGCCAGTTTGCCTCAAGAGCTTCCTGCTTGCCCACCCTTGGGTTAGAGCCACCACTGAACAATTTTGGGTTGCTGGTTGACAGGGCTGAAAATGATTCCTGCCCCCCTCTCAAGCTGATTGGCACTTGGTTGGGTATTTTTTCTGTCTTTCTCTCAGTGAAATTATAACCTTCCTTTCTTAGGCTGAAAAACATTGTTGAAAGTGGAAATGGTGTTGGGCAGGATCAACCTAATATGGAGGCCCACCATACAGAGCCTGAAGGGAGGGTTGACCATGGCACTCCCAAGCTCGGGTTGGAGTATCTCCTGGATTGGATTCTGCACCCTGGTTGCCCAGTGAGACCTTGTTGCACCACAGCAAGATTCAACACTGGCCAGGGTTGCCAACTTGAATAAAATATTTTGGGGGGACGGCAGGTAAGCGCCGTCCCGCATAATCAATCACAACACAGCATGCACACACCATTTGAATTGCAATGCCCATCAACTTGGGAGGGGCAGCCTCCTCAAATATTTTATTGGGGGACTCAGCCCCTAGGAGTTGGCTGGCTGACTCCCACAACTATTAAAGTTATAGGAGCCCTGACCTCTTTTTCACCTGACCACCCTATTATCAAACTTAAAAAGGTCCAACCATTTCTTGTCTTCTGCGATGTTTCTGAGGTGAGAGTTCACATTGAGTTTTGCGATGCTGTGCTTACCACCGAATTACCTTTACCCTTCATTTCTTTTGCGATCCAACATTTCTCCTGAAATAACCCTCATATGATAAGAACAAAGATTTCCCTGTGGCTAAAAGGGATGGATTTTCTCCACATGGGTACACTTTCAGAAAGCATGTTTCCAGTCCACATGACAAAAGATGGTGAAGACTTAACAGCCAAATCCTATGAACATTTGTTTAGAACAGGTGTGGGGGAAATTTTGGCCTTCCAGATGTTGCCAAACTAAACTACAGTTCCCATAATCCCTGGCCATTGGCCATGCTTGCTTTCTATGCTATTTTTTATTTCCTTTGCTCTTGTCTGTTATAAAACCCTTTCTTGCTTTGCTAGCTGGTTGCTCCTCAGCCCATTTCCCAATTGTGAGCTTAGTTTGGATGTAGCTGGGAGGAAAATACCATTCTGTATCACCAGAGACAACATCCTGATAAACCCAGGATAAATTGCTTCTAATCTCTGCCTGCGGCTTATTTGGAGAATCATAACCCTCTAATGCTGTGCTTCTGAAGGTGGCATTAATACCATTTGTGAACTTTTAGTTGGATGCAAATCAATCATGTTCCTGCTCATTAAACTCTATCGGCTCAGCCTTTTAGATTAACAGCCGGCCTGCTCCTCCATTGTATCTGATAAGGTGATCTGCCATCAGATAAACATATGACTCCCGTCTTTTATTGGTGTCTGTGAACAGGGATTAGCATTTTCTTAAATATATAGATGGATTTCCTTAAAAAGGCACTCAGGGAGTGCACAGAAACACAATAAGTGAGCACAGGCTCTGTCTTGTGGCCTATAAACCAGCATGTGAGGTCCATATATTCACCCAATGCTCTTCCTTGCAATCCATCAACCTGGAGCAAGGTCAAATATTTTGTCCAGTGCTCACAGGACGTTCCTGCACATGCAAGCACCTCCATTTGAACCAGTGGAGGGAACTGGTAGCCTTGTTCAGGGTCCTGGTTTGGGGAAATGCTGTAGCTCATGCCCTGTATTCAGAAGTCCCTAGGTCTGCTCTCTGACATTCCCAGGCCACGCTGAGAAAGCCTCTTGTCTGAAACCTGGGCCAGCAGCTGTCAGTCATTGTAGATACAGAGCTGGATAGACCAATTGTCTAACTTGGTCTAAGGCAGCTCTCCCATTATGAGAATCAATGCATACAATGAACAGATGGAGGATCTGTCCATGCCATTGGATGAATGTGTGGAGATAGGGACCAAATCCACGCCATACATTTAAATAGGGCTTTTGTTCCAGCCACAACTTGAAGGAACTCAGTTCTAGCACTGCTCAGGTAGGCACCATTGCCATTCTAAGAGAACAAGGGAGGTGTTCATTGTGAGTTCCAGCACCTCTTTTTCTAGAATAATAGCACTGCATTTAAAGCAAAGGTTCTACCACTAAGCAGTGGTCCCTAATTTCTAGGTTTCTGGTTCACTTTTCTATTAAAGCAACATCCATGGCAGCTTTCAGAAGAAACTAAAGTATCTTGTAAAATAAAATTCTGTAGCTGAGTGCCAAGTGAATGACCCTTACGTTATTAACATTGCTAAGACAATCTAAATTGTTCTACCAATTTCAGAAACAGCGGGCAAGTAGTTGTTGGTATAAGACCTAATAGTAATGGGTGTAGAAAGGGTGGAACAAAATAATTTTTCATGTCTCCTACAATTAATCGCTGATAACTGCTATCATTAGTTACAGCATTTAAAAAAGCTTCAGAAATAAATGTGCCCTTTGTAATTCATTGATCTGTGTTGTAAGCTCATGGATTCTGAAATATTTTTGAAGGGTGAGTTATGTTTTCAAGTTGCAACAGCTACAAACAACGAATTTCTGGAGATAATTACCAAAACAATAAGATGTAGCCAACTGAAATATAATGACAGCTGCATGTTTTGGTGAGATGGAGCAGGAAGATAAAGGGCTGATCATCCTTTAGATTCACTGAGGCAGATAATGCTGGTATGTTTTCTTTTCCAGTGCAGTGGAGCTAATCAATTGGTCATGATGCTTTGGCTATGCATGAATCTCTGAATCCATACAAATGGCCTAACTACTCAAGGCCAAGAAGCTCTTGAGCTGTAATCATCTTTGCAAGTTGCAAGCAGAATTGCTGCACAAGTTGCAATGATTGTTATAAGCCTGGATAGCTTTGAAAAGGATTTAGACAAATTAATGGAGGGCAAGGCTATTCATAACTACAAACCATGATCAGTACGTACTACCTCCAATGTTAAAAGTGGTATACTTATTTTTTAAAGATAAGTTGCTGGAACTCACAAGTGGGGAGAGTGCCATAGCACTAAGGTTCTGCTTACAGTTTTCCATGGGATTCTGGAATTCAGACAGCACTTTATTCTGTTTTCCTTAGGTTACTTTACCTGATAATTTCCATGTACTTGTGATCGTTCACTTCTGGAAAACTAGCAGAATCTAGTGGAAGCTTAGTGCTTGTTTCCTTGTTATTTGCTTCGTGGAGAAAAGAAAATCCATTTGTGACCCCCCCCCTTAACCTGGAAAATTGTGGGAGTTCTGCACTGGAATTTCACAAGATGAAATTTGGGGTGGTATCCTAGTATACAGTTCTTTTTCCGCCTTTTAAAATTTAGTGTGACCTGGTGGAGCTTTCAGTTGAAAAGCCACAGTTCCATAATGTGACAGGTATAAAAGGAATGTTGAAATCCAAGATAGAAACTATTAAGTTGTGGGTGAGCATATCAGATGACACAGCGATTCTTCAAACAGCTCTTGTTTATTCACAGGCCAGAACAGAACTGAACTGAAGGGTTCAGCCAGCCTGCTTATATAGAGCTCCAGTACAATGCAACTGTAACAACTTTCTGTAACTATCCAATCACTGAACGTCACTTTCAATCCCTTATTTGCATATACAGATAGGTAGCCGTGTTGGTCTGCCATAGTCAAAATAAAAAAATTCCTTCCAGTAGCACCTTAAAGACCAACTGAGTTAGTTCTTGGTATGCGCTTTCGTGTGCATGCACACTTCTTCAGATACCAGGTATCTGAAGAAGTGTGCATGCACACGAAAGCTCATACCAAGAACTAACTTAGTTGGTCTTTAAGGTGCTACTGGAAGGAATTTTTTTATTTGCATATGTGGACCTGAGTGAAAACTATCTACAGTATCCCCCTGCTGGCCCAGGGTGAGAACTTCAGTACATAACACCAACACTAGCATTATTATTGGGAAAACGACTATAATAATCCTCGCTTGTGATGCACCCTAAAAGCAGGAACAAGCTCAAGAGCATTCTTCTCCACAGCTGTTTCCAGCAACTGCTATTCTGAAGTATCACTGCTTTCAACTGCCAAGGCAGAGCATCGTCATTGCAACTAGTGGCCAATGTTAACCTTATCCTCCATGAATTTGTCTAATTGGAAGCCATCCAAGTTGGCCATTTTTTTAAGCTGCCCTGGTTGTGTTGGTTCTACAACACATTCTGGCTTGGGTTTGATGAGAGTTAAAAGCCAACAGCTTCTGGAGGGCTTCTGGAGTAATATTTCCCCCTTCCTCGGCCCAGGAACCTTTATATGGGAGCTGTTTACAGAGGAAGAATTGTGAAGGGAGAGAAACTTTGTTTGCCATCAGGGGGTGGTCGATTTCACCTGTCCAGCCTGAGGAGCCTTCAGAAGGGTATTGCTGCCACAGGCATTGTATGTATATATATATTAATAAGCTGAGTAGAGTGACAGTCATTGGTGTGTGTGTGTGTATGTGTGTGTGAACTTAACAGTGCTCAGTTTATTTTTTGTTGCTATTTGGTTAATGGTGTTCATACTGCTTTATAGGTTACAAAATGCTGTGTCGATTCGTTAATCATATAATATGAATTTTGCTTTCATTGAAACGCTTAGCTTTTTCAGCTGCTGCTTTGTTAACCGTGTTTTATAGATTGTAATGGTTTTGCTGATAGTTTGTTTATTATTCTGTATGATTTATGCCATATTTCTGATGGTCTTTTATGTTCTATCTTGTTATTGTTATTTATTGTTTGTAACCAGAGCTGGATTTAGGTTTGATGAGACCCTAAGCTACTGAAGGTAATGGGGCCCAGCTGTCCTTTGTTAACAACAAATTGTCGCTGTTTTTTGTGTTGAATATATGCTATATGGTAATTTATGGACCTAATTACACCACAGGAGCCTACACAACACAAAACACTGTTGCTGTATGTAGGTTTTATTTTATTTATTTTTATCTTATATTTTGGAAATGTACATCCAGGTTTTTTTCCTTTACATTTTTTGGGGGGGCCCAAGAGAGTGCGGCCCTAAGTTATAGCTTGTTTAGCTTATATGTAAATTTGGCACTGTTTGTAAGCCGCTTTGGGGTTAACTTGAATGAAAAGCGGCATGGAAATAGAATAAATCAAAATCAATTCACATCCCCCCCCCTTTTGAAGAAGCAATATAGCGAACGCTTTCAACTTTTACTGCTCACAAATAAGTGCTTTCTAAACCCTTCAAGCTCCTCAAAGCTGTCCTCTGAATCCTTTCCAACTCATCCTTGAAAGGAAACGATCATTATGGGGTTGATGACATTTGAGAGTTTTGACTGTGACCACCTCACATGAATTTTATTTTGTAACAGAATGGGGAGACAAATGGTGGCTCTGGGGATGGCTGATCTTGCATCACAAAGCCTTTTTTTCATTCCAGGAAGGCTGCCATCCCTAGAGTTTTCCTTCCAGTACACAAGCAAAGCATAGCATTACTTCAAGGCAAGCCACCAAGTGGTTCGCTTCTCCTTCTCCTCAGTGTCGTCAGATGGAAATGAATTGGACACATTGATTTTCTGCTTTAACCAATAGCTTTCGGTTGCAAAAGATAGTTATATCCGGCCAGAAACTGGGAGTTTCCCCTGCCCCTGCCCTGCCTTGCTTCCAGTCAGATTGTGGGAACTCTGGTTCATTTGGTGCAAAGAGATTGTGTCATCAGACACTGGCATTATAGGACAAATATAATCAGACATTTTTAAAAAGATGGAATGGGGGGGGGAATATTTGTGGTGAATGTAAACGAGGGGGAAGAAGGGCCATAGCTCACTGGCAGAGCATCTACCTTCCAGTCTTGGATTTGAATGTGATTTTATTCTGAGAATCCTTTTGTAAGCCACTTTGACACCCTCTCAGGTCTATATAGCGGGATATAAGTATCCCAAATAAATAACACCCACCCCAAAGCAACTTTCTGCAAAATTTGGAAGTATGCTCAATTTTAGTTGGTCTGAGAACCAATATTACCCTACTTTGACTTTTGGATTTCTATTTAGTAGTGGACCACAATGGCTGCTTTCATTTTCTATAAGGGTCGTTCTCTTCTGTAGACCACAAACTGAGAGAGTCATGCCCAGGGGCTAAATGTGGTCTTCCAAGCACCTTTTCCTGACCCTTGTGATCCTTAACACACCACTCGCCCTTACCAGGCAGCACACTTCACTGAATCTGCTTTTCACCTTCCTTGAGTATTTTTGCTTTGCTGGAATGTCTCCTTCAACCTTGAGAATCCCTTTTGCTTGCCTGGGTGAAAGATAGAAAGGAGACTGTGTAAATGTGGGTGGCTCTACACATATAGTTTTTAATGTTAAGGAAGGGTTAAGGAATGGTTTTGATAACGTGGATGGACACATGACATCCTACATTTTATGTACATAATGCATTACTACTTTGCCTTTTTAATGACTTAATTTTTAATTGTTTTATACTTCTATATCAGTGAAACGCTGCTCATATGTCCCTATGTAATGTTTTACTTTTTTTTTTACTGCATTTAGACTCCAACCCCACTCCAATGGTATTTGAGGGGTGTTAAGTTTCTCTTTCCACCTTTTGCCTCTTCATTAAAATGTGCCACCAGAGGTTGGCGCAGAGCAACCAGAAACCACCAGCAGGGAAAGAAACAGCATTTTGGAATATGGTGTGGTGGGGTATTGCTTACATTTGACGAAAAAAACACCAAGGTACAAAATGTTTTAATTAACAAGTATGCCCTGTGATGTTTTAGAACACATATCGGCCTCGGTCCAGTATACCTGAAGGAGCGTATCCACCCCCATCTTTCTGCCCGGACGCTGAGGTCCAGCACTGAGGGCCTTCTGGCAGTTCCCTCACTGCGAGAGGCCAAGTTACAGGGAACCAGGCAGAGGGCCTTCTCGGTAGTGGTGCCCGCCCTGTGGAATGCCCTCCCATCAGATGTCAAAGCGATAAACAACTACCTGACATTCAGAAGACATCTGAAGGCAGCCCTGTTCAGGGAAGTTTTTAATATGTGACATTTTAGTGTATTTTTCATCTTTGTTGGAAGCCACCCAGAGTGGCTGGGGAGGCCCAGCCAGATGGGCGGGGTACAAATAAAAATAAAAATATATAAAATAAAATAAAATAAATATCATTCTAATAAGGGGATATAATGTTAAACAGGTCAGTGTAGATCCAGCCTGTGTGTAGCAACTAGTCCATGGTATAGACTTAATAGTTGCATTCATTGCTCTGTCCAGTTTTGCCACTGGTCCCATTCACCACTGGCATGTGGACCTCAGCTGGTTACCCAGATAGGAATGTGGCCCTCAAGCTGGGAAAAATTGCCCCAACCTCTCCTTCATTTTGTGGCAAGAAACATTTGGTACAGCTCTGCAAAGAAATAGGTACATTTCAGAGAGCAGATGTCCTCTTGTTTTGAAGAAATCAGAGATGTTTTTCTTTTTTCCTCTTGTTTGCAAGTTTTCACCATGCAACGGTTAAAAGTCAGTGGGGCTGTCAAGGGCCTAATAATACTGCCTGTGGGGCTGTATATGACCTTGAAGCAAAGGGCTAGCTGCTTCTGGGCCTGCACAAAAACATCACATACCTCCAATGGTTGGAAACCCAGGGGGAGGAGGAGTCATAAAACTCACACTGCCGATTCTGACCACTTTCTCAGCATCCTGCTGGTACTCAAATTGATGCTCAAAGGCAGCGGCTGCGACATGCTGTGGTGTTTCATTTCTTCAGAGGAAAAACTGCCTGAGAAGCAATCATAGGGCAACACAGATGAAAGTCGGTGGCGTGGTGAGTCAGCTGGAACGAGTGAGCTGGTGGGGTCTGGTAAACCGGAATGATTTGTAGAATTAAACATCACAGCCCTCAAGTCAGTGGGCCAAAGCAAAGCATGCTCCAGTCATTCCTGTAATTTCAAAATGCCTGAGGTTTGGTATGTCAATCGGATTGTGCAGGG
Source organism: Podarcis vaucheri (assembly GCF_965113315.1). Classification (NCBI taxonomy): domain Eukaryota; kingdom Metazoa; phylum Chordata; class Lepidosauria; order Squamata; family Lacertidae; genus Podarcis; species Podarcis vaucheri. The sequence goes on from NC_138749.1 coordinate 19,522,534, forward strand.
AGGAGGGGTGGGAATCCGTACAGAGAATGTATCTGGGGGCAGGACGTAGACACTGCAAGGAGACAGAGGCCATATCTCTACCATACATTCAAAGCATGTTATTAAGCCACTTTAGCAGTCATGGCTCTCCCTCCCTAAAGAATCCTGGGACTTGTAGCTTGTTCAGTGTGCTGGGCATTGTTAGGAGACCTCTCAAAGAGCTACAATTCCTTCTGAGGCAGCGGGGTAGAGCTGAGTCAAAGTTCCATCATAAGAGGAACTGATGGTTAAACTACTCTAGGAATTCTAGCTCTGTGGAGGGAATGAGGGGTCACCAGTGCCCTGAGATCCTCCGAGGGGAAACTCAGACTGAAACACTGTGACTTGCTAAAGACCACTTATTTAATTATCCTAAACTCAGGAGATATTTGAATGAGGGGCCTTGGTGTCCTCCCCTTTGGTGTCAGCCCTGGTGAAAATACCCCACCACTCTTATGGGATCTCTTAGGTCAGATATTTTCAAAAATCCCTGGGGGGACACGGTGCTCTTCACCCAAACCAAATGTGAGGCCAGGTAAGTGATGGTCTTAAGGGATCTTCATGGGCCTCCAGTTGCTCCGTGGGGTCCGCAGGCAGAATCCCACCTACATTAAGAGGCAACCCTAAAATCTTACAATTATGGTCCTCTTGTACCATAGGATGTCACTATTGCTCTCTGCAAAGTTGAATAGCCCCTTATCTAGCTGCAAGAGTGATTCACTAAAGGGAAAGTTCTTAAAATCCAGGATACAGGTTATTAAGTTCATTTCTTAACAAGAAGATGATGAAAAGCAGACTTGGCAGAACTCATCACTATTTCCTATGTGTGTTCTTCAGAATCAACTTTAAACTGATGGATCTACAAGTCCCATTCTCCTTATGTTATTTTACAACTTTTCTTTCCTTGCTACTACTTGACTGATGTGTTTGCTATGGTAGAATTCATGACTACAGAATACTGCTAAGTCCATTAGCTATGCAGAACTGTGCAACGGAACGAGACAATAGTGAATTGGCTTATCTACAAAGTTGAATATGGTGGCACTGAAGCTGCAGGCAGAGGGGTAGGACACAATTTTGTCACTCAGAATCCATCCATGCCATCATAGATAGGATCAGAACCCATTTTGCCTGCTGAGCTCTCTCAAAAGCTCTTGCAAGATTTCAGTGAGATCTCATGAGATTTCAATGAGATTTCATGAGTTCTCGTCAGAAGCCACCACTGCTACTGCCACTCCTCCACCAGTGGAGGAGGCGGTGGTGTGGGTGGGCAGAGCTCCCACGGGGTCACTGACTCTTGAGGTTCCACTGCCCAAGGCAGCTGCCTCAACCTGTCTCATCGGTGGACCAGCTCTGGGTCAGACGCATATCCTCAGATGGGATGTGCATGTGTGTGTGCAGCAGACTCACAGCGCAAGAGAGTCCCATGAGTGAGCTCACTCCATCTCAACTGCCAGGACATTGTTTTTTTTAAATATATATATATATATATATATATATATATATATATATATATATGCTTTCGTAGATTTTCACGGGTACAGGAATGCAGGTTTTGGTGTCTTCGGGTGTCTTCCCGTGTAAGAGTCGGGGTGTCTGGGCGACGTTTCGATGAGGTCTCACTCGTCATCTTCAGGCTGGTGCTTTCGGCTTCTTGTTACTGGAACAGAGCTCTGTTCCAGTAACAAGAAGCCGAAAGCACCAGCCTGAAGATGACGAGTGAGACCTCGTCGAAACGTCGCCCAGACACCCCGACTCTTACACGGGAAGACACCCGAAGACACCAAAACCTCCATATATATATATATATATATATATATATATATATATATATATATATTGGGCTATGATTCTTTTGCCTTGCTCATGAACCTTGGAATCTTGACTTCTGGACCTTGTGTGTGCTTGCTGCTGAGCATGCTCTGCTATTAGTAGTAGTAGTAGTAATAATAATAATAATAATAATAATATTAAAAAATCCCTTGCTTTCAATAGAGTTGCTGCCCTTGTGTTCTGGGAGAGGAGCTTGACAAACGCCCAGACTACTTGGCTTCTGAATGTGAAACAAGGAGGAAGCCATCTTATCCTTTATCTCAGGCAGCCAAACATCGTGGGCTGACTCTGTTGACACATCGTACCGTGACTGAAATCCAAAGCGTGAAAATAGCTGGACCCTTCCAAGTGAAGTGTCCGATTCATAAAAATGAAAGAACAGAGCCAGCCACAACTGGAATAAGCGGATGCACTTTCAACAGACACCCACTCCTTGAGGCCCAAAGAATGGAAGAGCCACACTGGAAATTCCTCCTGCAGATTTCACACATCACAATGTGAAACCAAGAATGTTTTAGTGAGCTGATTTTAGGCCTGCCAACTTGCCTGAGTAGAATAAGAAAGAAAGACAATCCAGTGGTTTGGCAGGGGAACTTATTTTTTTAGGTTGGCCTGCACATAGGAACTGCACAGACTCATCTTCTTTGGTTGAATGGAAGGGTGTGCCAATTCATGTCTCCCGGATATGGCTGAAGGAAGGAAGGGGGTGGGAGAACGGTTTTAGTTTAAGAGCAATGCAGAACCTCTGTTGCTTTTTATACTACTAAATTCAATACAATTATCCAGCATCAGAAAAACCACCACATAGCATTTTGGCTCAGTAGTCAATCAAAATGAAAAGAAAAGAAATCCAGCAACTGGCCAGCTAACAAACAATTTAGTGCCCCAATCTAGTGTGTCAGCATAGTCTGAGAAATGAAAACTACAAAACAAATGTTCACTGGGACAAAGAGCCATCTTGCATCCATCTTGAAATAAATAAATGCATTAAAATGAATGTGCAAGTTTTTCAGAATTTGAATTCAATAAAGTTGCTGGGCTGAGAATAGCTTTGCTAAGGGAGGAGATGTTCTCTAGAAATTCCATGGAGCTGGCAGGGCAGAGTGGGGCAGTTTTGCTCCATGGCATGGAGCCAGTAGTGGCTCACCTGGCTTCCCAATGTGGATGCTGCTGCCCAAAACCAAGGATGAGAGGCAGAGAGGTTAGGCAACAGGGAGCCTGGCATGCTGTGGGCACAGTGGGGAAAGCATCTGATGGACTCCATTTCCCTGCTGACTCTCCCCCCTCCCTCTCAGTTACTGGCAGCAACCTCTGCATTGGAAAGCCAGGTGGGCCACAATGTTTCACCCCGCCAGCCAGTGTGCTCCATGCCATGATTGGCTTGACAGGAAGTAAATACATCCAGCCAGGGAGTAACAAGAGGGTCGGCCCTACCAGGAGGTAGAATGAGGCAGCCACCTTAGACACCAGATGTCTCCCTGTTTTTTCTTCTGAGCCCTTTGGCCATTCTCCCCTGTTAGAGAAAGGAACTGCGCATGCTACGAGGCCTACTCTACCCTTGAAATGAGCCTGCTGCTTCTAGCTATAGTGAAGGAGGCTCTTACACCACCAGTGTTGAAGAGACAACTTCTAGGGGCAAGGATGAGGGGTGATTTATTTGTTTTTGTATTCATTTTTATTATGCATGTTGTACTTTTTATCTTGTATTTTTATGTTGTGAACTGCCCTGAGGTATATGGATGAAGCTTTGCTAGTCTAACAACAACAAGTCAACTTCTTTCTTCCATTGCCTTAGGCAGCAAAATGTCTTGGCCAGCTTTGGTGACGAGGTACTTCTAGTAATAAGGTATGGTTGTCCCCAACAATAGCCAGTTGACTCCATGAAGGCATGATGGGGAGGGAAGAGAAGAAGGGTTACCAGGTCTCATGTCTTGAGGTTCATTCTCAGGTCAGCAGGTTAAATCTCAGGGCCATCAGCTGCTCTGGCACACTGGTGCAGATGATGGTGTATTCTAAAAGCATAGGTGTGCTAGACTAGCTCCCAACCTGTGGCAAATATAGCACATGTAACTTGCACATGGAAAACCAGCAGTTATATAAATGCACAAAGCATTTCTAAAAAAAACCACACAGATCCACTGGTTTTCTTCCACAGGTCTAATTAATCAATGAGGACCTTCAGGCCTGGAGGTCAAATATTTCCCTCCAGACCACTCTATCTGGCCCCCAGGATCCTTCCCAGGCCACCTCCCTCATCAGCCCAAGCTGAGTGAATTTGCCTGGCTAGAATGTATCACTGAATTGTGATACCTCTTTACTGCCTGGATAGAGAATGGAGGGGAGTGTCTGTGCCTGTGTGTAGAAATGTCTGGTTTTTGTGTGACTGGAATGTAGTCTATTGTACCAATTGCCCCACACATTTTTGCCTTTGGCCCTGGCCAGCACTTGTATGCAGCTCACAGAAGGTTGGTCACAACCTGAAAAGTGTTCCCCACCACTGGTCTAGCTGCAGTCCTTTCCCCCTTCCAGGCTCCACCTTATGACATCACTAAGTGTTGCCTTGTGATATCATCATCAAGCGCCACCTGTCGGGTCTCAGGATTTCAAATGCTGGAGCCTTGGCAAACCTTAGCAATTTCCTTAACATTTCAGGGAGGACTAGGGTGGATTGATCTTGTGTGCCCTTTAATTGCCTTATAGTCAGACACAGGAAAAGGAACTGGTGAGATATGATTGCTTAAGAAGTCTGCACCTAAGGGAACCATAAAATTCTTCAACTCAGATCTATTATCTCTAAGAAACTAGACTGTGGTTTATCCCACTTAAAGGAAAACATGTGATTCTTCTTTGTGGCCATCTCTTTTGACCTTGGTAAACCCAGAGGCTTAAGTGAACACATAAAGTGGCCATATGCAAATCACTACCCTAAAGTCAATTCAGATGCTTCAGAGGAAGTGGTCTGCGCTTGGAACCTTAAGCTTTATGCCATTATTTAAAAAACGATTTTCCATAAGTGCACTCTCAATTAAAAGATGATGTGAAGCAACATAACCTCTGGCCAAATACTTTACTTGAGCACGCTCTACTGAATCACCCTTCTGTAACTTCAAATGAAACCACTGGCAACATTTCTGCCATACCAGGCTATGCTTCTTTATTACTAAATTTGGACTTTCACTTTCACTGAGTTTACAGCATTTCTCTGAATTGTGGCTCATTATTGGCACCCCTTAAACCACTTTCTGAAACTGTTTTTGTGCATCCTGCCCCCCAGGGGACTCCAGCCACGCACCCGCCTGCTCTCCGCCCCAGGTAGCGGATCATGCAGCTTTGCCACTGAATCAATGCACTGTACTATAAAATAAACAAGACGGTATTGTAGATGATAAAAATTAAAATATTTTTCCCTTATGTGCACTGATGATAGTCATTGTTTGCATGGGGGGCTTTTATCCATTTCTGCAGTCACACAACCAATCAATCAGTAGCTGAACTGGGTTCCACACCGTCACAAAAACAAGTCACAGAAACGAAGCCACAAGCCACAGTCACAAGTCAGTCCCATAAAACGAAGAACAGGTAAAGGAAAAGGTAAAGGGACCCCTGACCATTAGGTCCAGTCGTGACCGACTCTGGGGTTGCGGCGCTCATCTCGCTTTATTGGCCGAGGGAGCCAGCGTACAGCTTCCAGGTCATGTGGCCAGCATGACTAAACTGCTACTGGTGAACTAGAGCAGGGCACGGAAACGCCGTTTACCTTCCCGCCAAAAGGTCCAGATCTCACCTCTGTGTTATGTGGGTGCTCAGGACTCAACAGCCAACAGACTCAACAGGAAGCCTCTGATTAGCATTTGGGGACTCAATTTACAAATGGAAGACACTCGACAGGAAGTGGAACATGTTCAGCTTCCAAGGCAAAGTTCACAAACTGGAACACCTACTTCTGGGTTTGCAGTGTTCTGTTTCCATGTTGTTCATAAACTAAGCTGTTCTAAAACCAAGGTACCACTGCAGCTTTCTTCGCTGTTGCAGGGGGATAAGGATTAGAAGCTCATCCGTGCTTTAAAATCCTGGCTCCTTCCTGCCGTGCTCCTACTGAGATGTTGAAATGGGAGGTAATTTACATAATGGCAATAACTTCATGCACCAGGCTTCATATTGGAAGGATTTCATCTAGGCATCTAGGGAAACATTTCTGACCTTCTTCATGGGAGGTATACCATATGCCTATTAAATGGAATGGGGAGAAAACCAACATTAGAAATAGCTTGTGCAATTTGTTTGAATGGGCCATTCCCCTCCATACACCGTTCTCTCTGTGTGTTCTTCTCTGCTTTTAAGATATTTTGTGTCAATTATGGCATTGTTATGTATAATTTAACTAATAACATCTACAGCTCCGGAACTGTGTAAACATGCAAAATTGTATAATTCAGAAAATACCCCCTCCGCCATTCCTTTTTAAAAGCTTTCCTCATTTATTCATACAAAACCAGTGCTCCCTTTTCTCTCTGTATACAGCTTGGCATTGATGTATTTATTATGCATTCATTTATAATTCATTCATATTCTGTATTTATTCAACCTGGGAAGCTAGCATGGGCGTAGCCAGGATTTATTCGCAGCTGTATAGCTGAGTCCTAAGCCTATTTCTGGACCAGTTTCAGCTCAAAATTCCCAAGGTAGTTCAGAATAATTTAAGCAATATAATAAAAACACCACAAAAGAGTAAAAGGCCATGCTAAAAACAATAATGGAAGGCAATAAAAGGCATCAAATGGCAGAAATTCTATGTCCAAAGCACACCTAAGTGTTATTTTCTATGACGGTCAAAATCTCATCGTGAACAAATTTATCCAACTTGTGTGTATTTAGAGCTTTTGGGAGGGATCTTCAGTCCTGTGAAAATAAATCGGAACACACCATATCTTGGCACGCTCCAGCTTTGGACTTCTATTCCTTGTGAGAAAATACAAGTCAAAAGGAAAGGAAAGACTTTTGTATACACAGAGCTATTTATCATGTCTTGGCAGACCCTAGTATGTAAATTATGAGAGGGAGAAAGAGAAAGAGAGAGAGGAAAAAAACAAAAAGGCAATTTAACTAAAGATTGTTCCCAGAATTCTGTATCTAAGAAAACTGGACAGTGGTACCTCGGGTTAAGAACTTAATTCGTTCTGGAGGTCTGTTCTTAACCTGAAACTGTTCTTAACCTGAGGTACCACTTTAGCTAATGGGGCCTCCCGCTGCCACCGCACGATTTCTGTTCTCATCCTGAAGCAAAGTTCTTAACCTGAGGTACTATTTCTGGGTTAGCGGAGTCTGTAACTGGAAGCATCTGTAACCTGAAGCGTCTGTAACCCGAGGTACCACCATACACAATATTGGCAAGATCTTCAGAACTTGCTGTTTCTTGAGAAAAATCTATACTGACCTGGTAAGCTAGAAAACTTCTGGATTTTAAGCCACTGTTGAGCTTCTAAATATGTGACTTTAAAAGCCAATACCTCAAATCCTCACCACCACCAGCTGAGAAGTAGCTACTCTGGGAAAGATCTCTGCCTAAGCCTTGGAGGGCTGATGTAAATGCATTTTTCCTTCTGTCCACAGAGCAACAACATTAGATACCAACACACAAGGTCCTTAAGGGAAGGGCAGTAGCTCAGTGGTAGAACATCTGTCTTGTATGCAGGTTCAATCCCAGGTGCTTCCAGGTAGGGCTGAGAACTACTCCTTCCTACATTTCAGGGGATTGGACTAGTCAACACTTGGGGCCCCTTCAAACTCTTGAGGTCCCTTCCTATTATTCTAATATTTCAATGTTCACATGGTATTACACATTCTTGTGAGCTCTGCAGTTCCTACTCTCCATTTACTTTGCAGTAGTTTGTCCTGAATTTGTATCTGAAGCTGGGAATGTGTATTTCTGGATGGTCAAGCAGAAGGTTCAGTCTCTGTTTGTGGATGAAATGATGATGATGATGATGATTTTACACAGGTTAAATCAAGCCCTAAGCATGCGAATCATCCATAGAATTATATTTATGTTCTCTGTGTACTTGATTATAAACTGTCTATTAGGGCTAGGGAAGAAATGTGATTCTTTTCACATGTAAAAACAAATGTACCTTATTCACTTTCCCCAAAACAATATGTGAACTGAAACACAGCCACTCCTCAAAATTAGCACTTTTCTGAATTTTGCAATGTAGTTCTCTAGCAATGTAATGTGCACAAAAATGCATATACTAAAGTGTGCATAAAAACTCATATGTTCATGAATGCATTGTGTTAGGGGAAATTGCTTTGGAAAAATGAGTATATTAGGTAAAATCACATTCAAAAAATTAGGAGAAATTTGCACCAAAATTTGTTGCTTGGAATCACAAGCACATTTTGGATAGCAATCATTATCTCTGAATTTCACCAGTGTTGAGAATCATTCTTAATTCAGCAATCTTGGAGATGGCTATGCTGCCATTTTTGTATTATTTTTTTTTAATGCAGCAGCTAGAGATGGATCTCTCAAAGTAAATGCCCAAGTAAGGCGAAAGGGGCACTATAATTCTTCACCTTATCTTCAGAAGATAAAAATAGCCCTCTTGAAAATGAGAGGCAGTTTCGGATATGATCACAGCTAAAGGTCAACCACTGATTTACTGGCATTTTGCTGCAGCATTACTAAGCACTGATGCATGTCAGTGTAAGGGTTAAATAAACGGCACATTCAGGAACAGAAATCCAAGCCACAAAAATGCAACTTAATTGCATTGAATGCGGCAATAATTTCAAGTACATCCTAGTAATGATGTCCCCAAACTAGGTCTGACAGCATAATCCTATATGTCTACTCAGAATTAGATCCCGCTAAGTTCAGTGGAGCCTTAAAATCACAGCCTTATGACAAAGTCTTCACTTTGCAAATAATGTATTCCCTAAGAATCTCTACTCCCTATGAAGTATGGCTTGGTTTGCTGTAGTTGAGAAGGCCTGTGGCTCAGCGGAAGGGTCCATGGCTCAGGGGCAGAGCACATGTTATGCATGCAAAGGTCACAGGTTCAGTCCTTGGCATTTTGCAGATATAAACCCCCAAATTTATCAGTAGCCTTAGCTCACAATCCTATACTTCACTTCGGAGGCTTGTGCTGTTAAAAATGTTTCTCTGTCTTTACCCTTGGGATCTGATCTGTGTTTCCTCATTTGAAAGCCATTGCCAGCTCTTAGTTAGCAAAACTGCCCTTGGTATTCAGATCCACTGAAGTTACTGGGTTGTGAGCAAAATATCTCCCAACAGGTCCATTTCGTCTGTGACTGGCGTCTACGTAGAAATGTTCTTGAACCATCAGAAGCAGGTTGTTGTCCATTAGTTATTCAAACCATTTTTTAAACAGAGAAAACAGAGAGTTGTTTGCCATGGAAGCAGGGTTACATCAACAAATGCCAATAGTTTTTTGAGATGCAGGTCAAATTTTTTGCTCCAAGAGAGAGGGAGAGAGAAATACTACACAGAACTTTTTGAACATTGGATGCTGTCCATGTAGTTACAAGTGCCAAGTAAATATAAATTTATGTTCACCAATCCTTGGCCTGAGAGAAAAGAGACGGCTTTCTGTGGGAAAATGATCCATTCATTCAGCAACAGTTTGTAGAAAAGGAACCTGAAAGTTCTTGTTCACCTGTATGTTAGGATGTAATTCAAAACTTGTGGGGACATTCTGCAGATACAAAAGGGTCGAGGATTAATTTATACAACAGCCTACTTAGGTTAGGCTAAGGGTCATTAACTGGCCCAAGTTCACCCAGTGAGCTTCATGACTGTGGTGGGATTTGAACCCAGGTCTCTCCCAGGTCCTAATCCGGCACTCTAAACACTACACAACACTGGCTCTAACATGTAGCCATATCCAAAAATATGTGTTCCCCAGTGCACCTCCATTATGTCCTTGCTGCCACACCTCTTTACCCTGACATTTGACACCCTAGACATGTATTTTTAGGACCCAACCTATTCCTGTGACTGTCATTTGTTTTAAACTGTGATTTAGCACTATATATTTGCATTGCTACAATCCACCTAGGGACTTTATGAGGAAGTGTGGGTAAGAAATTGAATTGTTGATATTATTCATAACAATATGCAAATACGCATGTCCTCTTTCAAGATGATCCATTTCCGTTCTTTTAAGCAATATGTAAGTTGTCACATTGCTGGGAGCATGAAATTTATGTACAGTACATGCCAGGATATACTCCTTAGCTCTGTTTTGAAGCTTGTGGATCGAGGGCCCGACCCCGCTATGTGAAATAAATACACAAGGACACGTGATATAAGGTTAATGGGCAAGGAAAGGCCACAACTTTATTGATTACAGCAGTGAAAATGTATTGGCTTAGGCATTGGATGACTATAGGTGGTGGGTTTATTCAACAGTAGGTGGAGCCTGTTGATGCTCATCCAACTATGGGCTCACCCCCTGATGTCACTGAGGGTCGTGCCATGGCCTCCCGCCAAGCAGGCATCGGACGGAATACACGACCGCCAGATTCCTTTAATGGAATAACCCACGGTAGATAGCATAGGCGATGGCCACACCTAGCCCTTGACACAGCACAACACACGAATCCAATGCCTAACCGCCACCAGAGCCGCAAAGGGGCTCGCCGCCAATACCCTCACAGCTGCAACCAATCCCTAATGCTGCTAATGACACTGTCCAACCAAATATCATTCCCAATGTCCGTTAGATGAACTCCGTCATTCCGGTACATGGCTTGGTCGCCGATCTGGATACGGTCATGATAAATGACTCGGCCATTCATAACTGAGGGACGACGACGAATGAGGAGGAGGCGGAGCTGGCACCACAGCATTAAGCTGCTACACACACACCCCGGAGGCACTTGGTTGGCCACCTCCGGTGGGCGTGGGTGCCAGCCAGGTAGGAGGGGAGGGGGCTAATGCCCCCTACCAGGGGCGGAGCTCGGTCTCCCACCCACAACCACTCCCCTCTCTTCCAGGGAGGAGAGTCTTTGCCTGAGATCATTTGAACTGCACTCTTCAGCTCCAGCTTCCCAGCAGCCTTTGCAAAAGGAAGCCTGGAGAGGCTTCTGTCAGGCTGGTTGACAGCTCCCATTTATTGCTTTAGAGCCTTGGACTTGTGCATTGTGTCCCTCTGTTTCCTTTCCCTTGTTATCTCTTGACCTCCCCTGAATCTATATCTGTGATGAATCTTGCCCCGTCTTTCTTCCTTGTCCTTGACAGTTTGCCCTTAGATGTCCTGGACCTCATGGCACACATCCCAGCTATTGCTGCCCACGTCCTGGCTTGGCCCCTAACCATGTCTTTTTATCACTCTGAAAACTTCCCTCCCCTTTCATTATAGCTATGGACAAATTGCATGTAATAATGCATTTCTGACCCTTTGTGGCATGTGAATCAGATGGGTCCAAGAGGAGGAAGAATCTTCCCGCAGGAGATGGTCGGCACAAGCTTAGGCATCCTTGCAGGCTTTAGGATATCAGCTGCATACCCTGTCCCTTTTATTCAAGGCTTGTAAGCAGCAGGCTGAAGATCTCTCACCACATCTAGTTCCCAGCCAGTCATAGCAAATGTCACCCTTTCACTGGTCATTTAATAGCGAATGAGCCATAAGTGAAATCCAAATTGGAACATTTCTAGATTTGGGTCTGCTGGAGCAACTAGAAAACTTGGAGTGCCCTCCAAGCACTGCAATAAAACTATAGAAAACAAATAAGAAATGTGTTCATTGAACAAAGAGAACAATTGTTTGAGTTGTGTTAATAATTCTGGAACTTTCTAACATTGGCTTCCCACAATGTGAAGACTGACTGGTTCATTGAGTGCCTGATATTAGTTGTAATTAGTTGTCTCCAGTTGGAGACAAGCAGTTGTCCCCAGCAGTCTTTACCAAAGGTATCATAGGCTTTGAAGACGATCAAACTCAGGATGAAGAGAAGAGTTTGGATTTGATATCCCGCTTTAAGGTCTAAGGAGTCTCAAAGCGGCTCACAATCTCCTTTCCCTTCTTCCACCACAACAAACACTCTGTGAGGTGAGTGAGGCTGAGAGACAGAGAAGTGTGACTAGCCGAAGGTCACTCAGCAGCTGCATGTGGAGGAGCGGAGATGCGAACCCAGTTCACCGGATTACGAGTCCACCGCTCTTAACCACTACACCATGCTGGGAGAAACGTGCTAAGAGGAAGGCACGCTTGGGAAACCCTCACCATGATCAACTCCCGCCTGGAAATCTATGTCTCCACTGTGGAAGGACGTGTGGATCCAGAATTGGCCTTCACAGTCACTTATGGACTCACTGTTAAGACTGTGTTCATGGAAGACAATCTTACTCAGCTACGAGTGATCACCAAAGAAGAAGATTAGTTGTAATATATAGTGTAGCATTTTCATTTTTTGTACTTTGCATCTATACCCCAATAAGCATAAACAGGATTTTGGGGAAGGGCCACTGCTTAGTGGTAGTCCACCTGCTTTGCATTCCAAATGTCCAGGTTCAATCTCTGGCATCTCCAGTTAGGCACAGAAAAAAACGCTGCCTGAAACCTTGGAGAATTGCTTGTCAGTTAGTGTAGACAAAAATTAGTTAAATAACTAATATAAGGCACTTCCCCTTGTTCATTTGCTTCTCATTTTTTAATGTCCCCCACACATGAGTTCTTAAGAATATGTTTAGGCTGTTTCGTCTTGTTCTCAGTTCAGATTCAGAGCAAAGGTCGTGTTTCTTTTATCTCATCCAACTCATCAAAATACCTTTGAGAAGAACTGGTTTTAGTCAGTCTGGTGAAGAGACTTCAGATATTAGCAGAGATGCATTTCAAATCCTTTAGGCAGTCTCTTATCCTCAGGCACTCTTTTCTTGAAGAAGAAAAAAGTGGTATTACTGAGGAAACCAGATGAGGACTCTTTGGCGAAGAAGACTTAATGGACCCATTGCTCTGAAAATAAGAAATATAAATAAGAGAACACCTCAATATGTACTTAAGAATTCACTCAGCACAGTACAACTAGACAACGCTTTGGATTCAATTCCTGACATACAAACAAATGTGTCTGGTAAAATCAGGGCAATCTCTGTCCTTTATATAACTGAATGCGGGAGGTGGGACAAATATCTGCTTAGTAAAAGATCTAAGCCTGTCTGAACTTGCTGGAAGTCTAATGTTCCATGGAAAGTAAACTAATGTACCATGTTTACAATGATTCAAGATGGGGGGGGGGGGAAGGTTCCAGTAAGAGTCTTTTTCAAGGTCATATCAGGTTCATCAGAAAGACAGTCCTGGACCCAACCATTAGTAATAGATCTAGGGCTAAGTTAATCATTACATCAAGTGCTGAACTAGACATATGAGAGAGACTAAAGTGATGAGTGTGGAGTCTTGGGTCTCTGCCAAACATCTACAAGTAACAGGAGGAGGAGCAGGAGGAGCAGGTGTGAATGGAGAAGAAATGTCCAATCCACTTCAGAAACTAGATTGGGTAATCTAGAACTTCAAAGTCCAATGAGGAGAAATGGCAATGTGGAGAATTTCAGAAGCATGTCTAGCACATGATCCTTTAGTCTTTCCTAATAAGGTCGTCCCCAAGTGTCACCATGGTTAGACACCTGCCAATCACCACAACCTGAGCCCACCATTAGGAATGTAAACAGGCAAAAGTAAAGTTGAATAATATTTTTTTAAAAAAATCACATAGGGGCCAAAATAGTTCTCCAGGCCAAAATAATTTCAGAAGTATCGCTTGGAAGAACTTGTGTGTGTGTGTGTGTGTGTGTGTGTGTGTGCTTGAAACCCCAGTCAACTTAACACAGAGAGACACACCGTGACAGAACTCTTGCCAAACACAGTATGAAATGCTCTATATCCTGGCTAAGGTCTATGAAAGTCAACAGGGTTATAAACAATTGAAAACACGTGAAGGACTTTGTGTTAGCCAAACTACTAAAGTTAAAGGGATTAACCCTCTTATCAAGGAAGAGATGCTGACTGGTTAGTTTCAATGCCCTTTTGGCACATCATGTAAAATTTAACAAACTTCAGAGAGGAAGTGTAGAGCCAGGGAGAGAAAACGAAAGCAGACATCACAGCTCCTTTCCAAGTTCAATATTTGTAAGGTCAATGTAATGTTTGTGACAGATCCATGCCTCGATCCAGGCCAAGTTTTCAAAGTGCCCCAGTTTCAACACACAGAAATCCATCCCAGGAATTATGCTGGAGCACTTGATTAATGGGGATTCTACAGGGAAGGTGAGGAGTCTACTTGTGGTTAGGCATGGGCAAATTTCTCAATTTTTGCTTCTTTCGGTGCCTCCTTTTTCCCAATCTTTGTTTCAGTTCACTGCATTTTCACATCGGTTTGTGCAATTTTAAAAAATAAAAAAGTCATAGCAAAAACATATCAGCATGTTAGTGCATATTTCTCCCAATAAACATATTTTCTGTAATATAACTTATTTTTAATCCATTTACATATTTATTTATTTATATATATGTAATATGTATATATGAGATGTGTGTGCATGTGCGTGTAATATATCTATGAAAGGTTGCCCACTCCTGAGCTAAGCTGACATATCACCTAATATGGGCTTGTGTCTATGTTGGTTTTTGGGGACGGGAAATAGTTTGTCATGACACTTGCTAACAAGTAACATCTGCCTGCCAGGGAAACACAGCTGACAATTTACTGGAAGACACACTCTGTTTGAATATACAAAGGGAACATTTCTTGATGTTTCTGATTAATGAAGGATGTGCAGAAGAAACTTATGTTCTGACTTGGTCTCTTAGGCCAACATGTCAGCCATGAGTGATTTGGAGATTAACAGAAGTCTTCAGAATGGGCCATATCCTTGATGGAAGCTAGTGCGGTACAGTGGTTAGCTGGCTGGAAGGGGATCATGTGAATCTGCAGTCACATTCTCATACTCTTGTTTCTGACTTTACAAAATTATTGGGGACACCTGTTGCAACTGTTTTGGAGCAAGTGGGAAAGCAGCAATTTATTTATATTTTTTAAATATAATTTTTATTGATTTCTTTTTTAGCACAATATATCAACATATCAATAACAAAACAAATAAATTATTTGTTCTACTTAGCTCGTGACTTCCCTCCATCTCTTCAACAGGTTTTTTATTTTCAAGTCTTTGTATCACACTTTATATCCTCTACTTCTGACCTTTATGTCCATATAATCAACTCTATCTCTTTGGTCTAGAAAGTTTTAGAACTTCCTTTTCTTCGTTGCAGAATTTATATCAGTCCTGCTAGTGTCTTCACATTTTTACAATAATTATTCATATACCCAATAAATTTACTCCAATCTCTCTGAATTTTTTGGTCGTCTTGATTCCGGACTCTGCCTGTCAGCGTGGCCAGTTCCGCATAGTCCATCATCTTCGTCTGCCACTCCTCAGTCGTTGGTAATTCCTGCAGTTTCCATCTTTGGGCTAATAAAGTTCTTGCCGCAGTTGTGGCATGCATAAATAGTCTTTGGTCTATCTTTGCAATTTCTTCTCCCATCAGACCCAGCAAGAATGCCTCAGGTTTTCTGGGGAAGGTATATCTAAACATCTTTTTTAGTTCATTGTAGATCAATTCCTGACTTTTTGTCAGGCTTAGACTGATGCTATTCTTGTAAGTTTCATTCATATGTTTCTGGACTTGATTTGATTCTTTGCTGCTTGTTCGTTTTTAAAATAAATACAGTGGTACCTCGGGTTAAGAACTTAATTCGTTCCGGAGGTCCGTTCTTAACCTGAAACTGTTCTTAACCTGAGACACCACTTTAGCTAATGGGGCCTCCCACTGCCGCCATGCCGCTGCCACACAATTTCTGTTCTCATCCTGAAGCAAAGTTCTTAACCTGAGGTACTATTTCTGGGTTAGCAGAGTCTGTAACCTGAAGTATCTGTAACCTGAAGCATCTCTAACCCGAGGTACCACTGTATCCTGTTCCAGATTTGATTTCAGGCACTGGTGTGTGAACAGCTTGAGAAATCAGGTCCACTTCCTGGTGGGGCCGGGTTGTGGTCCGGCCACCTAGCCACTCCCCTCAGCGTTGGGGTGGGACAGCGTCCCGCATCACGCTGGGGGAGACCCCGGTCACATCAGGTTGCCAGGCAGCCAATCAGGTCACTTGGGGTGTGGGCGGGAACAATTTAAGCCATGGCACGATTCTGAGGCTTCCTCTTTCAGCCTCGCACCATTATTTTCCTGGGGGTGGCTTGGGGGCCTTGACACGCAAAGCAGTTGCCAATATGCATTCGTCATCCACAAAGCAAATGCAGATGGAAGTGCAGACTCTCATCCACAAACAAGGTGTTTTGTACCTGATTGTGAATACAGGCACACCTAGTTCGCAAGCATGCATGATGATTCCTGGCTGAGAAAGGAAATTCACAGAAAGGCTTCTTCCATGATTGCATCTCCTTTTCTGGGTCATGGGGGTGGGGATGTATGGGCAGGTGGGTGGATATGTTGCTTTTTAATACTATTTGATTGCTGCAATCTGCTTGCCCGGATTTCATTTTTTGAAGCTGGTGGAGAATTAAAATAAGCACATCTGTGGATGGTTTTAGTGGCATAAAAGCATTTCATGGGGTAGAGTTTCAGCCAACACAAATGCTTTGAGCATTAGAGTAGTAGGTATCTATCTACATGATAAATTACCCTCTTTTTGTTGTTGTTGCAAAATTTTTGCTTGACATAGTTGCCAAATTGCCTCTTTTCTGTTTTGCCAGGGGGAGAAAATTAAGCATTTTGCAATATTCTGTTAAAATACTGTAGACATCCTGTTGGGGCTTGCAGATAACATCTCAAGATCATCTCTGAAGCATGCCATTAGAGATCAAGTAGTCCAATGTCTTAGAAGTATAGACTGTGTCTGATGTATTTTGGATACTGTGACTACATTAATAAGGTTGCTGTTATCAAGAGGATGATCAGTGCTCCCATGTGCAATCATATTGAGATCAGCCTGGATAGCTCAGTTGGTTAGAACGTGGTGCTGATAATGCCAAGGTTGCAGGTTCGATGGGACAGCTACATATTCCCACATTGCAGGGGGTTGGACTGGATGATCCAACTCTATAGTTCTATGATACTATGATTTCTCTTTAGAAGGAACACAGGAACATGGGAAGCTGCCTTATTCTGAGTCACGACATTGGTTCATCTCACTCTGCCTTGTCTACACTGTCTAACAAAACAAAACAAAAGAGCAGTCTTCTTCAACATCAGCAGTCTGGAGCGCTTCAGCCCTGTTTTTGAGTTTCTGTCCTGTTTTCGAGTTTGTTTGAAACCTAAACAGCTTATCTCTTATTCCTTTGTAAATTTTTCTTAAACCGTTTTTTAAACTCAGGGAAGGGTTTCATCCCTGCTCTTTAGCTTGCTAGAAATCATTTAAAATCATTTAAGGTTTACAAAGTTCTCTTAAACAGGGCTATGTTCAAAACTTGTCATTGAGGTTTTTATACCTTTTTTGAAAACTCAAGGAAGCGTTTCAGCCCTGCTCTTGAGTTTGTTTGATATCACTTAAAATCATTTAAGGTTTATAAAATTCTTTATTTCCTTCTGAGGAAACTGATTAGTTCGGTGAAACGAGTTTTGTAGCCGGCATCTCGTTAAGTCTTAATTCTAGGTTAATTTTCCCTTAAATTTTCTGATTTTTGTTATTTAATTTAATTCTATAGTCAATTACCTCTCGTTTCAGGGATTTTCACGGCAATTCTTTTGTTTTGTTTTGTTAATCTTTTGGTTGCATGACTGTCTTTTTTCCACTGTTGTCTACACTGACTGGCAGACGTTCTTCAGGATCCCAGAAAGGAGTGTCTTCCAGCCCAACCTTCAGATACTGGGTATTGAACCACGAACCTTCCGCATGCAAAGCCGATGCTCTACCACTGAGCTATGACCACCAGTTTAAATATAACTGGGGTATCATCCGGGGGTATAACAGCAATGTTGAACCTTTGCTTTAGGGCAGTGGTGGAGATCTGAAGATTTACATAAAGGCTGTTCAGTGTCCCCTTTATATGTTACCTCCATGAAGGTTGCAGTTATGTTCCTGGTCTCATCTCTGGCATCAGTCAAGCTGCCACATATAGGCCTCTTCATGAACATGAGCACACCAATGCATGAACTTCTGGAACAGGGGTCGGGCAGCATGCTTGATACTGGGCCTAGGAATCTTGGCACCACTCCCCAGCAATCATGTAATGCCCCTTTCATGCCAGGGATCTAGTATATCACAGTGTGTGTGTGTGTGTGTGTGTGTGTGTAAGGCCATAACTCAGTGGTAGAGCACCCCCAGCATCTCCAGAGCTAGGAATGTACCCAGTCTGGAATCTTGGAGATCCTCTGCCAGTCATTGTAGACAATACTGAGCTAGGTGGATTAATGGTTTGACTCAGTACAAAGCAGCTCTCTGTGTTCCTATTTATGATGTTTTTGATTATTTGTCCCATGGAGTTATCCTGGAAAACAGATCCTAGACTTTTCTTCTGAGCTGGTAGAAGATAATAATGCTAAGATAATGAACCAAAACCCAAAGTTTACAAAAAAAAATAAATTTGTGTACAGCTGTGGCTTCTCTGTGTCTATGTTTTCTTCCATCTGAAGTCTCATGTATTTGACTGAGCTCCTTCGCTTTTTAAAGAAGGTCCCTACTGAGAGTAACAGCAGAAAACAATGCAGTTTTTCTTTTATGTTGTATGGGAAAGAACGGTTCCAAAGCGACCATAACTCAAACCAAATCTGCACATTGGTATTTGAGAAACAGAACTTACCCTTCTGCAAAGTGGCTCTCTGGAATTTAAACTCTCAAGGTCATGCAAGGCTCAAGCGCTGTATATTCAAGAGGCAGGAAATGAATGTCACTCTAGCTAGACTTCGGTCCAGTGTTGCCCTGCAGTACAGTGCCAGAATTTGCTGACTCATACCTGTGATTCACCATGTATAATTGCTTAAGTGATTGGATAATGCCAGCAGCTACAGCCACTGTAAACAGAAGAAATAAACAGAAGAAATGTTATACCTGCTACACTGCAAATTCAGGGAAGAGGGGTAAATGAGAGGAAGAACAAGACACAGACCTGCAGGAGGAAATGGAAGGACCTCTTGATATCAAGCCCACAGCATTATTATCCCTATCTATATCCCATACCATTTCTTGCTATATAATAAAGCAGTAAGGCTGTCATCATGCTGCAGCTTGTGAGGTCACCAATAGGTGGCCACAGAAACTCCAGCATTATAACAGGCTAGCAGGCAGATGCGCAAGCAAGCAGGCAGCCAAGAGGGTGGAAGGTACTTCAGAGAGCAGAGCGCTAAACCACTTACTCTCCTTTCAAAGAGGGTGAGATGAGCTGCTGGAAAGAGGGAGGGGGAGGGGCTTGGAGTGATCTGTGACTGGGAGGGGTGGGGCGAGCAGAGAGGAGGAGGGATTGGGATTGAGCTATGGGGGGAGAGGTTTGGGTGAGCTGGGAGGGGATAGACAAGGGAGTGGGTGAGACATAAAGAGAGTAAGGGTTGGTCAGGTGTGGGGGAAGGGGGGTTGGCAAAGGGGCTGGCTGGTAGGTGGCGTTGGTCAGAGGAGCAAGTTGGGACAGTAGTCCCTAGTATTAAATATAAATGCACCATCAGGCAACCTTACAAGGAAGTCCTCTTACCCCCTTTTAGGGGTGCCAGGGATTGCGGAACAGCCAGAGCTTGCCCCCTGCCAACGGTGCAAGGCTGCATGTCAGGGACTGTTCCTTGCCTTGAAAACTTGTCCCATGTCAGCCCGTAGAATTGGCCAATGGCAGGCTGGTGTGGAGGGCTTGGCTTTCTGGAGGTGGGCCTGGGGGAATAATCAGGCTTTCCTGAGGTCTGCTCCTGGGGGATTTAAATCAGCCCACGCCAGTTCCTAGCACTCAGCTCTTCTGCATGGTCTTGTTTATTTGGTAGCTCACCTGAGGAGGGGAGAATGTGCAGTGGCGTAGCGTGGGGGGTGCAGGGGGGGCCGGCCGCACCGGGCACAACATCTGGGGGTTAGGGTTAGGGGGCGCAAATCCACGGGTTAGGGGGCGCAAATTACTTGCCTTGCCCTGGGTGCTGACAACCCACGCTACGCCACTGAGAATGTGCAGCCTGGGCCTGCAAGAACTCTGTTGGCAATATTGGAGAAAATGTTTTATACAAGAGTACTTGACTCCTGCAATTACTCCTGAATTAGGCCCATTAAATGATTCCATTCTGTAGACGAGGGGTTTTTTTTGGTTTTTGTTTAACAGAGCTGGACTATCATCTTGAAAGACTGCTGGTTCCAGCTCCCGCACAATATCCCCGCATGGTTAGGGTTGTCCCAATAGTTTATAATTACTCGGTATGAAGTATGCATTTGTGTTAACTTGACTTGGCTGCCTTCTTAATTAAGTGCCATTTCCCTGTTCACTTCTGCTTCAGGATGCAGTACAAGATTCTGAGCCGGCGTTCCAACAGATGAGGCGCCCAAAGCTTTAACCAGCTGCTTTTTTTAGAGACATTCACATCCTGCACTGTTACTGAAACTCTAATAAACTGGCATGAAACTATAGGGGTATGCAGACAGTGTGTTCAATGCATCAACCTTTTAGGGACACCCTCTGTGCCAAGGCACTTGCTGGACACACACTCAGTACCTGCATATTCAGAGGACATGTGAAAGGTGGTTTATATGTCTATATATGTGTCTATGTTTCATAGAATCATAGAATCATAGAGTTGGAATAGACCACAAGGGCCATCAAGTCCAACCCCCTGCCAAGCAGGAAACACCATCAGAGCACTCCTGACATATGGCTGTCAAGCCTCTGCTTAAAGACCTCCAAAGTAGGAGACTCCACCACACTCCTTGGCAGCAAATTCCACTGTCAAACAGCTCTTACTGTCAGGAAGTTCTTCCTAATGTTTAGGTGGAATCTTCTTTCTTGTAGTTTGGATCCATTGCTCCGTGTCCGCTTCTCTGGAGCAGCAGAAAACAACCTTTCTCCCTCCTCTATGTGACATCCTTTTATATATTTGAACATGGCTATCATATCACCCCTTAACCTCCTCTTCTCCAGGCTAAACATGCCCAGCTCCCTTAGCCGTTCCTCATAAGGCATCGTTTCCAGGCCTTTGACCATTTTGGTTGCCCTCCTCTGGACACGTTCCAGTTTGCCAGTGTCCTTCTTGAATTGTGGTGCCCAGAACTGGACACAGTACTCCAGGTGAGGTCTGACCAGAGCAGAATACAGTGGCACTATTACTTCCCTTGATCTATGTTTGTGGCTGGGAACCCTTTTTCACAGGGCTACTTGGATGTGCAGTTTCTGGGGTTGTGGCCAGTGTTTATGTTGGGGGCACCATCTCACACAACCCTCGTGCATTCCCTGAAGACTCGAGGGAAGAGAGGGGGGCATGTGAACTATAAAGCCAGCTGCTTTGTCAACACATACGCAGATAGTCACTCATGTTAACCTCTTAACGCTCAAGGAAACTCTCACTGACTGCTGGGACTCCATGCCAAGACCACCCAACTGTGCCGCCTTTTGTTTGGTGAGTTTCTTGAAACCTCTCTTTCAAATCATTCTTGGAAATGTTTAATG
The DNA here is from genome assembly GCF_965113315.1 of Podarcis vaucheri. Classification (NCBI taxonomy): domain Eukaryota; kingdom Metazoa; phylum Chordata; class Lepidosauria; order Squamata; family Lacertidae; genus Podarcis; species Podarcis vaucheri. The sequence goes on from NC_138749.1 coordinate 19,544,033, forward strand.
TGGTTGCTGTCCCCCATCCAGATCTAAAAACCACATCTCATTCCTTGGGGTATTTGTTATGAGAGAGGAGCAGCTGCGCTGGTTCCTCCATCGGCACATTCCCATTCTCAAGCAGCATTGTGAAAGCTTGGAGGCGTCCTGGGAAAGAAGCGTGCTCACAAAAGAAACAATTGAATTAAGAATGACTTATCCTCCAAGTACTCTATATCTTGCTTAGTGTTCCCCCAACAGTGCTTATCATTGCTGAGCTGCTTCCTATAAAGGATGGGGTAAGCTATTGATTTCAGATTCCCTCAGACCACATTCGCACCATAGGTTGAAAGCATTATGGTACCACTTTAAAGCATTATGATACCAGAGTTCCTCAGGAAGAGGGATTGCTAAACCACTCTGGGAACTGTAGCTCTGAGAGGAGAACCAGATGTCTCCTAACAACTCACAACACCCTTAACAGGCCATAGTTCCCATAATCCTTTGAAAGAAGCCCTGACTGTTTAAAGTGATATCACGGTGCTTTCAAAGAACTGTGTGAACGTGGCTTCAGTTTCTCGTTTTTCCAGACTTGAGTTCTGTTCACCACATCATTTCCGACATCATCACTTTAGTGTGCATTCCTTGTGCACATTTTGGTGTGCAGTTTTGCTACTCTTGGCTGCAAGCCATTTCCCACAACATAATGCATATTGGGATGTTAATTTTGCCAATATATGTATTTTAATGAACACTCATTGCCTTGATTGGTGAGTTTTTGTATTCATACCTTCGGTTGGAGAACAACATTGCAAAACTAGGTGAAATATGGGTTTTTAAGGATAGTTGTATTTTGCTTTACATGTTGTTTCTGGAAGTGACATTTAGGTCGGTTCCAGACCAAATCTCTCCCCCATCCCTACTTCCTCACTGAGCCCTCATTATGTAGAATGAAAATAGCAGAATAGGGGGTTTGTACCTTTAAGAGCTTCATAGAAGTGATAGTTTCAGTACCACTCAGGTCCAGCGCCGAGGGCCTTCTGGCGGTTCCCTCATTGCGAGAAGTAAGGTTACAGGGAACCAGGCAGAGGGCCTTCTTGGTAGTGGCGCCTGCCCTGTGGAATGCCCTCCCAGCAGATGTCAAGGCAATAAGCAACTATTTTACTTTTAAAAGACAACTGAAGGTGGCCTTGTTTAGGGACGTTTTTAATCTTTGATGCTGTACTGTTTTTAATATTCGGTTGGAAGCTGCCCAGAGTGGCTGGGGAAACCTAGGCAGATGGGCAGGGTATAAATAATAAGTTGTTGTTGTTGTTGTTGTTGTTTTTGTTGTTGTTGTTATATTCAGTAGAGATAGTTTTGTCTCACCTAGGCATGACAAACTGCACCTGTGAAATTCACTACTTGTAGCTGTGCAGAATATTCCCATTTATGGATGCCTGAGTCAAAAATGGCTTTTGTGGGGTAGAAACATTTCCTAGAAAGACTTCTGTACTGTGAAATATTTGCCTTTTTATTTTATTTTATATGTGACACCATTCAATGCCAACATTTTCTACGGTGATCCCAGTCAGATATCATGCAGTGAAGTCGAGGGCACTGAACTATGATGCTTTATAGAAAATCAGACTGAACTACATTATTGATAGACTGATGGATGGATTGGTGGATTGAATGCATGGCGATATCACAGAAAGCAAGTGAGTGAGGGGAGTGCTTTCTGAACTAATTGCATGGGTGGTTCCAACTAATAAGGAATCACATAGCATGAAATCACAATACTGCATTGACAGATTTGAATACATGCTAATGCTGTTAATCTAACCGAGGGCGAAAGCGAGTAAGGGCAATGCGAAGGAATGAGTGGATCATTGAAAAAAAATGTGCATTTGAAAAGTTGCCAGATACGGTAGATTCTTTTCTGTTGCTCCAGGGAATATAACACAAACCCCACATTTACTAAGCTTTTCTTTGAAGGTGTCATGTAGGACAAAGCCAACAGACTTGCTGAAGTAAAGATGGCACTATATCAGTTTTGTTTCTCTTGCCTCTTCAACAAGTTCCTTTGTCAAAGGAGGAAACCTGTTTGGACCATCTGGTATGATTCTTCTTCATAAAACCATGTTTAGTAGCTAATAGCCATTCCATTTTACCCCAAGCGCTTCAAAAATAATTGTATTATTTGCTATCATGTAATACGTTTTCACCAGTAGACTTTCCCTGAGGCCTGCCGGTAGAGTCCATTGTGTTTCTTACTGCACTGTGCTCTCCTTAGTGTGTTGTTCAAAGAGCATTTTAGGAATTTTGTTTTATACAACCGATGTTGCATTTGGGCTTTTAATTGATTTACCTGTTTGTCTTTGTTAAATTGCTTCAAGACTTGTTCAATAACACCATAAACAAGTGTGATTAATAATAATCATAATAACTGCAACCCTAATAGTTGCATGTAGATGATTAGCTTTCCCAGATTACTCATTGACTGCAGCTTTCAGGTTAAACCAGGGGTCAGCAACCTTTTTCAGCCATGGGCCTGTCCACTATCTCTCAGACCATGTGGTGGGCCAGACTATTTTTTTTGGGGGGGGGATGAACCAATTCCTATGCCCCACAAATAACCCAGAGATGCGTTTTTAATAAAAGGTCACATTCCACTCATGTAAAAACAGGCTGATTCCTGGACTGTCTGTGGGCCAGATTGAGAAGGAGATTGGGCTGGATCCGGCCCCCAGGCCTTAGTTTGCCTACCCCTGGGTTAAACTTCCCTAACACGGGTGTTGCTGGTGTAAGGAAAATAATAGGCACAAAAAGGAGAATTCCTAGATGCCAAGATCCAAGTTTAGGGCAAGTATTCTTTGGTGAGAGAACCCCAGCAGAAATTTAAAATCATAGAATTTTAGAGTTGGAAGGGACCCCAAGGGTCATCTAATCCAACCCCCTGCAAAGCTGGAAAATCATCTATGACAGAGGGCCATCCAACCTCCATTTAAAAACCTCCAAGGAAGGAGAGTTCACAACCTCTCATGGAAGTCTGTTCCATGGCTGAGCAGCTCTTACTGTCAGAAAGTTTTTTCAAATGTTTAGTCGGAATCTCCTTTCCTGCAGTTTGAAGCCTTTGGTTCGAGTCCTACCCTCCAGAGCAGGAGAAAACAAGAGTGCACAAAATATGCAGCAAAGAAAGGGTAGAAATATAGGCGTTAGGCCATTAAAACATAACACTGTGCTTTCCGAAACTACCCTCTTCCCTCAGCATAGGAAAAGACCACACATTTAATAAGTTCAATATTGGTTTACTTACAAACACTTCATAGGTCAGGTTCATGTGATTTTCCATATGTCAGAAAAGTTGCACAGGCAGTAAAACTTGGCTTAGTTGCAAAGTGGTGGAAGTTCCTAACTCAAGAGTGGCTTGTGAGAGCCATGTGTTCTGAGCTTGGAGCAGCCAGTTCAGGTCTCTTTACACACAAAGATTCTCAGGTAGACTGGGGGAGAACAATAGACTCGATTACGGTACCTAGTTCTTCCCAAAATGAGGGGAAGTGGACATAGCTAAGCCTGGAAAAACAGTTTGCTGGCACCCATCTGTCTCAGGAGACAATGGAGGAGTGTGCCTTTGGAGGTGAATTCAAACTGTTCAAAAGCCCATCTGATACACATACAATATCATTTGTTGTAAACATCTTGAACACTTTTCAATAAACCTGAGGTTCCAAACTGTGGTGGTCCAGGTGGTATGTGGCAAGCCTGTAAAAATACAATTAAAAAAACTATACAACATGTAGCACAAGACATTACAATTATTACAACAGGAAGAAAAATAATTAAGTGGTTTGTCAAAACCTCCAGCAAATGTTCAAGTAGTTTGAGGGGGTGGAGTTTGGGAACCGCTCCAATAAACAATAAATTCAAAGGCAAACATACACAGAATCTATGTGATTTTTCAGATGCAATGGGCTGTATCCAATCTTACACAAACTCAGAATAGACTCATTGAATTTAATTGACATTGCTAACTTAGGTCCAATAATTCCAGTGGGTCTACTTAGTTGTATCACTACCCCAGTAGAATTGCTGTTTGCAGCCTGAAAATTGAAGTGGAATAATAAACTTGGCAGCCCTAACTGGAATATATTTTAAATTAGTATAACCATACACATATAGCACATCATATCATAATAAAATATGGTGGATATGATTCTAGGATGGGGAAATTTCACAGTCAGATATTCCAAACAAAGCAGTCTGTCCAAAAATGGGAATTAACTTATTAATAAAGGTTTGGAAACACAGCAAAACTAATCTTCCAGCATTGCAGGGAGTTGGACCAGATGATCTTCGTGGTCCCTTCCAGCTCTACAATTCTATGATTCTATGATCTACATCATAGGGATTGAATAAGGAGGGGGAGAACCACGTATGCCACCTTGAGCTGTTTGGAGAAAGAAAGTGCACCAAATAAAATAAGCAATATATAGTAAACACAACATTAAAAGAACAGCAACCTGAGAGTTCATTTTATTGGGTCAACCTATATTTATCCCCCCAACCTGCAAGGCAGCAGTCAACAGTGCAGGGAGCAAAAGAAATACAGCGAAATGGCCTTGAAATTCAATATTCTCTTCCATATACCTGGTTTTAGCCCCCTTACAAAAAATGAAAAGGGAAGGGAGAAGAACATGCAATTCGAAAGTATTAACAAATGCCCTTAGAGGGAAACAGCTAGTTTTTCTTGGATACCATTCTAGCGATGAGATGAAAAGGACAGTAATACATTGGACAAAGTCCCATTTTCTGCAGACAGACTGAGTGCGAATGAAGTACCTTCAGACCAGACTCTCCCAGACATATCTGGACACCACACAAATAAACAAGACATATCCTAAATCTGTCTGGGGGAAGGAAAACCCATTATGATTCCTGCATTAAGATGAAACTCAGAGACAGTATAATTCTCTCCATGTAGAGGGAGAAGACAGGGAGTCTCCAAAGCTAAATGTCCTCACTTGCACCTTGTAGGAAAGACCTAGTTCTTACTGGGGTGGTAACCCTTCAAGTGGGCTGCATGTCTGGGTCACAGTTCTCTTTCTAGCTGTGACCCACATCAGCCTCCCATGCCGTCTTGGGGGCGGGGGGGGGGGAGATGATGACACATATTATCTTTTATAAATGTTTTTCAAGCCTAGTTGATGTCATGCCTGGCTCTGTCCTGGTGCCAGAGACTCAATGAACAAGGATGGAAATGTTGGATTCAAAGAATGTATAATCTTGTACAAATGTAAAGGTAAAGGTAAAGGTACCCCTGCCCAAACGGGCCAGTCTTGACAGACTCTGGGGTTTGTGCGCCCATCTCACATCTAGAGGCCGGGGGCCAGCGCTGTCCGGGGACACTTCCGGGTCACGTGGCCAGCGTGACAACGCTGCTCTGGCGAGCCAGAGCCGCACACGGAACGCCGTTTACCTTCCCGCTGGTAAGCGGTACCTATTTATCTACTTGCCCCCGGGGGTGCTTTCGAACTGCTAGGTTGGCAGGCGCTGGGACCGAGCAGCGGGAGCGCACCCCGCCGCGGGGATTCGAACATGTTTATATATTTTGTAACCGTCCTTTCGTTTGAAATACATATATTTAAAACTTACAGAATGTAGAAGCATCCAGCGCTTTATTTATATTTTAAAGAATTCCCACAAAGCAATAAAACGTAACGTTGCCCTGATCCACAGGTAGCTAAGCCAATAAAAAAAATATGGATGGCGTAAATCTAAACGGTGGTCGTGACATTGTGAGGGGACTATGAGGGGAAAACCATAAATTGTCTGCATTGTCTGTTTAGAAATAGACAAGTGGGACCCTGAACAAAATATTATAGTTTGGAGTGCTGGAAATGTAGGGCACATGAGGATCTGCTTTAGAGAGGAACCCAGTTTAAGAAAGTTCCCAGCGCTGTGAAAGGGATATCTCAAAAGGAAGGGAAATAGCTCACAGCACTGGCTCTCCCATTAGGAAGAGTGAAGTAGCCACCTCAGGCTGCAGATGCTGAGAGAGCAGGAAACGGTGCGAAGACACTGTTGTTCTGACATGCGTCAGATGAAGAAGAGCTTTCTGGATCAGGTTGATGCCCCATCTGTTATCATAGTGGCCGCCCAGATGACTGTGAGAAACTCTCAAAGGGGACTGAACCACAACAGCACTATCCCCTCCTGTGTTTGTGTGGACAGGCAGAGTCCTCCAAACCCTGGGCGGCCCCCGTGTGGAATAACGACTCAAGACAACGTGCTGTGGGATTAAAATTGGCCACAACTTTATTACGTTTCAGATGTGGGTAGACCTTGGCTCAGGCATTGGGTGTTTATCCTTCCCAGTCCCCCGCCAGGGATCTGGGGAACATCAGGGTTAGCCAGAGTGTGTGTGTGGGGGATGGGCTGGCTCTGGAGAACATATGTTCAAGCAGAGGGAGACCGCCGTCGCAGGGGAGAGCAATGATGACCTCTAGGCCAACACCTCCCCTCAAACAACCCCTTTAACAGGGACACCCCCCCATTTAGGGAAGATAAACTAAAGGATTCCGCCCAAGGCCTGATACCACCAAAGTTGTGACATTTTGCTACGGAAAAGGCAAACCTGCCAATGCAGGATAATTCCTTTCCGGCCCTTCAACAGCGACCTTGATGTAGCAGCACCCATGTACCTGTGGAGAAAAGGTTAAGCTGCAAAATAAGTCTTAACTGAGGGTGGGTAGGGTGGGAGAAGCTCTGGAGCCAACAGACAATTCCCAGGTAAGATCCCCCCCTATTTTGCGGGCAGGGTGGTCCCTCCCCCTACCTGGCCGGATCACTTGGCAACACCTCCCCAGGTGGGATTGGGCAACTGGCTGAGGTAGGCGGAGACCTCCAGGTATCCCACCTCGGGAAGGCGAATCCAAGCCTGTGCTGATGGTGCCACATAGGGTCCTGGGGGCTGTGCGCGACCACCCAAAGAGTGCCCCCCGTTTAATGTGGGGAGCGGTCATTTCCAGCAACTGCTTTGCAGAAGCATTACAGCCTCCTATTCCAGAAGCAGAGCATAGCCATCATGGTTAGTATCCATTGATAGCCTAATCCTCCATGGAGATTCAATTCTCAGTCCGGTTAGCTTATGTATGAACCTCAGATATCAAAATATCTCAGACTCACCCTGGTAAAAGGGCTCAGAGGGTTCTTCCCATTTGCGAAGGATTTGGTCTCTTGAAAATTGAATTGTGGCATGGCATTAGCTAGCGTTATTGTTTAATGTGATCCAGCCGTCATATTAGTGTTTCTGAGATTTTGCGTTATTGTTGCCTTGGGTGTCTTATCTTGCTTATTAAACCAGCCTGTTTCATTTCACATCTATGCGCACCATTCGCTGCTTGAGCTAGAACAGCTGCAGAACTTTGCACGGGAAATAATTACTTATGTCAAACTACAGTATGTTTGACTGATAACATGGTTGGTCCTAGCAAAGCGTGCAGTCATCATATTCAGTGAGAGAGTGGTTATGCCACATCTAAGTAGTAGTCGTCGTAGTAGACTAGTCACAGAAACAGGGTTCAAACAAAGGAAGCAGCTTGTTTCCATGTCCAATTCAAGGTGCTCGCATTGGTGTTGAAAGCTCTAAATGACTTGAGCCACAAATATCTGAAAGACCACTTCATTCCCTACAGATCCTCCCTGGTGCTAAGATCAGCAGAGGGGCCATTTGGGTAGTTCCCACTCATAGAATAATAGAATCTTAAAGTCGGAAGGTACCCAAGGATCATCTAGTCCAATGCCTTGCAACTCCCACAGAAGGTGTGGAAGGTAGCCTGGGAGGGGGCATTCTCTGTGGCAGCCCTAAGTTCTGGAATTCCCTCCCAACAGAGGTGTGTCTAGCTTCTGCACTATACAGCTTTTGGCAAATGCTGAAGACTTGCCTCTTTACTATGGCTTGGGCTTTTGTTCTTAGTTTTGCTCCCACTGAAGCTTTTCTCCCTGACCTATTCACAGTTCTCTTTTCCTCGCCTCCAGCTCCCTAGAAACCAACTTCCAGAAGTTGGCAAGGCTACTTCTCCCCATATAAACACCTCCCCTTCTCCAGGTCCCTCCTTTACCAGAAATGAGACCATAAACTACTAGGTACAGGGCCTTCCCTCAAATTTCAGATTGCATCCCCTGCACACTCCTTTCATAATTTCTGAATTGCATAATTAGGTCTGGTATTAGCTGCTGGGTTTTGCCAGCAGTTAGCTACAGTTGCAAACTGGAGAACTGGGGTGGAGGACCTGTAGCCCAGGGACAGCCAATGTGATGTCTCCCCAGATGTTGAAGAGCTCCCATCATCCTTGACTATTGACTGGCTGTCACTGCTGTAGCCTTTCAGAGGTTGTTGGACTAAGCTCCACTTAGTCCCAGCCAGCAAGGTCAATGGTCAGGGATGGTGAGAGTTAGAGTCCGGCAACATCTGGAGAACCTCAGATTCCCCATCCCTGCTGTAGAGACTTTCTTCTGAGTGCTCCCTCCCTTGCTGTGAATATTTGTATTCTGGATGGCTCTGGAAAGCAGTTCATTGGCACAGGCTCTGCTTGCACCAAGAGTACTATTAGCCACAGATGTTCCTCTGAACAATGCAACATGCCATTCGGTAGCAATCTTCCTGTGCGGAACATTTATCTATCTTGATAAGTACATCTTTTGTGCTGCCATTTTCCCTCCCTCTTTGGTAATGTTGGTACAATGTGTTTTGAACCAGAACTGCTTTTTCTTGTATCGGATCCATCTATTTTAGCCACTTCTGGCACTCAAGCAAAATGGAGCAAGCCATTTTTCAAAGGGCTTATCTCTTTGTTCCCCGAGGAATAATTGCCTGTGTCTAATTTTATCTAATGAGGATTGTCATTTCTGTCTTTTGGAAGAACAAAGGTAAGAACTGTTTGTTTCATGGCACTTCAAAAATAAATTGCAATTTTGTTTGCTGTTGGTGGTTTTCCAGGCCAAAAGTCACAGTGGAGTGAAATTAATCCCTAGAGTAACATGGTGTTTTTATTTTGTCCACAGACTATATACCAGGAACAAGCCATTTCATTATTCCTTTCCTGTCATGCTGTTCCATTTCAGCTTATATTTTCCCCTAGTTTGTGCTGTGAACACACCTATCAATATCTGGCATGATGAAGAATGAGGAAAACACCTGTGTTTCTGTTCTGCACATGATTTGGATGCTACCTTCCTTTCCAATATCCTATCTGCTTCTTTGAAAATATCTGAAGAGAAGCCACAGTTGACTGTGTATCCAGCAAGGTCTAGAGAGAGACTTCAAATTCAGCTCCCTTTGGGAGGTTAAGGTGCCTCCCAAGAATGTGTGATGGGGTTGTGGACCTATGTGGTCTAGCCACAGCCCTGCCATCTTCATATCTGAGGGTGTACACCAGCTCCAGTTTTTGTGTTTGTATCTGCACATTTTAAAATTCCAATCTGTGTTGTTTTGTGTGATCTGTGCTCTAGATTCCAAGATGATCATGGTAAAATGAAACTATGTGTTCCCCTTCCACAGTAATAGAGAAGCGAAAAATGACTTTAACTCTTTTCCCTCTGGACCAAAGTGGATGGAATTGACAGGCATAGGAGTTCCTCCAGAGTGGACTACATCTGCCAAATTGGAGCTACGGGTGGTGCTGTGGGTTAAACCACAGAGCCTAGGACTTGCCGATCAGAAGGTCGGCGGTTCGAATCCCCGCGACGGGGTGAGCTCCCGTTGTTCGGTCCCAGTTTCTGCCAACCTAGCAGTTTGAAAGCACGTCAAAGTGCAAGTAGATAAATAGGTACCGCTCTGGCGGGAAGGTAAACGGTGTTTCCGTGCACTGCTCTGGTTCACCAGAAGCGGCTTAGTCATGCTGGCCACATGACCCGGAAACTGTCTGAGGCCAAACGCCGGCTCCCTCAGCCAATAAAGCGAGATGAGCACCGCAACCCCAGAGTCAGTCACGACTGGATCTAATGGTCAAGGGTCCCTTTACCTTTACTTAGGTCCAGTGACTTTTGTGGGGAAAGTAAAGGCATTTTATTTTTCTCCATAACCCACATTAGGGCAATGCATTTATTAAAAAAACTAAATCTCCAAAATGCATTATCTGTGTGTTTTTGAAGGGTGGGGAGAGCAGGGGTCTGCTTCGTGCTCTGTCTTACCCTTAAATAATTAAGAGATGATTTATTAGTTCATATTCTTATATGTATATATACTCTGTAGCATCATACTGTTCTTTTCAGTGCTTGCCTGTGTACTTCAATAAACTTTAAAGGCCTCTGATTGAACTTACAATTTAAGATTGTCTAGTTCCATATGGAGTTTTGAACATTTTTGAGCAACATAGGACTAAAAAAAAACACCTTAAAAAACACATAACCTTTTTCAAATCCTCAACTGCTGTACTTTAATACAAAAAATCCCACAAAAAACTGCCTTCGGCCATCTGTCATAGGGAAAGAGATACTCAAACTGTGATTCTTGACAGGAGAAAGAGGGACGAATGCACAACAGCACCTCTATTTCCACCTGTCAAATGTTGTGGAGACCTACGTGATTGGCCGAAGTCCAGATACTGGATTAAATTATGAGCTCAGCTCTCTGTTCAGGTATCAGAACAGACTGATCGCTTTGAGGTTTGATTTATCAGCTGCTTCCCCCCTGACACATTTTGCTTATTTGCTTTAGGTTTGACTCCTTCCTGGCAGACGGTGGACTTTCACATCCAATCTTTTTATCCTGTTAGCTCGCCTGCTCCGTGTGTTCTCGTTCTGTCTCTCCCTCTCCCTCTCTGTGGTAAAAGCCGAGATGCTTCACGTATTGTTTGAAAGAACTTTGCGTCCTCTCTGGAATAATGTGCCATGTTTAACACATCAAACCTCAGGACACATAAACAGATGATCCATCACAGTAAATGGAGCAGTTGAGTTTACTTACTGGAAACCTTTGCCCTTGGTGGTCATTTTCTCTTTATGTCAGAAGAAGGTGAATTGAGGTGACCAGCTGCAAATGAGGAATGCTTTTCAGTCTAGGTAACTTTCTAAGGACCACATCACAGTGGTGGGTGAGGTCGAAGGCAAGAAAAGTGGGCAAAGCAAGTAATATATTTTTTACCTTTGTGCAGGAGGCATGGTTCTGTCCCTCTCTGTCCCCCATCCAGACAAACACAAGGAATAATCAGAGTCCAGTGAGACATTCCAGCCAGGCAAAAACACATTGGGTACAGAGCAGGGCCAGTGAGGGTGTGTGGCCACAGAAGAGGGTGTGTGACCTGGGGAAGTTCTGAGGGTCAAGGGGAATTCTGAAGAACTGCATTTGACCCTCACCTTCAGGTAGACGCGCCAGCTTGACCCCACGACTGAGGGGGCTGGTGCCATGTGACATGCGCACGCTGTGCGACCAGTGCCGGATTTACGTATAAGCTAAAGAAGCTATGGGATGAGGGTGGCGCTGTGGGTTAAACCACAGAGCCTAGGACTTGCCGATCAGAAGGTCAGCGGTTCTAATCCCCACGACGGGGTGATCTCCCATTGCTCAGCCCCTGCTCCTGCCAACCTAGCAGTTCAAAAGCACGACAAAGTGCAAGTAGATAAATAGGTATCGCTCCGGTGGGAAGGTAAATGGTATTTCCATGTGCTGCTCTGGTTCGCTAGAAGCGGCTTAGTCATGCTGGCCACATAACCCGAAAGCTGTATGCTGGCTCCCTCAGCCAATAAAGCGAGATGAGCGCTGCAACCCCAGAGTCGGCCACGACTGGACCTAATGGTCAGGGGTCCCTTTACCTTTACCTTTAAACAAGCTATAGCTTAGGGCCTCACTCTGTTGGGGCTCCCCAAAGAATTTAAAGGGGGGGGGAACTGGATGTACAATTCCAAAATATAAGATAAAAAACAAATAAAACAAAACCTACATACAGCAGCAGTGTTTTGTGTTGTGTGTGGACCTATTAGGCCCATAAATCGCCATATAGCATATCTTCAACACAAAAAACAGCAACAATTTGTTGCTGACCAAGAACAGCTGGACATATAAAGGGCCCTATTACCTTCAGTAGCTTAGGGCCTCAGCAAACCTAAATCCGGCCCTGTGTGTGACATGCTGAAAAGATGGTGGCAGAGAGAGAGGACTTAAAGTCCTCACAATGGGAGAGACCCCACAACTGCAGGAGCCACTGTGACAAACAGACAACATAACTCTTAAGAAGCAAGTCACCAATGGAATTAATGTCAAAGCCATGATGGAAAACACTGGTCCAGAGAGTAATACACTAACAACAGATTCATCTGATGCCAGCCAGGAAAAGGACATTCCCTGTGGCGGCACACACTATGGAAGATATCCTCTTAGAGATTCAGTGCTGTGTTTCTGCCAGTAGTCAAAGACATAATTGTTTGCCCAAGCATTTCCCGACTCTTGATCAACCACCTCACCTTTTATTTTATTTTATATCCTTGGGCTATTGTATGTTTTTGTATATTTATATATTTCGTATTGAGCTTGATTTGGTTTCAGTGCTTTACATTGCTGTGATTCTGTGAAAACCGGAACAGAACTCTTTTAAAGAAACGGAAATTTTAAAAAACCACACTTCTTCTATATTCATTGAAAACCCTTTCTTCCTTTCCTGATGTCCAGCCTGCAAGTGCCATTGTTTATATGCCTCTTGCGTACCAGAGGGAAGAACCAGCAGGCTTGGAAGAACATCAGTGATTGCAGAAGTAAAGTCTGGAGAAAATTTAGGAGAAAAATGCTGACGACAATGGAACCAATTACCTAGGGCTGTGGTTGACTCCTCCTCACTGGAGAAATCAAAGAAGATATCGGACAGCCAATCTGCTGGTGAGGCTCTAGCTCTCAATTTCCTGCATCCAGGAAGAGGTTGGATTAAATAGCCTAGCAAGGCCCCTCTTCAATTCTGAGGTCCATTGTTGCTATGATACCTGGTTTTCCTTTAGATCCTGGTCATTGCCTCTCTGAATTAGTGTTCTTAAGCCAAAGAGTGTAGTTTTTCCTTGCCCTATCTGCTGATATCATCACATCAGCTTGTAAAAGAACAGGAACAGGTTTCCGAGACAAAACACACCACTTGTAAGTTAAAATTTAATGAGAATGCTTGACAAAAAGCTTTTGAGAACTTGACAATAACACCTTAAGCAATCTAGGTAATGAATCTTTCTTTATAATGACACAGCCCGGTGTTTGTTGACAGTCCCTATTTTTAGACACATTTATTTCTTCCTTCTTAAAAAAAGAGGAAATTCCTCCTCTAATTTCTTTTTATTTCCCATATTCCACAAATAGCCTCCATAATAAAAGCGAGGCCCAAAAGGCATTGTGCCAAACACTGATTGAAATATAGCTTTGGAATCAGCATATCTTTCTCCCCATTGCAGTTAAACGGGATTTTCCAGACAAGCCATTTTTGGGTGGGATTCAATCACATTCCAGCATATTCAGGTTGCACAACTGAAGCTGATTTGGAGCTCTTGAACAAGAAACCCACTTCCCCAAAGGTCCAGCCTTTTTACAAAAAGGCAAGTGATGGGGAAATTCACTGGGATGTGTGGGATAACACTTCCTTGGAGACAAAGTCACATACCCACCAATGTGGCTCAAATCTGGGACACCATCTTCCGGGCCTGAAATTCCATGTGAGTCACATGACCTCTGTGAGATCACGGACCTAGGAAAAGTGCTTTTTTGGGCATGATGACAAAAATGCACATTTTGGAGTATGCGTGAGATCGTGGACCTGGAAAAAATGCTTTTTTTCTGTGCGAGTTCTTGGCCCGAAATTGCACAAGAGCAAGGCGCCTCAAATTGTTGCTGTGCTCTCATAGGAAAAAAATGGGATGTCACAGTTTTTCGGGGGCAGTTGATAGGTATGATGTCAGTTAAACTCCCCACAAACAACCTGGAAAGAATGTTCATTAAATAACCAACACCACCTAATCTCCTGGTAAATAAATCAGGATGAATGCTACACTGTATAAAGAAGGTCACCTGGAAGTCCCCAAAAACAAATTAATGGTTAACCTAAGAATGAGGAACCTTTGATGTGTCAGATGTTTCTAGACTTCCAACTCCCATCAGCCCCTGTCAGCATAGTGAGGGATGATGGGAGATGTAGTCCAGTGACACCCTGGAAGGCCAGGAAGGTCCCCTATCTCTGAAGGTATCCAACTTTTAAAACACATATTAGAAGTGCATTCTTATCAAACAGTGAAGAACAAACTTCCTTAATTCTGAATTTGTCTCCTGAATTCTGCTTTCCCTAGGAGGATTTTTAAAATTAATCCTATATACAGTCATAACTTGGTTTTCGAACAGTTTAGTTCATGAACAACTTAGATCTCAAACGTCACAAACCCAGAACTGGGTGTTCTGGTTTGCGAATTTTGCCCCGGAAGTCAACCGTCCGGCGCAATTTCCGTGGCTTCCAATTGGCTGCAGGGCGCTCCTGCAGCCAATTGAAAGCCATGCCTTGGTTTCCGAATGTTTCGGAAGCTGAATGGACTTCCAGAAGGCATTCTGTTCGAAAACCAAGGTACGACTGAATGCCCCTGAACTGATAGCATATACCACTTTCAATTCCCTCATATTATTTCTCCTGATTTCTTACCAGCAGGTATGTGCATGTTGATAAAGATGCTGCAAATGTGCGTTTTTGATGTGATGCTGGTAGCTAGATTGTCTTTGAGTGATGTCTCACTTCATACATTTCTTTCCCTCTTCTAAATCTTCATTTCCCCCATGCCCCATAGCAAACCTTAATGTGGGTAGCAAACATGCATGCATGTCAAGATATTTTTAAAAAACCAGATTCTGACAATGTAAACCGTCAAGCAACAGGCCTAGATCATTATCAAATGCATGTGTTTGCAATCTGTAATGAGAAAGACAGAGTAAATTATTCCACCTCCTTTGTGAACACATTTCTCCTTAATTTAATAACAGGAAAGTAAACTTCAGAAAACCATCAAAACTGACTCAGTACACGAGCATAGTCTTAATGCTTTTCTCCCTAGATTGTAAATTGAACAATAATATATATCATGCAACCTGAATTTGTTGAACTCAGCTGTTCAGTTTGAATTTTCCAGTAGTGATCCTTGAGGTGTTGCAAAGATATTGTTTTAAACTGACCTGTAAAGAAGACGGAAAAGGATTTCATCAGGAAATTTCACCGGGGAAAGGATTTCAGGCCACAGGAACAGCTTTCTGAAGCAGATATGACTCTGATAGTTTTTGTCAGGATTTCTGTGCCGTGTAATACCCTCAGGCCTCCCTTTGAGGCCTCAGAGATGGAGAGCGGTTCATAGCTCTATGCTCCACCTAGGAGATTCTCATCTTAGGCAGCAATTTGCAAACCCTCCAACATTTCTCTGATGAAAATTGGGATGTCCCATTCCATAATGATAGTTATATTTTTATACCCCACACATCTTACTGAGTTGCCCCAGCCACTCTGGGAAGCTTCCAACAAATAAAAGAAACATCATAAAACATTAAACATAAAAAACACTTCCCTATACAGGATTGCCTTCAGACGACTTGAGGGTTGGATAACTCCATACCCTCCAACATTTCTCCAATGAAAATAGGGGCATGCTAAGGAAAAGCGGGACATTCTGGGATCAAATCAGAAACTGAGATGGCTTCTCTAAATCAGGGACGTCCCTGGAAAATAGGGATGCTTGGAAGGTCTGCATTTGTGTTGTAGATGCAGGTGGCACTGTGAGTTAAAAGCTGTATGCTGGCTCCCTCGGCCAGTAAAGCGAGATGAGTGCCGCAACCCCAGAGTTGTCCATGACTGGACACAACGGTCAGTGGTCCCTTTACCTTTACCTTTACTTAAGTATAGCTATAGGACGGGATCCATACACAGTCAATTGCCATTCATAGTAGGGGAATGACAGTTTAGAAACTTCACAGGGATAAGCAAGGAAACATTTTTCAGTGCCAACTTATACCTCTTTCATGTCTGAAGCAAGACATTTCATGTTATAGGTTGGAGACAAGTGAGTAAATTGTGCTTTCCTCTCCTGGGCAAAAGGCATGCTCTTCTATCATCTCTCATTCCTTGGACTGGAGTTGCTAATGATGCCTATTCTTACATTATCCCAAAAGGAAGAACTGCCCCTCCCCTTTTGCAGTGCCTTCAGTAATGTATGCAGTCTCCATGCAAAAGCTGCTATGAATCATACTATACAATTATCAAAGTTTACACAAAGCTTCCTGTGAAGAAAAGGGTGTGGGGGGGTGAGTGTGTGTGTGTGTGTGTGAGAGAGAGAGAGAGAGAGAGAGAGAGAGGATACAGATATATACCATCCAGGGGCAGCCCCGGAATTACAAAAGCCATTCCCACTCCTGATATGATCCTGGAATGCCCCTATTTCCTCTGCCAGTGCCGCCACCGCCTAGCTCAGGGAAGAAGATATGCTGGCGCTTGTCCCAAAAGATGGAGGTGGCCATGGCTGCAGCTGCAAGGGTCAAAACATATACAATACCTTGCTACGCAGATGCAATGGTTACAAAATATAGAGCACAACAGGCTGAATGGTAATGTTTGTAACAAATTTATTTACTGGTTACATCTTAACATACGAATCGAGTCCAGGATTTACACCATAGACATCATACGCCATAGACTGATTCACTGTGGATTGGTTAATATCTAATAGTCAAGAGCCATTAAATGTTTTCCCTGTTTGTGACTTTCCAAAAGTACTAACTGGCTAACTGCTGTTGGAGAAAGAATCCATCCAAATTTATGGATGGGAGCATGGAGCTCACGCACAACTCCCATTTGTTTCAACGTAGCTTTGTTTAGGATATGTTCCCGAGACTGTTGATACCCTTGGGAGTAAAGGGGAAGGGCTAATCTTTTAAATAATCATCATAAAATCCTGCAATTGGGAATCACCCAATTATGTAGATTTCTGGGCTCAGCAGCCTCCCTTTCATTTTAACAATGACTAACAAATTAATCCAGAGGATATCATTTTGTCCTCCAAATCCTTTTCATCAGCAGGAAACATGCCCCTTCTTCCAATCTGATTGACTCCATGGGGGCATTGAAGGGCGTTAAAAGCATTGGGCCTAATGGAAAATTAGATGATATATTTGGTGTGGGACTGTTAAAAAGTAATTTGCAAAAATATGGCTTCGCATCAGAAGACAGATTTAGAGGGCAGGGAGTGTCTCCTTTGGAAGCTACATGTGCAAGGACTGAGAGTCACACAAGGACATGAATGAACACCTTCACATAACAATAGTGTGTCTCAGGGATCCTTGGCAGATTGTACCCATTCAAACAAATTCATGGAGTCTATAATGCTTATCAACCATGATAAGTAAATGAAATTTCCATGTTCCAGTGCTGCAAACCAATGAGGAGGGAAGAGTTTGATCATCATAGGGTTACAGTATTTCAAACAGTGAACCTACGGGGTGTGGGGCTAAGTTGTTTTGGAATTTTTTTAAAAAATAGGGGAAAAAATTGACTTGTTTTTAAGGAAAATCTCCAAAACAACACTGCCAACATAGGCTGCCATGTGTCCGGATTTCCCCGGACGTTTTTTTGCAATTTTCGCCCATACACTGCTTCCGACATGGAGTATTCTGGGTATGCCTGGGAAATTCCAGACATATGGCATCCGCCTGTCCACTACTGGAAACAGGATGCCGATGTGAATATATGCCCATGATCACATGGAGCAGAATTGCTTCTGTCATGTCTGGCCCTTTAAAGTGGCCCCCAGAGCCAGAACGGATGCAACTCAGCCAGTCCAATCTGCAGCAGGGCAGGGAACAGCTGCTACCACCAAGCCCTAATGGAAGGCTCTTGTAGCTTAAATAGCCAAGGGGAAGTAATCAAAGGAGGTGAAGAGGGAGGCAGTGGCCTTGGAGATAGAGGTCTCCGGGCTATACTCCAGCTTCTCCAACCTGCAGGGAAGCACAATGAGACACAGGGAGTCCTCCCAACCCTCTTGGAAGATGGTTTTGGGCTGTGCCCTCAGGGTATCCTCAAAAGGGGCTAGCAGCTGAACCCCTTGCCCTCTGACTTAAAATGGCACAGCTGTGTGGTATGGACCATGGTGTGTGGGTGTGGGTGTGGGTGTGTTGTTCGGTTCTGCAAGTGGCCTGGAATTGGGGGGAAATGATTCCCTCTGCATTCCAGTAACAGAACCATAACTTTCAGCTCAGTTGAATAATTGAATTCAGGCCTATTTGACTGTTGTTTATTGTTTAATCATTCACACTTTTCCACAACTTCCAAATAACAGCAATTATGTTGCTTCATTTATTAGGGTTAAAGAATTAGTTCCCACCCACCATACCAATGCGTGGAAACAGAAAGGGATTTACCCGGCACCAAATTTGCATGAAAATTATGCAGCCCTCCATACACAGTAACTATATGTACAGTGGTACCTCGCAAGACGAATGCCTCGCAAGACGAAAAACGCGCAAGACGAAAGAGTTTTTCGTTTTTTGAGTCGTTCTGCAAGACAAATTTCCCTATGTTCTTGCTTCGCAAGACGAAATGTCTTGCAAGTTCTTGCGAGTTTGTTTCCTTTTTCTTAAAGCCGCTAAGCCGTTAATAGCCGTTAAGCCGCTAAGCCGTTAATAGCCGCTAAGCCGCTAAGCTGCTAATAGGGTTGCTTCGCAAGACGAAAAAACCGCAAGACGAAGAGACTCGCAGAACGGATTAATTTCGTCTTGCGAGGCACCACTGTAACACAAAATGTGTGTCTTGAAGCAAGCAGAGTCTTCACTGGTAGAAAACCTCATGCCAACTATTCAGATGCTGAGAACATAAGTTTTCAAAGTGACCTTTGACTCCCCAGGCCAACATCTTGGTTTTCTGTCAAGACATGACTGAATTATTATTGATGGGCCATGTATGGTATGTTTTTGCCTTGAAACTGGTGACCTCTCTGACCACTCTGGGCACATTCAGAATAAGAACAACTAGATCCTAGTCCTTTGGGGTTCCCCCTTTGATACTTTGCTTATCTGAAACAGAAATGTCATTGCTGAGCTGGATTCACACGGGATTGGTTGCTTTAAACATCAGCGCGGAGGAGAAAATGAAGAAAAGCTGGAAGCAGAAACGAACAGTGGGGGAGTTGAGATCGCACACAAAAAAGGCAAGTCATTTGTTGTATTTTGATACGGATTGTTGAGGATAACTACTTCCATCATTTATAGGGTGTCCATGTGCCCTGGAAGTCCTGTGTTCAAAAATCCAGTTTAAAGATGAAGAACCCTGAGAAAGTAGATTAAGGGCTTTAGAATTATAGACCAAGACAATCAAATCCTTATGAACATAAGACTGGCCTTGCAATGACCAATGGGGAGGCTGTTTTTACGTTTTTTCTCTCCCTGCCAGTATCAATGAGGATGACACTACATTATCATATAGCTTCATTCTCTTTGGTCCATTCGGTGTGAAAGGGAAATTCTGCCAGGCAGATTCCTGTACCAATTGTAGCCTCACCACCGCTTGAAGTGGTGGCAAAGCTTTCAGTTGGTTGTTTAAAGCAGGGGGTGGAGAGCCACTTTTGGGTCAGATGGCCGGATCCCAAAGTGACCAATCTCTTGTGAGCCACATCGACATGTGGGTGATGCCCACCTGTCAATCACCTGAGATCATATGGCGCAGGGCATGGACCTGATCCCTGCTGAAAGCTGCAGGACTTGCATTGGGCACCAAATTCAACCAGCGCCTAATGTGAGGCAGGATGTAAAGGAACAGTGTCTGGAAGAAGCAGAGATCACCGGTTTTGAAGCAATGATTCTTCAACATCAGTTTTGTTGGACTGGTCATGTGTGGTTATTGTCTTCCAAAGCAACTCCTCTATTCCCAACTTAAGAATGGTAAGCATAATGCCAGTGGACAACAAAAGAGGTTTAAAGACTCAAGGCAAACCTTGGCAAATGTAGTCTAAACACTAATGACTGGGACTCACTGGCCTGCGAGGGTTCCAATTGGAGAACAGCCTTCGCCAAAGGTGTCATGGACTTTGAAGAAGCAGGAACTCAGGATGAAAGGGAGAAACAACTAAGGAGAAGGCATGTTTGGCAAATCCTCATCATGATCAACTCCCACCCAGAAACCTATGTCCCCACTGTGGAAGGACGTGTGGATCCAGAATTGGCCTCCACAGCAACTTACGGACACACTGTTAAGACCACATTCATGAAAGGCAATCTTACTCAGCCAAGAGTGATTGCCAAAGAAGAGGAAGTAGAAAGGAAAAACTGAGAGCACATGGCTTACAGCGCACTCTCAGTTGCTTCTCTTCAGGCATGGCTTGCATTTGGCCCTGTTTAATTTGACACCATTCACAAGCTCCTGGGTGAAGTTGATGTCTACCCAAATGTAAAGGTAAAGGTAAAGGTACCCCTGCCCGAACGGGCCAGTCTTGACAGACTCTGGGGTTTGTGCGCCCATCTCACTCAAGAGGCCGGGGGCCAGCGCTGTCCGGAGACACTTCCGGGTCACGTGGCCAGCGTGACAAAGCTGCATCTGGCGAGCCAGCGCAGCACACGGAACGCCGTTTACCTTCCCGCTGGTAAGCGGTACCTATTTATCTACTTGCACCCGGGGGTGCTTTCGAACTGCTAGGTTGGCAGGCGCTAGGTTGGCAGGCTACCCAAATGTAAACAGTGCCAAATAAGAGCCATGACTGGAAAGGAAGAATTGGGAGCACACTCTCAGGTCGTTGGTTGCTTATTTGCAGCCACGGCTTTACCTATCCTGTGCCTGATGTAAAAAGAAGAAGAAGAAGAAGAAGAAGAAGAAGAAGAAGAAGAAGAAGAAGAAGAAGAAGAAGAAGAATTTACTATTTATACCCCACCCATCTGGCTGAGCTTCCCCAGCCACTCTGGGCGGCTTCCAAGAAAATATTAAAATACAGTAATGCATCAAACATTAAAAGCTTCCCTAAGCAGGGCTGCCTTCAGATATCTTCTAAAAGTCTGGTAGTTGTTGTTCTCTTTAACATCTGGTGGAAGGGTGTTCCACAGGGCGGGTGCCACCACTGAGAAGGCCCTCTGCCTGGTTCCCTGTAACTTGGCTTCTTGGAGTGAGTGAACCACCAGAAGGCCCTCGGTGCTGGACCTCAGTGTCCTGGTAAAATGACGGGAGTAGAGACGCTCCTTCAGACATACTGGACCGAGGCCGTTTAGGGCTTTAAAGGTCAGCACCAACACTTTGAAATTGTGCTTGGAAAAAGATAGCAGGTTAGTGAAAGGTGGGTGCAACTTGGCCAAGGCAGCCTCATGGGAGTGGTGGATGTAATTAAGCCTCTGGGCTAGAGATTCCTGGCTGCTGTTTTAAGGGGGGAAAGAGTGAAACACCCTCTCCTGTTGCCTCTTATAATGAAAAGCAAGTCCTTCCCCCTGATATTTTATCAGTCTCTCTCTCTCTCTCTCTCTCTCTCTCTCTCTCTCTCACACACACACACACACACACACACACACACACACACACACACAGATACCGAAAGTCACCAAAAAATCCTCCCAGTTTTTACAGGGGAATCCCCGCCCTCCGCCCCCAAAGGGGTTGAGGGAGAATATTCAGGACTAATATAGCCTAGGATGATTAGTTGCTTTCCTATATGTCAGAGCAGCCATAGGCAAACTCCGGCCCTCCAGATGTTTGGGGCTACAATTCCCATCATCCCTAGCTAACAGGACCAGAGGTCAGGGATGATGGGAATTGTAGTCCCAAACATCTGGAAGGCCATAATTTGCCTATGCCTGTGTTAGAGCCTCCTTCACATTTTTCAGCAATCTGAGAGCATCTGGCAAGGACGCAAGAAACTTGTTCTGAGCCAAAAGGGAAAGGAAAATAAAAGGCAGAAGTTTTGGATACAGTAGCACTGGAGGTTGCTGCTTATTATCATTATTTGATTAATTCCCCCGTACATTATCTTGTCTCATCTTGCAGCCTCGACATATTATTGTACAGAACGTTGCAAGCCAGAAGAGGAAATCTACTTCACAGTGTTAAATTATTCTTGTATTTAGGCTGTTATTAAGCACTGGCAAGTCTCTGGATGTCAGAGGAATGTTGCACTCCCTGACTAAAGAAAGGGTATTTACCTCAAGGGAAAGATAGTAGCTGCTGGCATTTATTTATTTATTTATTTATTTTAATCACAAGCAGATTTAAACTGGCTTTTCAAGCACTGTTTGGAATCTATGCATTGCCCACAATATTAATTGCATATGGAAAATTCAAGTCGGCATTGCTAATGTGTGTATAATGTTGTTGTTGTTGTTAATTAATTAATTAAATTTATATACTGCCCTTCTTCTGAAGATGTCAGGGCTGTTCACAAGAGAGAGAGAAAAAGACAGGACTAAAACACAAAATAAAATAATGCTGTGGCTTTAAAAGCATTTCCCTCCCGGGAACGTTCTGTTGCTTTCTTTCAGGTTTGAAGATTAATCCTGGGATTCGGAACAGAACCCAAAAGCATTTCCAGATAAGTTAAACACAGAGACCATTTCCCTCTTAGCACTATTCACAATAATGCTGATCTAGCATCCCGAGGCCTGGATAGTTCAGTGTTGAATGAATGAGCAGCAGTGAGCCTTGGACTTGTACTCTTCAGCTCTGCACAACCGCAGATTCCCAGTGGTTTAATAATTGAATCATTTTCCTAGAAAACTCGGGAATTGTAGCTCTGTGGGAGGAATTGGGGCTTCCTAACAAATCTGAACACCTTAACGAACTACAGCTCCTAGAATTCTTTGGGGGAAGCCATTCCTGATGAAACTGGCATCATATTGCTTTAAATGTATGGTGTCAATGTGTCCTCAATTACCCCCAGAAAACATTGTCTCCCTTGATCCTCTACCCTATTACACACTGCTAGAAATTCTACCCTGACTGTCCCATTCATTTACTCTGGAACAGCACGTCCTGCAATGTTTTATAAACCAAGAAAGTTTTTGTCTTTTTGGTCAAGGTGTGTTAGCAGAAACATATTTGCCCTGCTCAGTTGAGAACAAGCCTCGCCAGTGCCTGAAATGGCAGTCTAGGGCTGGAGGCAAACTGGTGTTTTAAACTTGTTTAAAATGTATTTGATGTTTCTGTGTTTTTAACAGTTTTCAATTATCTTATGTGCAAATCACATTGAATCAAATGTGATTAATAAATTGATTACAATAATAATAATAATAATAATAATAATAATAATAATAATAATAATTCTATCCCACCCAAGGAGCTCAAGATGGTATACATGGTTCTCTCCCTACCCATTTTATCCTTGCAACAACACTGTGATGTAGGTTAGGCTGAGAATTGATGACGGGCCCAAGGTCACTGCGTGATGGGGATTTGAACCCTGGGCTGGATCTAGACACATCAAAAAACATTTCAGGAAAACACATTGTAAACCTCATAATGGGAAGTCATGTTGGCAAAAGACAGAACTCTACAGCGCCATCTAGTGTCACAGTGTTATAACACATTTAAACTGCTTTTTCTTTACTAATGTAGCTCAGCCTGACACTCTAACCCAGGGGTCAGCAAACTTTTTCAGCAGGGGGCCGGTCCACTGTCCCTTAGACCTTGTGAGGGGCCAGACTATATTTTTTTGGGGGGAGGGGGATGTACGAATTCCTATGCCCCACAAATAACCCAGAGATGCATTTTAAATAAAAGGACACATTGTATTCATGTAAAAATACACTGATTCCTGGACCGTCCGTGGGCTGGATTGAGAAGACAATTACCTTTGCCTACCCATGCTCTAAACACTATACTACCAGCTCTAAAACAGGGAATTCTCCCACTGCTGACGGAGAGGGAGATTCTTCCATAGCAGAAAACTGCAGAAAACTTTTTGCTATCCTTCTTAGCTCATCTGTGAATTATTTTGTTACCAAGCCTGTTGTGACTTCTCCACTAAATAGGTTTGGATATATTCCAGTAACATTTTGGATCACGTTCTAGACAAGATGGAGATGGTTATCTGAAATAACTCAAACCGGCCAGAAATAACTTCCAACTTTTTCAAGATCACTCATCATGTTGATTCACGCACCACACAAACTCAGAATGTTTGTTTCAGCATGGAAGATTCTAACTTGTCAACCGTTCATAATTACGATACGATACGATAATCTTGGAATTGTTCTTCTGGTAGTTTCATTATCAGTACCCTGAGACAGGAATGAGGAGTGGAGCAAAGACACAAGACATATTTTTGTCGCTGGGCAAAATGTTCTCCTGCAAAGCTCATAACTCAGGTTAGCAAAACAATCAAATTCTAAGAATAAGAACCAGGAACTATTAAACCCTCTTTATTTCATTTTCCCACCCTTGTCTTTTTTATTTCCTTCCTTTCTTCCACCTCATGAAGAATGCTTTAATTTGACCTGGGAGGAATACTTGGCAGGCTTATTTTGTAATCAGTTTAAAGAAGTACAAAGCAGGTACAGTTTAGCTTGATATATAGTTCGACTGTTTCCTCCCTGTGGGCACACAACCAATCTCTACGCTACTGTGTGATGTTATATAAGAAGAGTCTGGAGATATGAGGAGGAAATAAAACTCTAACTCTTTGAGGGAGAACTGATGACAGACTATATATCTGATGTGAAATGGGACAAAAAAATGAAGTTCAAGAACTGAACTGGTTTGAACTTCCACTGTTGGTTGAAGTGATCTCCAGATCATCTCCCCTTTTGATATTTTCACATGTTCTGCCTTCTGCCCCATTCAAAAGTTCAAACACACAAACATAGGGAGCTGCCCTGTCCTGAGTCAGAGCCACTGGTCCATGTAATTCAGCATTGTCTGCACTGATTGGCAGTGGCTCTCTCTTTTTTAAAAAAAAATACATTTTTATTAATTTTAGCATATAAATTATAAAACATACCGCACAGTTTATTACAAATACAGTCTTAGTGGACTTCCATCAGCACCTCTGATGATCCTCCATCTTAACCACTTCTTATGCATTTCTTAACTTCATATTGTCTTTACATCTCTTAACATATCATCAGCCCTTCTCCATTTTTATAATACTTCCAATAATACTCCTCACAGAACTTCTTGCAAACCTACAAACGTCGTCTGGTCATCACAAATACTTTTCAAATAGTTTGTAAATTTACTCCAGTCTTCAGTAAATTTCTGGTCCCGCCGGTTTCAGATCCTTCCTGTTAATTTGTCTAATTCTGCATAGTCCATTAACTTCATCCTCCATTCTTCAATCGTTGGCACTTCTTCTTGTTTCCATTTTTGGGCCAGTAGTATTCTAGCTGCTGTTGCTGCATATAAAAAAAAGCTTACATTCCTTTCTATTTATATCACTTCCAACAATGCCCAGTAGAAATGCTTCTGGTTTCTTAATATATGTATATTCCAACTTTTTTTCCCAACTCATTATATATCATCTCCTAGAAGCATTTCACCTTTTTGCATTCCCACCACATATGATAGAATGTTCCCTCTTTTTATTTGATCGGCAGTGGCTCTCAATGGTTTTAGACAGGCCTACCCAAAGATGTCAGGGATTGAATTTGGAGGGGTTAATATGACCGCTAAGAATGTGAATTTATTTAAGGATAATTATGAAAAATGTTGGACTGAAGTGAAAAAGGACTTAGAAATATGGTCAAATTTGAAGTTATCGTTGTTAGGTCGAATTGCTGTGATAAAAATGAATGTACTGCCAAGAATGCTGTTTCTGTTTCAGACATTGCAAATTTTGGACAAAATGGATTGTTTCAAGAAGTGGCAGAGAGATATCTCTAGATTTGTCTGGCAGGGCAAGAAGCCTAGTATAAAATTTAAGATATTAACTGATGCTAAAGAAAGGTGGATTTGCCCTGCCAGACCTTAAACTTTATTATGAATCAGCCGCTTTTTGTTGGCTGAGAGAATGGATGCTTCTTGAAAATACTGACATGTTGGATCTGGAAGGTTTTAGAAGAAGAAGAAGAAGAAGAGTTTGGATTTGATATCCCGCCTTTCACTCCCCTTCAGGAGTCTCAAAGCGGCTAACATTCTCCTTTCCCTTCCTCCCCCACAACAAACACTCTGTGAGGTGAGTGGGGCTGAGAGACTTCACAGAAGTGTGACTGGCCCAAGGTCACCCAGCAGCTGCATGTGGAGGAGCAGGGACGCGAACCCGGTTTCCCAGATTACGTGACTACCGCTCTTAACCACTACACCACACTGGCTCTCTTTTAACAATGTATTTGGTTGGCATGCATATCTGTGGTATGACAAGGTTAAAGCACATGAAGCGTTTAAAAACCATATTGTCAGGAAAGCACTGTTTAATGTCTGGATAAGATACAAAGACCTGTTAGAAAATAAAACCCCGAGATGGCTGTCACCAATGGAAGCAAAGGCTCAGAAAAAACTCAGTATGGAGGCCAAATGGCCGAAGTATTGGGAAATTATGGAGCAAGAGGGAGATAGACTAAAACTGCAGAGCTTTGAAAAATTAAAAAACAGAGTGCGAGACTGGCTCCATTATTATCAAATAATGGAGGCATATAATTTGGACAAAAAAAAAAATAGGCTTCCAGGTGGAAAAATCAAAATTGGAAACAGAATTGTTAGTTCCCAAAGTTAAGAATTTGTCAAGAATGTATAACTTGCTGTTGAAATGGAATACTCAGGATGAAATGGTGAAATCTGCTATGATCAAATGGGCACAAGATGTAGGACATAATATTATGATGGCTGACTGGGAACAGTTATGGACCACAGGTATGAAGTTTACGGCATGTAATGCCCTAAGAGAGAATCTAATGAAAATGATCTATAGGTGGTACATAACACCAGCCAAGCTTTCAAAAATCTACCATTTGCCTGATAACAAATGTTGGAAATGTAAGGAGACTGAAGGTACATTCTTTCACCTTTGGTGGACATGCCCAAGGATTAAGAACTTCTGGGAGATGATTTATAATGAAATGAAAAAGGTACTTAAATATACCTTCCTGAAGAAACCAAAGGCCTTTCTCCTGGGCATGGTCGGCCAATTGGTGCCAAAGAAGGATAGAACTTTTTTTATGTATGCTACAATAGCAGCAAGAATACTCATCGCAAAGCACTGGAAGACACAAGATTTACCCACCCGGGAAGAATGGCAGATGAAGCTGATGGACTACATGGAATTGGCGGAAATGACTAGCAGAATCCGAGACCAGGGAGAAGAGTTGGTGGAAGAAGATTGGAAAAAATTCAAAGTATATTTACAGAAATATTGTAAAATTAATGAATGTTAGAAGGATGCTGGAATGAAGTTACATGGTTTTAGCAGAAATGTTATAAAGAACTAAGTAAAAATAGATTATTAATGGGCCAAAGTGTAAAATTTAAGGTCAGATTGTGTTAAGATAAATTATAGAACAAAAATTGAGAAAGATGGAAAGGATTTGCTGAAATCTAATTGAACAAGAATACAAAAAAGGGAGGTGTGAGGAGGTCGATGATACAAGCAAATGAAAGGTAGAGATATAGAAATATTGGATGTGTTTTTTGAATGTTTTTGCTTTTCTTGTTGTTTTGTTGTATTGTTCTTTTTTGTTTTTCTCTCTCTTTATTTTTGATGTATTGTGAACTTTTTACTGTTTTCTTCTTCTTTTTTCTGTAATTATTAAACTTTTAATAAATATCTTTTTTTAAAAAAGGGATTGAATTTGGGACTTTCTAAATGCAGGGCTGATACTCTGTCACTGAACTATGGCTTTCCCCAAACTCCCTGCAAAATCAGGAACCCTGTTTCAGTTTCTTCATTCATTCAGTACAATTTATCAGTTGTCTTTCTAGCTAAGTTAACTCTCACATACAACACGAAAGATACCCACGTTGTGGGTGCACATGTGCCCCAGATTTGCTTTCTGTGTTTTTTGAGTTGCCCTATGCTTCATTCTCTTCACTCTTATGTTTCAGGCTCTGAGAATCTCTGTAGAGAACTGTTATGAACATCACTCAGCTACACTCATCAGTTAAAACATTATATATGTGCTATAACAATGTGGAAACAGATGGTGCTGTAGAGCAGAAATCTGAAGTCAATGATAATTTCCACTGTGAGCTTTTATAGAGTTTCTTTTCATAACTTTTTTTATATGTAGCTGTGTAGATTTAGCTCCAGCCTCTGAGCACTGAAAGATTCCGGGGGTGCCAGAACATACATCAGGTTGAGTTTCCTCGGACTAAAGGTCACTGGAGACTGCAGTGTCTTTATGACATGTGTTGTTTTTTAAATCTATACAGGCTGAGCGTAAGATGGCAGGGCTCACAGCACTGACATTCCAACAAAAGTTGCTTACCAGTTAGGTTTCTAGGGGCCCTTCAAGGCCATAGCTTTGGATTCCCTACAGACAGCAACCAAGGCTTCTGTGTCTTCCCAGCTCCAGACCAAGATTAGCCCAGGTCTCTCATTCTCTTATATTCACTGATGACATCATCACCAACCGGGGATGGGCATGGAAACCATCACCTGTAAGTCAAGAAAAGAGATACTTAGCAGACTGGTCTAGAGCCATTAATTTAGCAAAGAGACTGTTTGGGCGACTGTAGCCGCCTCTCCTATTACAGAATCCCATTATACGGCTATAAAACGCAGGCTTAGAGGGGACCTGAATATAATATCGAGCACATCACAATCCTATAACATCAAAAAGTTCTGTGCTTCCCAGTCCTTCTAGAAATGGCTAGAACTTCTCCTCCTTTTGGCCAAAATGGATGAAATTTACAGGCACAGAAGCCCTTCAAGAACATAAGAACATATCTGAAGGCAGCCCTGTTTAGGGAAGCTTTTAATGTTTGATGCATTACTGTATTTTAATATTTTGTTGGAAGCTGCCCAGAGTGGCTGGGGAAGCCCAGCCAGATGGGTGTGGTATAAATATATTATTATTATTATTATTATTATTATTATTATTATTATTATCATCATCATCATCATCATCATCATCATCATCATCATCATTATTATTATTTTAAGGCTGCCAAATTGCAGACACATAGGTCCAGGGGCCTTTTGTTTGGAAAATAAAAGGGATTAACCAGGTGAGCATAGCCAATGAGTCTCAAACCCTCAGTGAGTTAGAGGCTAGGAGAAGGAAATCTCTGATCCTAAACATCCGCTGCCTGGCAGGATATCTTTGAGAGAAGAAAAGAGTAAGGAGTAAACCCTACGCAAATCCAGAGTGGAGTCCCCAAGATGGTTGGATAGTGCCTTGTACGCCTCCTTCCAGCAACTGCTGCAGCCAAGCTGGTGCCAAACATATTACTCTGCTTTCTATTGCACCACAAGTCCCAGAGGGGGTTCTTGTCATCTGGGGAGCTCAGAACCTCCATACACACTGCCCTGGCTTATACCCCGGCTTCACCCCTGGAGGCTCACCCCATTGTCTCTCAAGAAGGATGCCAATAATGGTAAATGTCAATGTACTGGAATTAAAATAGTGTGTGATTTAAAACGTAGCAATTCAAAGCTACTGTGAAAGCGCTATACCGTATTGGCCCGAATATAAGCCGCACCCGCAATTAAGCCGCACCTTTAAAATTCAAGGGGGGGGGGGAGAAAGACAGTACCTAATTACAAGCTGCTCCCTTAAAATTCCACAGGCGCTCACACCCGTCTGTTTCAGCAGCAATATCATAAAAGCCATTTTTTGTAAGGTTGCGAATTTAAGCTGCACTTTAGCTTTTCACGGTTGGAATTTGGAAAAAAAAGTGTGACTTATATTCGGGCCAATACGGTAATAGTGCTATATATGTTTAGTTTTCTCTTCTGCAGTTAAATTTCAGGTGGCCTAATCCCAAGCATATTTACTTGGTAAAATGTTCCACCGATCAATTTCAGTATAACTTATTTCCACATTATTTCATTGCAAAAACCGGAGGAAGAATGTACTCCAGTCAGCTTAAGTGTGCTGACCTATTTTTTTCAATGTTGCCTGTCGGGTGGCATCATCGATATGTACAACTCACCGCAAACCAAAAGCCGGAGAACACAAAATTGGATTTCTTAGCGTCAAGCCAAAAGCATCTCAAATATGTTGGGAAACTCAACGTACGGTAAATGGAGTTGAAAGGGTAGTTAGATGACGCACTGCAAAAGAAATTGTTCAGTAACTCAGCCATGTTCCTGGAAGGTTGGCTACCAATCCCGAAAGCTTTGTGAAAACCGATGCCTCCATCGCGAGTGTGGTGACTGAATTAACGCCCCAAAATGCACAATTAGTTCTTTAAACCCTGCTGGTTTGGCACTAGGATTTTTTGAAGCTAAGTGAAAAAGCCGAAGCACTCTTAATCCTTCTGCACTTGCAGAAAGTACTTAACAGATTGGATACGGGGGTAAAAGAACAAGACCCCAATTTAGTTGTGGGCTTTTGAAGAAGATATTATTACAAGCTTCAGTTGGCAACAACTCTGTATATGCATGTTCTGAAATGTTATTAAGGGCTATTATTCATTTTAATGATTCATATCCAGCCTTTTTTAATTATTATTATTAAAGTCCCAAAACCTATAGCAGTGGGAGAGCAGAGAAGCACAGCAAACTCCATTGGCTCCTCTGAGACACTCCATCTCCTGTTCCTCTCAGCTGTCATCTGGGGGCAGACATTTCATCCGGCTGCCTCAGTGGGAGAGATAGAAAGCTTTGCTGAACACCCAGCTCCATCTGAACTATGGCGGCTGGTCAATACAGGGACAACTGTCTGGAAATTGGTGCCTGAGTTTTGAGCATTATTTTCCTCATCCTTCCTTGCCCCTTTTCCATTGTGTGTTGTATGTATGTATGTATGTATGTATGTATGTATGTATGTATGTATATGTATGTATTTAAATGTAACCCTGCAGGTAGGGAGTGTCATTTTTAAAACATTTCATTTAAGCCACTGTGGGGGGTCTTTTTTGGATGAAGAGTAATGTACAAATGCTCTAAATCAGTGGTTCCCAACCTGTGGGTCCCCAGATGTTGTTGGACTACAACTCCCATCATCCCTGAGCTCTGGCCTTGCTAGCTAGGAGTGATGGGAGTTGTAGTTCAACAACATCTGGGGACCCATAGGTTGAGAAAAGCTGCTCTAAATAAATGATAGATGATAGATAGATAGATAGATAGATAGATATAGATGATAGATAGATAGATAAATAAATAATAAGGTGTACAGCTATTCAGGGATAGTATCTGCAGTTCATAACGCTCCCCAGGTTTAATTCCTAAGATACTTTTCTCATCACTCTCCTGTGTGTGTGGGTGTTTATATATCTACACTCTTGAGACGTATGCCAGCTCATACATTGTCTTTCCAAAATATATTTTTCTAGATCCCCCCTTCTCTTTTTTTACCCTTTTAGTTTTTGTTTGAATGTTCTTGAATATGAATAATCTAAAATAACCTCACTGCACTACTGATTGTGGAGATCTAGAATGAATGCCTCTGCAGGATAAAAGCATTGTCAATGGGAACAGAGGCCTTTACATCTTCCAATCAGCCTCCAAAGGAGCTAATTCTGCTAGATCAGGGGTTGCCAACATGGATGCGGTTTGCTTACTAAAGGAACTGGATGTTACAAGGCAGGGAAATTCATATTCCGGAGCAGGTAAACTATATGCAAACATTAGTGACTGGTCTCCAATGTTGTTTCTTCCACATGAAATCTGATGTTGACAATGTTGTTTTAAAGCATGCACACACACACAAAGTCTGGGAATTGTAGTTTACCCCACACAGAGCTGCACGTCCCAGCATCCTTAACAAGCTACAGTTCCCAGGTTTCTCGGTGTGTTATGTGCTTTAAATGTATGTTGTGGATGCAGCCATTTAAAAGGTTCCAACACCTTTTGGCCTTTTGCAATGTGCTGGCCGAACAAACATGCGGAATCTTTGCATATTATTGATAAAGGCATCTGCTGCATATATTCCCTCTGTCGGCAAGGATCCTCCCTTTCAGCATGACTCAGAAGGAAAAAAATGTTTCAATAAACTGTTACGTGCATCAGTAACAGTAAAGCCTACATCGAGCAAAAGAACCAGGAACCTCTGTTTTTCTCATCTAGTCAAATAAACTGCAAGTGTGAAGAATTCCAATAAGAACTTTTTATAAGGCTTCTTCTTGAGCTGACTTTTTATAATTATCAGCTGTGTGGAAAACACTTGCCTCATATTGGCTAGAGCCACCCCAATTTGGAAATCCATAACTTTGCCTTGCAACGTTTCATTTGCTATTTCATATAATTGTCTAAGTCCTAAATGGCTCTTTACTGGAAAGAGTGCCTTCACTTTCTGACCTGAATTATGTGATCTTGGGGTTGTACTCAATGCCAGACCTCTTGAAAATAATGGACAGGGCTAATTCAGGCCTATGAATGTTAATGGTTCTACGGTGAGAACTTAGTTTGAAACAACGATTGGGGAGTGTGATGTAGACCTCTTCCCCGCCAGACTTCTTCCCATCATTTCATTTCATTTCATTTTCCCCCAACATTTACCATATTTTTCCGTGTATAAGATGCCCCCATGTATAAGACGCCCCCTACTTTGGGGAACCCCAAATTTAGAAAATGGGCATATGCATTATCCATGTATAAGATGCCCCCAGATTTTTAACCTTATTTTAAAGTTTTTTTTAAAAAAAGCCCTAGTCTTATACACGGAAAAGTACGGTATATACCACCTGCTCCTCCAAGGATCTCAAGGTGGTGTACATGATTGCACCTGCCCCCATTTTATCCTCACAACAAACCTGTGAGTTTGGTTATCCTGAGAGCTTGGGACTGGCCTATGGTCATCTACTGAGCTTAATGGCTGAGTGGGGATTCAGACCCTGACCTCCCAGATCCTAGTCCAACAGTCTAACCACTTCAGCATAAGCTCTCTTTGAAGCGGTAGAGACAGGCAGAGATTGTTCCACCAGCTGGGCAGCAACCCAGGCTACATCTCCCATTCCAAAGTTGGGAGGGGGGGTGGGATTGTGAGGAGAGGAGTCAATAAAGAGAAGTGTTTCTTTTATCTTGTACACCACTGTAAGCAGATGAAAATGTTAGCAGGATTGCAATAACTCTCATAATGTACTATGGAGATAATGGATTTATATAAAATGTACTATGGAGATAATGGATTTATATAAAATGTACTATGGAGATAATGGATTTATATAAAATATGGACTATTAGAAAAGATGCAGCAGAAAAGGTTTAATAATAGGACCCATGGAGATTCAGAGGAATCTCCAAATGTGTATGTGTATGGTTGTATCGTAATAATTTTATACTTTTAAAATCAAATAAAAAATAGTTCAAAAAATAATAATAGAGGTGTTTCTTCCTCTCTTGTATAATACAAGAACCAGATATCATTCAATGAAGATGAATATTGGAAGAGTCAAAACATAGAAAGGGATGTCCTTCTTCATATAGAAGAAGTTAAGTATGGAATTCACCACTACAAGACATTGTGGTGGCCATCAAGTTGGACAACCTTAAAGGAGATAAGACAAATTAATGGGGAGAAAGATTATATCAGTGGCTGCAAGCTATGATAGTCATGGTCTCCCTCCACTGTCAGAGGCAGTATGTGGGGGGACGAGGACTGATGTTCTCATGCCCTACTTGTGGCTTCCCATGGGCATTGTTGGCCATTGTGAAAACAGAATGCTGGCCTAGATAAACCTTTGGTCTGATCCATGGAAGACTCTGGCATGTTCTTAGGAGTGTGGCGGGAGTCAGCGACGTCAGCATTTAGACAAGTTTTAGACTCTTGGGTGAAGATCCGCCATGCAGTCATCTAGTGGGCCATTCCACCTCTATCCCAAACAAACCTTTTCAGAGAGAACCTCACAGCAAGTTTACCAGAGCCATGGCAGACATTTGCCATAACCGGAACTAAAGTCACACTGTACAATAAATGAAGAACTTACGTAAAACAACAGCAGAGGAGGAATGTTAAAAATAGGCTCTTTATTTACACTGCCATCAGCTAAACTGACACTTGAAGTGAGATGTAATAGATGAGTGGAACTTCCTTGGCGTTAGCCTTGCTCTTATCTTGACAAACGAACCTTTTAATACTCTTGAAAAGAAAATAAACTGTCGTGCAATTGAGGAATACAATGAAGGCCTGTAAGTGTGGGAAGCAGTTTACTGAGGCCACCATCAAATTCTCACACATTGACTATATCCTTTATCTTATAATGTTGAGAGCGGAATTTTCTTAAGTGTGGATGAGAGCAATCATTCAGCAAACCTCACAGTAGCCAAATAAATGTACATGCAGGTACATTAATTCTCTCTCTCTGGTGGGGGCGGGGGCTTGATAGTGGTGGTGGGTGCTGCTCAGTTGACACTGGCCCACAACAGCGTCTTCTTGGTGGTTGTTACCCATTTGTGGAATGTCCCCTCCCCCTTGTAAGGCCTGTCTCTCCCTCATTTTTAGCTTTCAGGAGGAATTGCAAAACATTTCTGTTTACTAGGAATTTGATTGCTAAAACACTGTCCCTGGCAACCTTGAAATTATTAGCTGTGAGAGTGGTTTTCCATGTTTGTGGACATTTTTAATTGTTTAAAATGCATTTCTATTTCATGTTTAGCTGTATTGTTTTATCACTTTCTATTTATCCTCAAGCTACAGCCAAGGATGATGAAGATGATGATGATGATGATGATGATGATAATAATAATTTTTATTTATACCCCACCCTTCCCAGTTCAGAAAATGGGCTCAGGGCAGCTAACAACACATTTAAAACACTTAATTGTAAAAAACAGCATAAAATACAGTATAAAAACATGAATAACAATAAAATTCAAAATTCAGAAATCAATTTAGGGGAAATAAGCATTAGGTAATCCCCAGGGCTAGCTGGCTGAATTGGTCCTACTTGGGCCAATGAGGAGGCCAGGGGATAATTGGCTGTGGGGTCTCAGAGTGGGTAATCTTCATAAAAGGGGAGGGGGAGGGAAGAAAAGGGAAATAAAAGAATAGGCTGAATTCAAATTAAAGGCCAAGCAGAATAGCTCTGTCTTACAGGCCCGACGGAAGGAAGCTAAATCCTGAAGGGCCCTAGTCTCATGGGACAGAGAAGTCCACCAGGTCAGAGCCATCACTGAGAAGTCTGAATTCCTTAGGGCCAGGGACCTCTAAACCAGCGGCGTAGCGTGAGTTGTCAGCACCCGGGGCAACGCAAGTAATTTGCGCCCCCTAACCCGGGGCAAGGCAAGTAATTTGCGCCCCCCCAACCCCTAACCTGCGAGTTGCCGCTGGCGCTGCCGCCCAAGCGACGCCGCTTGCCCGGAGGAGAAGGGGGGCAG
Source organism: Podarcis vaucheri (assembly GCF_965113315.1). NCBI lineage: Eukaryota > Metazoa > Chordata > Lepidosauria > Squamata > Lacertidae > Podarcis > Podarcis vaucheri. Next base: position 19,579,340 of record NC_138749.1, read on the forward strand.
AGAGGCGAGGAAAATGCAACGGCCCAGCAGCTGCAGCAGCACCGGCGGAGGCGGGGCTGTGAGGAGGGGCTGCCTGGCGCGTCCTCCACGGCGAGCGCTGAGAGCCGCTGCCTGCCGGGCGCCTTCAGCCCGGACGCGCGCACAGCTCGTCGGTTCCGCGAGACATGCGGCTCCGCTACAGCCTGCGCCCGAGGCTCTTCGGCGACTCCGGAGGCAGCGAGCGCCCCCCCAGATGTTGCGCCCGGTGCGGCCGGCACCCCTGGCACCCCCCACGCTACGCCACTGCTCTAAACTATGGTTGTTCATGGACCCTAAGGTCCTCTGCGGGGCATACCAAGAAAGGCAGTCCCGTAAATATGAGGGCCCTAAGCCTTGCACCTTGGCTTCAGCTCCTGGTTAGTGATGGCAGAGTCCTGGTTCAGATACCTTAGTTGTTGTGCTACACTAGGCTAGTAAGACCAGGGAGGCTGCTGTGATCTCCTTCCCAGGAAGTTGTGGGTTCGCTTAGTGCAAATATATACCATGCAAACATGGTATATATTTTCAATAAAATAGTGAGAGAGAGATTTACTCTGTGATGGGTAGGGATGGAGGTAAATTCAAGTGTGTGCCTTTTAATAAAAAACAACCTAAATCAGCCGTTTCAAAGCGATTTGCGAACTGAAGCGCAGTTATGCAGTTTGCACTTCTATTGGCAATGCATTATGCACAAAAATGCACGTCTAAGGGGAAAGATGCATAAATATGCATGTATTAGGAAGAAATGCTTGCAGACTTTTGTCCGTTTAGTCAAAACTGTATACAAAAAGTTGTTTCTGAGGAGAAATTCGCACCAAAATGCTGGTGAATTTTCATGAGGGTTTTTGAAGAGAAAATTTGCAGAGTGCTTTGGCAATGTGGAGAACTGAATTTAATTTTGGGGAGGCAAGATATAAGTTACACATGTGTGACATTGTCAGGACATGTGTGCCCACCAACATTACATGCAAGAAGAGAATTCTCAGGAAAAGGGGAATGAGAAAAGTCTCAGTGAATAAATATCAAGCCAGTTCTAAATCATGCCAGGGGGAAGTTCACATATCATGATTACGTAAGCATTAGGTGCCAACTTTTTGAGAAATGCCTTTTAATGACCATTGATTAGATTAATAAATTTTATGTGACAACAGTCTGGCAATTTCCTTATTACTGACAATGACAAGCCTATCAACAGGTGCCCAGTTTGTTTTCCTAAGAGTTGTGTAACACGAACACAATGAGCATTTATTGAGTTCTCTTCTTGCAGGAGACGAGTGAATACTGAAAGCTAAACAAACATCTGTATTGTTAATTCACCACACTAAAGCAGGGCCCTAGCATCATTGAGCTGTTATTGTTTGTATTAACATGGCAGGTTTGTTGTCTTTTAGATATTTGATTGCTATTCATAGTGTATTGAATGTCTTGTTCTTTTTTATTGAATGTTACGTTCAATACAAGTACAAGGGGATGAATAAATTAAAGAAAAACAACATTTGGTTGTTAAGTGTTTTCCTTGATGTTCATATTTAATATGTCTGTGAACTTGTTACATTTTGGAATGGTCCTTCATTGCGAGTTATTCCTTTTACACCTTTACTTTTTCATCCACAGGACATGCCTGCTGTTTAGCCAAACCCTGAACCTGCCTGCCTTCAATAATTTTAATGATACGTCTCCAAGGTCTTAGAAATCTGCAGCCAAGTGTGGTGTTACTAGAGCCAGCAAGGCAACATTCAGTTGCATATCAGGATTCACGAAGCAAAACTGGGTTCTTAACTTGGAAGTATTTCTGCATGGGTCTTTGAGAAATGCTGTGGTCAGATATTGCTGCTCAGCAACTGTTCTGGGCAGGAGGCCTCTTGCAGTTGTCAACTGAAGACCCTGCTGCTAAAAACAGGCACAATCCCAAGGAACAGCAATGGGTTTTTTCGGCTATATTGCTGCTCATTCTGAATTATCTCAGAGTGCAGCATTTCATGAAATGACGTTTGGTTTCCTTTCCTCAATGATCACCTACATTTCTTCACTACCAGTTGGAAATTTCATTGCTGGATATCTGCAGTTTAGCTAATTGATGCAGTCTTCCAAATATTTGGCTGGGAAGAGAGAGTTGCTTTTAAGAGAGTTGAAAGCTGTTAATAATAATAATAATAATAATTTATTATTTATACCCTGCCTATCTGCTTATTGCCTTGACATCTGATGGGACAGTGTTCCGCAGGGTAGGCACCACTACCGAGAAGGCCCTCTGCCTGGTTCCCCATAGCCTCACTTCTCGCTGTGAGGGAACCGCCAGAAGGCCCTCGGAGCTGGACCTCAGTGTCGTGGCTGAGCGATGGGGGTGGAGATGCTCCTTCAGGTATACAGGACCGAGGCTGTTTAGGGCATTAAAGGTCAGCACCAACACTTTGAATTGTGCTCGGAAATGTACTGGGAGCCAATGAAGTTCTCTCAGGACCGGTGTTTGAGGCAGCTTTTGCTCCTCAGGGTGTCCACACGATTTCCTTTTGAACCATTGCCCCTGAATGCTATGGAAAAGGGCAGCACCCTGGTGAGGGCAGAACATCCGTACCAGTGACAGTTGTGTAGAAGAGCAGAGCCGGCCCAACCACTAGGCAGGGCAAGGCTGCTGCCTCAGGTGGTAGAAGTCCCCCAGGTGTCCTCCTCACAGGTGCCCTGCCTGCCCCATCACCTCCACCAACAGTGGAGAAGCGCCACTGCCGTTGGCACCAATTTTGGACACCCAAAATTTTCAAATCCATTTGTGGCAAGATCTGCCCTCATATTGGTGCAATCTTGACATAAATCAGTGCCACTGGCAGCGCTGCCTCTCCTTCAGCAGTGGATGCAGCAGTGAGCAGCAGCAGCAGGAGGAGGAGCAGATAGGTGGTGGCAGTGGCATAGCATGGGGAGGCCACAGGGGTGGTTGTCCCAGGTACAAAATTATTAAGGGTGCAAAAATTCAACACCTGGCGCTGCCTCAATATAGCTGTGTGGCTCCATCTTCTGCTGTTGCTGCAACTGCTGTTGCTGCTTTGTGAGTGCTGGGAAGACCGCTCCCTTTCTGCCAACTCCATCCGGCCTAGGGGGGCGGGGCCTGCATTCATCGCCACAGCATAAGAGGCCTGGGAGAGGCCTCCGGGACACGACTGCTGGTGCTGCTGCTCGCGTGAGTGTTGGGAGGACCGCTCCCTTTCTGCCAACTCCATCCGGCCTAGGGGGGCGGGGCCTGCATTCATCGCCACAGCATAAGAGGCCTGGGAGAGGCCTCCGGGACACGACTGCTGGTGCTGCTGCTTGCGTGAGTGTTGGGAGGACCGCTACCTTTCTGCCAACTCCATCCGGCCTAGGGGGGCGGGGCCTGCATTCATCGCCACAGCATAAGAGGCCTGGGAGAGGCCTCCGGGACAGACTGCTGGTGCTGCTGCTTGCGTGAGTGTTGGGAGGACCGCTCCCTTTCTGCCAACTCCATCCGGCCTAGGGGGCGGGGCCTGCATTCATCGCCACAGCATAAGAGGCCTGGGAGAGGCCTCCGGGACACGACTGCTGTTGCTGCTTTGTGAGTGCTGGGAAGACCGCTCCCTTTCTGCCAACTCCATCCGGCCTAGGGGGGCGGGGCCTGCATTCATCGCCACAGCATAAGAGGCCTGGGAGAGGCCTCCGGGACACGACTGCTGGTGCTGCTGCTCGCGTGAGTGTTGGGAGGACCGCTCCCTCTCCTGCCAACTCCATCTGGCCTAGGGGGCGGGGCCTGCACTACCATCACAGTTTAGAGGACAGAGCAGCTACCGGCAGCAATGGACAAAATAGTTTTAAATGTTTTAATTGCTTTTAATTTGCAGCACCTTAAATGGGGGTTGTTGTTTTTTATAATATTATATTATTTCATTATCTGCTGCAAATGTTAAAGATGTTTATATATATTTTAAGGTGTTTTAAAGGTGCTTTTATTGTTTACTTTGTTGTACCACCGGGAATGGTGGTTTTTATCTATGTATTTTTGTTTGTTCCATTTTGTTTTGTTTTTGGGGTTGGACACTGAGTGGGGCGGGGATTGGTTTGTTTGGGCATAATTGTTTTGGTTGTTTTGTTTTCTATTTGTAAATGGAGGTTAGTATGAGGCTTTGGATTGCGACCGTGGAGGGGCGAGGGAGGTATGGCGGTGCGGGCAGATGTTATAGGCGAAGGGGATCGAGATACGGATATGCTCGTACCCCTTCCAATCTGCGCCCCATCCCGAGAGACAAGGGTAGGGCGAGCAAGGATTACTCACCTCCTTCACTGGTGTTGTGCAATGCCAGGTCTATAGGCAACAAAACTGCTACCCTGCGAGATTTCTTTATCTCGCAGGGAGTTGACCTGGCTTGTGTGACGGAGACCTGGGTGCGCGAAGGGGTAACTGTTACCTTACGAGAGATGGCGCCCCCGGGTTTCTCCGTCCTCCACCAGTCACGGACTGTGGGCCGGGGGGGAGGGGTGGCAGTATTAATCCGGGACGGTTGTTCTTTCAGGGCTCTACCATCGCCATCGATCCCCGGCATTGAATGTGTTGGCCTAGTGTGGGGCTCCGAGGAGAGCTTGGCTGTCTGGCTGGTGTACCGGCCACCTAGCGCACCAGCAGCCACCCTGTCAGGCCTGCTGGAGGCGGTGGCCGGCTGGGCCTTGGAGTTCCCTAACCTATTGGTATTGGGAGACTTCAACTTCCACGCTGATGCCACTCCCTCCTCACAGGCTCTGGACCTGGTGTCTTCCATGGCGACACTAGGGCTCTCCCAGTTTGTTTCGGGCCCCACACATCAAGCAGGCCACACGCTGGATTTGATCTTTGGCGCCGGTATAGATGTGATCATGTCTCCTTCGATGAAGGTGCCATGGTCTGATCACTACGCTCTGAAAGCCAGGATTGACTTTCCACCCCCACCCTGCTTAGGTGGCGAGCCGATTTGGGCTCGCCCGCGGAGGCTGATGTACCTGGATAGATTCCGTCAAGCCTTGCGGGACCTTGCTCCCCCTGGCGACTCATTGACTGAGCTTGTTGAGGGCTGGAATACCCAGCTCCTGGCAGCCATCGATGAGATCGCACCTAAGCGCCCTCTGCGACCCCGCAGAAACCGGGCTCCCTGGTTTACCGAGGAGCTTCGGAAAATGAAGCGGGACCTCAGACGGCTAGAGCGAGTATGGCGGGGTGCCCGTGACGGAGCCTCAAGAACATCTTATAGGGTTTTTATGAAAACCTATGAGATGGCAGTGAAGGCTGCTAAGAAGTCTTACTTCTCGGCCTCCATTGCATCCGCTAGCTCTCGCCCGGCGCAATTATTTAGTATAATTCGGTCTTTAACGTCCCTTGAAGGACAGCCAAATTTAAATAACAATCTGACACACAGCTGTGAGGCATTTGCGAGCTTTTTTGCGGAGAAGGTCCTGTTGCTCCGCCTTGACCTCCCTGCCAATTCGGATACAATAAAGGAACTGGAGGCCCCTCGACTGTCCTCGGGTCCAGTATTGGACCACTTTGACCGGATATCTCCAGCCGATGTGGACAGATTCCTCCAAGCTGGAAAGCCCACCACCTGTCCTCTTGACCCGTGCCCATCATGGCTGATTAGAGCGTGTCCAGACGAGGTGCGGGGCCCCCTGGGGGATATCATCAATTCGTCCCTTGGCACCGGGATATTCCCAGGGGAACTGAAGGAGGCGGTGGTGCGTCCGCTCTTAAAGAAAACATCATTAGATCCCTCAGATCTATCCAATTACCGCCCGGTCTCGAATCTTCCATTCCTGGGTAAGGTGATTGAGAGAGCGGTTGCTGAACAGCTTGGTAGGTTTCTGGATGAAACATCTGCTCTGGACCCATTCCAGTCCGGCTTCCGCGCTGGTCATGGGACCGAGACGGCTCTGGTCGCCCTAACAGATGATCTCCGCAGGCAGCTGGATCGAGGCGGGTCAGGGCTGCTGATTCTTCTAGATCTGTCAGCAGCCTTTGACATGGTCGATCACAAACTCCTGGACCACCGCCTTGCCGACGTGGGGATCCAGGGCACAGTCCTTCAATGGCTGCGCTCGTTTCTCTCTGGTCGGGGACAGAGGGTGGCGCTTGGGGGGGAATTGTCATCACGCCACTCCTTGGTGTGTGGAGTGCCTCAGGGTGCAATTCTCTCCCCGATGCTTTTTAACATCTTTATGCACCCCCTCGCCCAGCTTGTCCGGAGTTTTGGGCTGGGTTGCCATCAGTATGCTGATGACACCCAACTCTATCTGTTGATGGATGGCCATCCTGACTCGGCCCCAGACACACTGACCAGATGTCTGGAAGCTGTGGCTGGATGGTTACGTGGGAGCCGGTTGAAGTTAAATCCTTCGAAGACAGAGGTCCTCTGGCTGGGGCGGGAAGATATGGGATCAGGGGGGCAACTCCCATCTCTTGTGGGGGTGCAATTAGTGCCAGCACCGTCCGTTAAGAGTTTGGGTGTAATCTTCGATACCTCCCTCTCTATGGAGTCGCAGATTACAGCTATAACAAAGGCGGCATTTTTTCATCTCCGCCAAGCTAAGCAGTTGGCCCCTTATCTCTCTTGTCCTGACCTAGCCACTGTGATCCATGCGACGGTCACCTCCAGACTGGATTATTGTAACTCGCTCTACGTGGGGCTGCCCTTGAGACTGACCCAGAAACTCCAGCGGGTGCAGAATGCCGCGGCGAGACTCCTTATGGGGTCTTCGCTGCGAGAGCACATTCATCCGGTATTATACCAGCTGCACTGGCTCCCGGTGGAGTACAGGATCAGGTTTAAGGTGCTGGTTTTAACCTTTAAAGCCCTATACGGCCTAGGACCCTCGTACCTACGGGACCGCCTCTCCTGGTATGCCCCACAGAGAAACCTACGGTCTGCAAATAATAACATCCTCAAGGTCCCAGGCCTCAGAGAGGTTAGGCTGGCCTCAACTAGAGCCAGGGCCTTCTCGGCTGCAGCTCCAAACTGGTGGAATGCTCTGTCAAAAGAGACTAGGGCCCTGCGGGACCTGACATCTTTCCGCAGGGCCTGCAAGACAGAGTTGTTCCGCCAGGCCTTTGGTCAAGGCGCAGCCTGACTCCCTCCTCTGGCAACCTGCACATAATTCTGCATAATTGGTTGCCATCAATTTGATTTAATTAATTTTATAATGAAATATTTTTAGATTGTGTGATTATTTGACTGATTATTTGATTGTTGTTAGCCGCCCTGAGCCCGGCTTTGGCTGGGGAGGGCGGGATATAAATAAAATTTATTATTATTATTATTATTATTATTATTATTATTATTATTATTATTCCCTGTGTGAACCAGGAAGTGACCTCTCCAGACAATGGAACAACTCTTCTTTTCTTAACTCTGTGGCTGCGATCTCCTGGCTGATGTGGACGCTGTTAGGCAGCTGGATGTGGATGCGTATTCCATCCATTTCCCTCCTTCCCAATCCCTCTCAGTGCAGCCCTGGGTTCTGGCAACCCACGCTATGCCACTGGGTGGTGGCAGGAACAGGGGAAGGCAGTACTTCCTGTTTCACCTCAAGAGGTGAAATGGGGCACACGGCCTCTGTAGAAGAGGGCATGCCAGCAGGTGTGGCATTTCTCGTACCTTTGTGTGATATGACAGGCTGCACCTGCCAGAGTTCCCTAATTTGTACAGCGATTGGAGAGGGAGAAGGCTTTTCTCCTAGGCATGTTGACATCCTACTTCCTGGGCTTACGGATACTGGATTGAGCTTGCATAATGTCCTTGTCCTTCCCCTGGATACTTCCTGCACAGATGCAATCGTATCACCGGAACAACCACTAGAGCAGCAAACAAGTGAGACAGCGTTCAATGAAACAAGGATAAATTGGGTTTGTTCGAAAACCTGTCAGCCAAATGGGAAGTCTCCCAGCAATTTAGTGCTCCTAAGCAATGATTAATAGTTATGCCAGACTCACAAGAATAGTAAGAGGGGGTAAAGGCACATCTATAACAATAAATTTACTTCTGTGTCCAGTTAATTTCTTTTCATAGACGAGCCTTCCCACCTCCTTAATTGTTATGGGCAAGAGAGACACCATGTTAAACGAGAGAAAAGCTTCTGTATGCTATGACTTCCCCACTTTTTAACCATGTGCACATTTATATCAAATTATTTATGGACTGCCTTCCATTGTAAACAATAACAAAATGGTATGCAAAAGAAAGGCAGTACAATAAAATGACAATAAAGCAGAATACTTAGAGTTTAGTAAGACTGGTAATAGGTTTGGGTGGATCTGCCAATTTCGGTTCCTCTCAGTGCCTCATTTTTCCAACCATATGTTAAGTTCTCCTCATTTCCAAAATTAGTATGCAAATTTCTTTTTAAAAAGTTCTCACAGAAAAACCATCAGCTTTTTATAGTGCACATTTCTCCTAACTTTTGCCTAATATTCACATTTCTGCAAAGCCCATTTTTCTTAATATTTATGTTTTTCCCAATATAAGCATTTTATGCACAATTTACCTATCTATCATCTATCTATCTATCTATCTATCATCTATCTATCTATCTATCTATCTATCTATCTATCTATCTATCTATCTATATCTATCTATCTATCATCTATCTATCTATCTATCTATCTATCTATCTATCTATCATCTATCTATCTATCTACCTACCTACCGTATTTTTCGCCCCATAGGACGCACTTTTTCCCCTCCAAAAATGAAGGGGAAATGTGTGTGCGTCCTATGGGGCGAATGCAGGCTTTCGCTGAAGCCTGGAGAGCGAGAGGGGTCAATGCGCACCGACCCCTCTCGCTCTCCAGGCTTCAGGAAGCTATCCGCAAGCCTTGCAAGCCCGGCAGGAGTTCCTGCGGGCTCACAAGGTTTGCGGGCAGCAGCCTGCAGCCCCGGCGAGTGTCCGCAAGCCTTGCGTGCCCGGCAGGAGGTCCCACCGAGCGCGTGAGGCTTGGGGCGGCAGCCAGTCGCCCAAAGCACGGGGAGCCCTCCGGAGGGTGCCCCGTGCTTCGGGCAGGTGTGCGCAAGGCTTGGGGCGGCAGCCGCGGTGGGGGGGTATATATTTTTTAATTCATTTCCCCCCCCCAAAAAAACGAGGTGCGTTAGATGGGCCGGTGCACCCTATAGGACGAAAAATATGGTATCTATCTATCTAATCTATCTATCATCTATCTATTATTGTACACATTACCTCACTGGAAACTGTACTGCAAAATTCAGAGAACTGTGAATTTCATTGCTTCAATTCATGGCAAAAACATTCAGAGCTCTGTTTGTCTTTGTTAATAGAGAGGATGTTGGAAGAAAATCACCATTTGCTTTAGTCAAAGAAATGAACATGCTGTGTGCCAAGCACTATCTCAGTGCGCTATTCCTCATTGCAGATGTGATTGTTTTTTAAGTGCTTTGCATCTGAATTTGATTCTGAGTCACAGAGCAAGAAATGGAAGCCAGTGCAGAATTGCTGTATGTAAATATTTTCGCTACTCACATCTGTTGTTAAGATGCAACAACAGGGAGCTCATTAGGAGGGCATCATGACAGTTCAAGAGACAGTATCAGGAACCACAACACAGCCAAGGGTGAACATCAGGAACACAAGGCATTAAACCTCCTACATGAAGACAGCACAGAAGAGGTTTTGCTCACTGTTAAACATGGGCAGTTTTCCCCGTCTGTGTTCTTAGGCAGTTTATCCACCATCAAGAAATCAAAAGAGAACCTTGTTCAATATGTTTTGCCCCAGAGGTCTCCTGAACTTTGCTAATGCGTGTTGCTTGGATGGAGGATAGACAGTGGTTGCCTAGAGGAGTTCCCCATCTTTGGTTTAAAAGGTAAATAGTTGTGTTCTGGCAGCAGTTCACATCTTATGATGGTGAAGAATGAAGCCCATCAAAGATGAATATGTGGAAGACTTGTGCCTTGCACAGAATATATTGTATTATTCTGAAGAAAGCTGGGATATCCCTTTGAAAATATAATAGTGGCTGTTATCCATATCAGTTTTGAGGGGCAGACTTTGGTAATCTTTCTTAACCACATGCAAGGCCAGAATTGGATCTTCTCAATTATGGATCTTCTCAAATTTGCACCCAGCTTGGCTCAGTGCCCTGTGTAGGGAAACTGCTCGTACCACCCAAAATCCGGCGCTGTCCAGGATTCCAGGAAATCAGTTTCCTGGAAAAGCATGGAAGACTGCTCTTGTTCACCTGTAAAAAGGTAAAGGTAAAGGACCCCTGACAGTTAAGTCCAGTCGCGAACGACCCTGGGGTTGCAGTGCTCATCTTGCTTTACTGGCTGAGGGAGCCGACATTTGTCTACAGACAGATTTTCCAGGTCATGTGGCCAGCATGACTAAGCTGCTTCTGGTGAAACCAGAGCAGTGCATGGAAACGTCATTTACCTTCCCGCCGGAGCAGTACCTATTTATCTACTTGCACTTTGATGTGCTTTTTAACTACTAGGTTGGCAGGAGCAGGGACCGAGCAACAGGAGCTCACCCCGTCGTGGGGATTCTTACCGCCCACCTTCTGATCAGCAAGCCCAAGGCTCAGTGGTTTACACCACAGCGCCACTTGCGTCCCTTGTTAACCTGTAGAACTTGGGAATAGCCAAAACATCCAGGTAGTTAGTGTTGGATAAAAGCAGCAATGCAAAAGCCAGCTGCAGGTGGCTGGAAAGCAAAACAGGATGTTGATGTGTGGAACTGTACTGTTGGGAAAAAGGGGGAGTCTATTCTCTGTACTGAGCACCGGATGTTAGCTCAGAGTGTCATCTGACCTGTACTGGAAGTACAGGGGCGGAGTGGTGACTCTTCTGCTGGAGTATGGAGGGTGCAGTCACGTTTCTATGTACTGCTGAAATGACAGGAATAAAAGACATGTAAATAGACTCCTGTCTGTCTCTTTCCCCTCCCTGGGGGAATGCAGGGAGGGAGAGAAGTCCAGAGGGTGTGTTCTTCTCACGTCTGACGAGGAGAATCGCCGATTTACGACCTTGCCTGCCGGAAGACGCAGACAGGAAGGTCAACAAGTATCTCACTCGGTTTGCCCGGGGGAGGCCAGTTACCTCTGACTGTGAGCTGAGATACTGACAGTTAGATGGGCAAATCTGATCACATTTGATGGGCAGTTTCATGCTGGAAGAAGCAGTCCTTCAGATATCCCACTCCCAAGCCAGTTCCAGCTGCTGTGACTCTTTATGCGCACCCAACAGGAATGTTTGTTATGTAAAATGTTACCATAGTGTGGACGGAAATGTACAGTAAGTTCTACGGATGAGCAAAGCCTGGAACCATGGTTAAACCATTTCCAATCTGTATGTAGTTTTTCTAGGGCTTCACCCTGGTACATGGCATGATTCATTACATAAGTGTTCCTCGAGTATCATTCTCAAGGCCTCTGCCTCCATTTCTAGACAACTTGTTTAGTCAAAGATTAAGCAATTAGGAAGAAGTCAGATGCCTTTCCAGAACTTTTCTTCCTCATTCAGAAAATCAGGAGATTTACCACTTGGCCCTAGTTCATCCTAGGACTTACACTGTGTACTCTAAGTGAGCCCAGTATTGTTTTATGGAACGAAGGCTGGCAGACAGCAGAGTCAACTGTCATTAACAAAGTCTTTGGCGGTATTTGTCACAGCTAGTATGTATGAGAATCCAGTTACAGCCTGACAGCTGGGAAGTACAAATTAATGTATGTTTGCTTCACTTATGCAATGTGGAGAGGATGTCCATTTGTTTGCTTTCCTTTAATGGACTTTGATTGATTTCCTGAGTCTAAAAGCTTGGGTCATAATCAGGAAATGCCAAGAGTTATACAACGTAAGTGCTGTATGGAAGATCACATTTTCATACAGAGCAGAAACCAGGGCTTCTGTAGGTACTGGCTACAGCAACCTAAGGCCCAACCTAATGCCTCCACTCACGTACCCGACACTCCCCTGCCCGCCAAGTCTGCCTTGGCCCAATCTCCACCCCCTTGTTGCTCACGCTGCTCACCCTTGTCCTCCCCACCTGCCCACCGTGCGAAATTGGGGTGCCCTGGGGTGAAGGCAGAGCCCAAGGTGCTCTAAAGCAGCCATTCCACTTCAGACTTGGCACCTGGCAGGTATGTTTCCATCTGCCCCAATCAGGGTGGTCAACAGTCAAGTATGTTGGGAGCTGTACTTCCAGGGACAACTGGAGGACAATAGGATCCCTGTTCCTGGGTTAGATGCTGCCGAGATCTCCCCACAACTGAATGCACCCACTTCCACATCACTAATGCCAGCCACTGCCTTTTTTTCTTGAACTACCTGCAGAAGGAAGTACAGGCGATCCATCTGCCCTCCAGAAGAGTGTGGGAAGCTGAACCTTCGGCTGTTGTTGTTAGCATTAGAACGGTTGGCTGCAGTTAGAGGCTCCAGGCTTCAGTTGTGTTTGATACTAAAATAAACTAGGCCAGCTTCTTTTTTGCACGCTATCTCAGTTCTTACTGGAAACCTGAGAATACCTCAGACTGGGGATGGGAAAATACGTCCATTTTAGTTTCTCTCCATCTCTCATTTTCCAATTCACCATATTCTTCCATCACTTCATATTCTTTTTAAACCCCACAAGAAAATTCTCGAGGGTGAATTTCTCCTAATATGCACATTATTTTGCACAGCATATTTCCCTAATATGTATAGCTTCCAGAATTGAATGCTCCTTTTATTTTATTTTCTCCAGCATGTGCATTTTAATGCTCATTTTACGTTAGTATATACATATTTGTAAAGACTATTTTGCATTGCCATTTCCTCAAATCCTCAAGAGCAAGCTCAGCCCAACCCCTCACCCTACCACATCATGAATAGCTGAATAAAGTTTTGAATAAAGTTTGGCAGAACACCCCCAATCCCCACCTCAGCCAGCCAGCCAGCCTTACATTGCAGGTGGGAAATTGACTAAGTGGAATATTCCACATCCCAAAACCTTCAGTGGGTGTTCCTGGTGTTTTTCCTTCCAGATGGTTTCCAATATAACAAGAAACGATGTAGAAAATAACCTTTAGTAAGCCTCAATAGAGCAACACATTGAGAGTTTGCAGGGGGCATGCATTTATGAAGTGGCTTCTTAGCATAATTACTAGAAAAGGTTAAACTTAGCAATCCTTAATGTGCATAATCAACTGTACAATGCTAACAACATCTAGGATTTTTAATCATGTCTAGACAATAGCCCTCCGTTTAAGCCAGGGGTCAGCAACCTTTTTCAGCCATGGGTCCACCGTCCCTCAGACCTTGTGGGGGGCTGGACTATATTATTTTGGGGGGAAATGAACGAATTCCTATGCCCCACTAATAAGCCAGAGATGCATTTTAAATAAAAGCACACATTCTACTCATGTCAAAACACCAGGCAGGCCCCACAAATCACCGAGAGATGCATTTTAAACAAAAGGACACATTCTACTCATATAGAAACACGCTGATTCCCGGACCGTCCACGGGCCGGATACTTCTTGTTCTGTAAACTGCTTGGAGGTCATTTGCGGTGAAAAGCAGAAGATGAAGGACAGAAGACATTTCAGAAGATGGTACCCACCTGCTGTATACAGTTGGGTCTAAGAGCAGACTTCTTCATCCTCATAAGAAATTCCTTTTACTGAGATTTTCTAGGTACCCAGGTGAACCTGGTTGTTCCTTCTCCAGAAACTGGAAGATTTCAGAAGCACCTGGCAAGCTATTTCGAGTTTATCACTTCTATCGGAATAAATAAAATGGAAAACTTTGGGGAAAGTATATCCTGCTATTTTAAGTGTTATGGAGGAGGAAGTTTCACATGGCTTCCTTTCCCATTGCAAGTAATAATTTATTCTTTGGAATCTGAGGCTCTGAGAGATTTATTAAATAGTTTTCCATCTATGAATAGTTGAGATAAGCCTATATACACAGCTATCGTTGCCCAGAGGTTTTGTTTGTTTGTTTTTTAAAAAACCAGGCAAGAGAATGCTTCCTTCTTATTACTAATCCTATTAATCTAAAACCTATTTCACACTTCTCTGAGAGCAATTGAATCCTGGGTTAATTTTCAAAAAAATAATAATAAAACATGCCCCCCCGATGGATTTATGTAACCAATAAGTAGGTGGGGGAACAAGTTGCTGTCTCTGATTCTTTACGGTTAAGTTGTTTATGGTCAGACCAGTGGCCATCCTCTCCATTGGGTTCCTGGACAGCTATTTTAGTACTGGAAAGGTAGTACTGCCACCTTTGAATGGAAACCACATTTACTCCCTTGTCTCCTGCACTACATAAGACTATTGGTCCGTCCATCCACACACACATCCCCCAAACCCCTTTCCTAGTGGAGATGATTGCCCAGACAATCCACGTGATACACTACCACTCATATTGGAAGAAACCAACTAGGAAAAATGGTTGGGGGATTGGTGAGGGGGAAGCACTGGGGAAAGAGTCAGCTCTCCCTTCCTACCTCACCCTGCTGCACTTTGGATCTCCCCCAATATGCTTTCATGGATCTGACCCATAGGTCTGCTGCCTTCCTGACCCATTCAGCCCTGGCAAAGGCCCAATAGGTTTACAGGCCTGTGGCATCATAGAAAGAGGGAATTGTTGTGTTGCCAGGAAGGTCACCAAGGAGTGGTGGGTTATAGAAAAAGCGATGCAGACGTCCTTAAACAGAGTTCAAAGCATTTGCAGCAATAATGCCATCATTATGGAGTGCAGTGATGCAATTTTTATCACCGAGCGGCGTGTGAAAATAAAAGAACGAACATCTGATAGCCTCTGATCGGAACTGGCGGTCAAAGGTAAATAGCTCTCCAGATCAACAATTAATCACTAGCATGACCTTTTATGTGACTATATGCTTCAGGATCAATAAATGGCTCTTGTGAGCAGCTTCATTATATTTGATGTTGCTCATTTATTCATTCATCACATTTCTACCCCACTGGCAGGAGCTCAATGAAGTATAAGGGCACATGTGATTCTTGCATGTTAGCCTCATTATAAACCTATGAAGTGGGCTATGGTTAGGGTAGAATTGCTATTTGTTGATTTGATAAATTTATAGCCCACCTTTTCATGCAAAAGGTGACTTGCAATGCTGTTAAGATTGTAATTTCTTAGTACAGACTATGAACCTTGGTAACTTCTGTGGCTATCGTTCAAGTTGAGATGAGCACTGAAAAGCAGAATTCAGAGATTCTTCTGAATACAAGTTGCTGGAAACCACAGGAGATGAGAGTGCTCTTGTATAGATTTTCCACAGGTATCTGGTTTAAACTATGATCAAAGTGGCTTACAACACGGAAAAAAATACATAACGATGACATAAGTCATAAACAATAAATAAAACATTAAAAACACACACAACCAAACTGAACAATTTCCACATCAATAGCAACAAGATCTAAAATAAAGATACAAAACAACAACTCCACCAATAAAACCCGTCAGCCCAAGAGCCAGTTCAGCAGCCTCAGCTTTTGTAGCTGGAGTCAGTCAAGGCCCTGCCCTTGACTGTAAGGCCTGTAAGGCAGGGAGCAGATCTTCCAGGACTCACAGCCAAGATTCCAGGTCTTCTGTCCCGACAAGACATTAGTTTATCAACTGTGGGTAGCATGCTCATTGGTTCACCAGGAAACTGAAGGAACGTCATTCTGAATCTCTACCTATCTCAAGGGAGTTTTGTCTTTCACCAGCAGCATAAGATGGAGAAAGACTCCCTGCAGCTACCTGAAAAACGAGAGAGAGAAGAGAGAGAGGAGAGTACTTGTGCCAGCTTAAAAGAAAAACAAATGCATTGCAGCATGTGATTCCATGGGCAAGAGGCTACTTTGTCAGATGCATCAGAAGATGGATCCAGACAGTTCAGTTGTCAAGGCTGGAGTCAGATGCAGATCAAAGGAAGAGTCAGTTGCCAGTGAAGTTAACTCTTTATTCAAGGAAATTGGATGCAACAAAGCAACACTTCCCAGAAGGTTTTGCCCCTTTGGAGCAGTTGCTAGGACTGAAGGTTCCTGCCTTCCACCCATCCTAAGGCTCTTCCTCTCCCAGATGTTTCCCAAGCAGTCTCAAACTGCACCTGCACATCTCTGGACTCTGTTCTACTCTCCTCCTCTGCATTCATGGATACCAGGTGGGGAGTGGAGCAGAGCTTGTCACAGCAGGAGAGGGAGACTTCTGGGGTTCTTCAGCAGTCTCTTGACCTCCCTCCTCTGCTTCAGCCTTGGAGCCTGAACTGTTCCGTCACAGGTTCCTCCTGCTCACTAAACCCTTCAGTATCCAGCATCTCTTCCCAAGCTTGCCCTTCTGATCTTTCCTCAGTGTCCCACCACCAGTCCCTGGGCTCTGAGCCTTCCTCCTCTGGGATCTCCCTTGGGGGGGGGGGTTCCCCGGCTGGCACTTCCCACGACTCCTCATCAACCAGCCAGTCCCTGCCACCAATAGGTCTTAGATTAGCATTTCCACAGGACTGAGGGTGTCAATGTACTGCAGGGGGAGAGTGTTGGAGGGGCACAACTGAGACCTGGGTTCAAATCATTGGTCGATACTGGTCCAATCACAGTTTCTCAGTCTACTATTCATTATTATTTTAGAAGACCCCTGCAGATGTCCAACTTGATTAGCTAAATGCAGAGTGCCTCTGTGAATCTCCCTGGCTAGAGCACGGGAAAGGGTTTTCATCAGTATTTTTCCATGTTAATTGCCATGAAAGTTAATTGAAATCAAGCTTTGTTTTTAATAACATCGTTGCTTCTGGCTCTTCTATAGTCCTCCATCACACTGTCTCACTTTCCCCCCCTCTTTGCGTCACACAGATACATTGAGCTGTTAATTCTCATACCTAGATTGTCTCTAGACAATCTGCATTTTTCTAATTGCTTTGAATGATTAAACTCTGGGTTTTTATTTTTTTCCAATTAAATCAAACACTAGGTCATGCTGAACTTTTCATAAGACTATTAAATCAGTAGAAATAAATCATTCCATTGTTTCTGTTTTTTCAGCAGAACTAGTAGTCAAATCCCATCTATCTGTCGAACCACTTGCATTTGTGCTGGTTGCCAGGTAAACCACATTTTTATTATTAACAACTTCAAGAGAGATTTTTAGAAATCATGCAGGCATATAATTCCTAATTTGAATGAGAAAATGTCAAACTGTCTGTCTTGCAGCATAACAAGTTCTCTTTGACCTAAGGAGGATTGATTTTGACAAACAAATAAAGAATGCTGTTTATTTTTTCATTATAACGCTGGCAGAAGGTGGTTTGGTCCTTGGATGAAACACTCTAATGAGTGGAACCAAATTGTTCAGCTCCTCAAAGATTTGTTAGAGATGGCAATGGACCCTTTCCTACCCTACCAAAAATCTAGAATGTACCGTAACTGGGAAGGTGGGTTGGATTCTGCAATCCAGTTCTGGCATATGCAAAAAGGCCTATCTTCTTCTCACTGTGCTGTTGACCCCCACTGGCAAAAAGACAAAGGCATTGAGGCATGGGGAGAGGGACATATGCACTCTAGCAGTGTTCTTCAACCTTAGATGTTGTTAGACTACAACTCTCATCATCCCTGACCATTGACTAAACTGGCTGGGGATGATGGGAGTTGTAGTCCAACAACATCTGGGGACCCGGTACTGGAGGACACTGCAAGATGTGTGCTCACTAAGCACATGCTGCTCTCCTAAGCTGGATTGTGGCCACAGCTATGCAGTACATTCAGTTAGAATGAGCTTTTGGCACATTATCGAGTCCACTGAGGACCATATTTCACTGGGAATAGATGATGCTCCTTATTTTGAGAAGAAACTGATACTAATTACAGCAATTTGAGGAGCTTCGAGAATGGCTTTAATACATCATTTTTTAATACAATAGATATTGATTTCCACATTTCTGTAACATGGATCTAATTATCTTAGAGGGCTTTCAGAACTTCTGACATCCACATCGTTTAGTAAAATCTATAACAATCCACTGCAATAATTATCCAACTTAATAAAGGGGGAAGAAACACACCCACATACCACTCAAAACATTTCAATTCCTTGTACAGCAGTGTGGAAAATGAAAATCCAATTGGAATTGGACCAAAAGAAATTATTCTGCTGTTTTTCATATTGCAACAGGTATTCCTATGGGCACAGGTAAGGTACCTTTTCTCTAGGCTTTAATTTAGTGAATAGTAAAAGTGGTTACTTCAATTGGTGCAGTCATTATAAGAATTTAGTTTCTTTAGTTGTGAATTCAAATTGCAGGTGCAAAGAGGACAGTTTTTGATCCTCAGATTCTAAGGCAAAGGTGGGGAACCAGGACCACCACCCCAAGATGTTTTCAGACTACAACTCTCATCATCTCTGACCGTTGCCCATGCCAACTGGGGCTGATGGCATCTGGAGTCAAAAAAACATCTGGAGGGCTGCAGGTTCCCCAGCTCCTCTCTCAACCTCAGATGGATGTTGATAGTTGTTGCCTATGAGCTACTGAAGGGACGTGGGTGGCGCTGTGGGTTAAACCAAAGAGCCTAGGACTTGCCGATCAGAAGGTCGGCAGTTCGAATCCCCGTGACGGGGTGAGCTCCCATTGCTCGGTCCCTGCTCCTGCCAACCTAGCAGTTCGAAAGCACGTCAAAGTGCAAGTAGATAAATAGGTACCACTCCGGCGGGAAGGTAAACGGCGTTTTCGTGCGCTGCTCTGGTTCGCCAGAAGCGGCTTAGTCATGCTGGCCACATGACCCGGAAGTTGTACGCTGGCTCCCTCAGCCAATAAAGCGAGATGAGCGCCGCAACCCCAGAGTCGGCCACGACTGGACCTAATGGTCAGGGGTCCCTTTACCTTTTTATGAGCTACTGAATATAGGTACTGAATAGAGAAGAGTTCCTGGGCAAGTGAGGAGCCCTTCCCTGCCAATGGGCTCTGGGAGGTTTGCCTGCTTGCAGTGGCTGGGCAGCTGGGTCTAACCAGCTTTTAATTTCCCACAATGCCTCAGAGTGCTGCTAGGTCATGGGAATTGTAGGAAATCAAGAGGGCAGCTAAAGCTTAGAGTTGTTGTTGTTTAGTCGTTTAGTCGTGTCCGACTCTTCATGACACCATGGACCAGAGCATACCAGGCACTCCTGTCTTCCACTGCCTCCCGCAGTTTGGCCAGACTCATGCTGGTAGCTTCAAGAACACTGTCCAACCATCTCGTCCTCTGTCGTCCCCTTCTCCTTGTGCCCTCCATCTTTCCCAACATCAGGGACTTTTCCAGGGAGTCTTCTCTTCTCATGAGGTGGCCAAAGTATTGGAGCCTCAGCTTCAGGATCTGTCCTTCCAGTGAGCACTCAGGGCTGATTTCGTTAAGAATGGAGAGGTTTGATCTTCTTGCAGTCCATGGGACTCTCAAGAGTCTCTCAAGCTTAGAGTACCAGACTAGAAAACAATTGTGAGGAGATGGGCATGGTAGGAGTCAGCAGTAAGTCCTGTCTGGGGGCTGGGGTCTTGGTAGCACCCACAGATCAGGAGCTGATATGAAACGTATGTACAGTTCATAGTCCCTAAAAACAAATGTATTCATATTTTATGCCACTTTTAGCAAATCAAGCTATTTCTGTACAATGCATACCAGAAACTTTCCACATTTGCAGAATCAGTAATATTTCAACTGTTTCAGTCAATTTTACCATTGAAAGGAGCAGGAGGTTGCTGTTGTTTTAATCTAATTGGAATTAGTGGCAGCATAATTTAATGTATCGTTCTGGGAGTCGGATACTCCCTGTTTTCCACTGCAGAAAGCCTCATTTGAAATCCCAACCTGAGCATGACTGACCAGAAGTCCCAATCCGTTCAGTGAGACTTGCTCCCAAGTAATGGCATATAGTATTTCCATGCCAGAACTGCAATTCTTTACTACAAAGTCCCATTGAACACAAATGCTGTTTCATGTACTTATGAACCTGACATTCTAGTTAATGTGGGATTCTATGTAATTAAAATAATCATGTCAGATATTTCTGAAATATGGACCGGTTTATGACTCTCTAGGCACCAATGCCTACCAACTGTAAAATAGCTACAGCAGCAAAGGTTCAGCTTTCATATCAGCTGCAAAAACAAACCTTGCTGTTCATAATTTACTGGCTCTCTCAAATGCACAGACCCAGGGAAGAGAGGGGGGCATTCTAATACATTTTCCTAATTCACATGGGGCAACGAAGAGGACTAACATTGGAGCTTATACACCTTAGTATATCCCTGAGAATACTTGCAATCCACATGCAACATAAAGCAAATGCACCCCACAGGTGAAGAAACACAAGCCAAACCACAGCTGCAAGCTGAGAGCAGGAGTGCAAAGACACTTTGCATAAAAACCACAATATTTAATCAAAGGTCGATCTAGTCCAACATTCTGTCTCCTGCATGGCTAATCAGATACCCCGAGAGGCTCATAAAGAGCACATGAAGAAGATCCTATTCCCTGTGCCCAATGGCTGGTGACAAGAGAAATCTGCAGGGCTATCTACATTAGATGACTCCAGCAAGCAAGGCAAGCTAAACACTGCAGACAAAAATTGCTGAAACCCAACCAAACAACTGAAAGGAATTCAGAGTTACCATCTGGTTTGTAGACATTCCTGATTGACCCCATTTATCAATCAAACCCTTCAAGTGAGACAGATCTGTTTCTGTAAGTTAACTTACTGAGGGACAAACGAGTCCACAATCTCTTATACTCTATACCCTGTTGGCATCAGAATAAGAAAAGGTCCTTACTTCTCAGGATCAACAAGTGATCAGGTTTCAGCTTCGAAAGCATATTCTCTTGACTTGTCCATCTTCTGCAACAAAACCTCCGTTCCTCTTAGAAAAATGGTGATCTTCCTCTAAAGTTCTAAGCTGCGGTGCAATGACTACTTCTATACAAGAAAGGTATATACTGTATATCTATATATATGGAATCTATAGTGGAGTTGGAAACAGGGAGGAGCTTATGTGATTCTACAGGGAATCTAAGGAAAATGGATGATAATAAATGGCTTCCTGTTTCACAAACATCTGCAGAGGTCCAGCACTTCCAATGCCATTTATACCAGATGTTGATACATGTATTTACAGTTCAACATAATGTATATATAACTTTAGACTAGAATGCATTTTTGGAGGAATTCCAGCTTTAGTCTCGATTGTGCTTGAGTGACCCTAACTCACAGTACCCAAGAGCAATGCTTTAAATATTCTAATGAATATGAAGATATATATTAGCAATTTAAATTATGCTAATTTATAAGACTCCTGATGTTGCTGTCACAACACTATAAGGTGTAGGGGCCATTCTTAAAGGTGTCTTATGATGATATTATGTGACTAAGAGGTTTGGATCCAGATGTAGGCTGGGGTTATGACAGCAGCTTTCATTGGCTTCCTTCTTTGAGTTTTAAAGACCAGTGAAATGGATCCTTCATTTCTCTTCACACAGAAAGAAGTGGCTTCTTTCTGTTACCTGCTGACTTTATCTGTGTCCCTCAGGTAAAGTCTGAGGATTTTAAGTTGCCACACACTATGAGCAATTAAAACATATACACCCGGACAACACCATTACTGGCCCCAACAACATCACACATACCATCTCGGGACTATTTAATTGCTCATCGTCTAACATTGTGTATGCCATCAAATGGCAACAGTGTCCTTCAGCTCTCTATATTGGACAAACAGGCCAAACCTTACGCCAAAGAATAAACGGACAAAAATCTGACATCAAGAATCACAAAACAGAGAAACCAGTAGGAGAACACTTCAATCTCCCAGGACATTCTATACAAGATCTCAAAGTAGCTGTTTTACTACAAAGGAATTTCAGAAATAGACTGGAAAGAGAAGCTGCTGAATTGCAACTCATTACCAAACTCAAAACCATGGAGAGACCTGGTCTGAACAGAGACATTGGGTTCTTATCTCATTATACATGACTAAACCCTTTTTCACCTTCTCACCCCTTGCCTTTTCCTGTAAGACCTATTGCAGTCGTTAAGAGTCGTCAACAGGCTCATCTCAGCTATCTGCCAATCTCCCATTCCCACCACCCTTCTGAGTAATACCCCTCCCCACCTTCTCACTATATAGAAGGATCTGGCAACTTCTGTTTCAGTGTATCTGAAGAAGTGTGCATGCACATGAAAGCTCATACCAAGAACTAACTTAGTTGGTCTTTAAGGTGCTACTGGAAGGAATTTTTTTATTTTGACTATGGCAGACCAACACGGCTACCTATCTGTAATTAAAACATATGTTAGCTTAAGTACTAAGTTTTAGCAGCTGCACACACCTCTCCGTTTTCTGTATAAAATATGAATTTATGAAATAAAATTACAGAGAAGACTGTTGGCCACCAACTTGAGTGGTTTTAAAAGAGGACTGGACAAATTCACAGAAGAGAAGGCCAGCAGGGGCTACTACCTCCACTGTTGGAGGCAGTAATGTAATGCTGGAAGCCACAGGAGGAGAGAGGACTCTTGTGCCTGGGTTCTGCTTGCGTGTTTTCCACAGGCATCTGGTTGGTCACTGTGAGGATAGGATGCTGGACTAGACGGGCCACTGGCCTGATCCAGCCGGCTCTTCTTAAGTTCTTATGAGCATTACAACCCTCTGAATTCTTCTCTGGTTCAGATTTCAATTTGAGCTAGAAGAGAGCTCCTTCTATTCACCTGTATCAATGCAGAGACCAGGGTGCTGCTGAGTTAGAGGCAGGAGAGGTGAAAGCGGGAGGACCAGAGGTGCCAATTCCCTGGGGCCCTGGGTGCCCAAGCACCCACAAAATTCCACATGTAGGGGCCAGGCACACACAAATTTTGGTGCCAGGGCCATACACGCTGCATGGCACCCACAACCTCGGGCACCCATCATCGCAGAGCCAAGTTGGCACTGCTTGGAGGGACTTCTCTTTTACCCCTCCCCCTCCTCTATGGCAATTTTGTAAGTATTAGGAATCATAGGACTTCTATTGGCAAGGAGCTCCACTGTGCTGGTCCAGGGGGGAGGTTACCGTGGGGCGAGGTCCAGGACCTGAGTCGAGGGTCGGCAGACAGTCCTCCGCAGGCGAAGCGGGGTCCACAGCAAGGAGCCGGGCAAGGACAGGAACTCTGGGGGAACTGGACTGGGTGCTGGCCGAAACAGCTCTTCAACGACGTTGCTCCAGCAACCTGGGACCGGGCTGACTGGCCTTTATCTTCTCTGAGGCCAGGGGCGGTCCCAGCCCCCAGGAGACCCGCCTCTCCTGGCCTTAAGGCGAGCACTCCTCCTGGGAGAAACCAGTTCCCTCCGCCTCTCTGCCCTGAGCCTCCACAGTTCAGGAGAGGCTGAAGGGTGACTGGACCCAGGGGGAGACTCACCTGTAGGCACTGAGTCCTCAACCACCTCCGGAGCCAGAGTGGATTCACCTGGTGCCTGCTCCTGAGGATCCGGCACAGGTGCAGGCGCTTCAGAATCAAGGCCCTGCCCCAGTTCAGCCGGCCCTGGAGGCGGGGACTCCTGTGCAGGCTGGGATTCCTCTGGTTCAGCCTCTGAATTGGATTCCCAGGCCATGACATCCACATTAACAGCTTTGTTCTTGGTAAAGGTTGACCGAAACTCAGGAGCATGGAGGACCACCAAATATACCCTGTCAGAAGTTTTCAGTGGTGGGTTATAAGGAAGCAAGTGATCCTTAAGGCTCTTTGGGTCCAAGTTGTTTTGGGCTCTGTGAACTAATACAATAATTTTTGAACATGGCCCAGAAGCAAGTTAGCAGAAACCACTTTTGGTTTTGGGTATGCAGAAACCACTTTTGATTTATACATTATCCATAACAGCCCTTCCAATTTGTGTTTGTTTGGATTCTTAGCCTAAATGTGCAATGACCTTTGGCCAAGGCATTTTTTAAAGCAGGGTCTGCTTGCTCTTCATAACATAAAGAGGACATTATATGATCTATACCTCAGTGAGATCACTTTTCAAAAGACCAGTTTTTGTTGTTTAGTCATTTAGTCATGTCCAGCTCTTCATGACACCATGGACCAGAGCACACCAGGCACTCCTGTCTTCCACTGCTCACGCAGTTTGGTCAAACTCATGCTGGTAGCTTCGAGAACACTGTCCAACCATCTTGTCCTCTGTTGCCCCCTTCTCCTTGTGCCCTCCATCTTTCCCAACATCAGGGTCTTTTCCAGGGAGTCTTCTCTTCTCATGAGGTGGCCAAAGCATTGGAGCCTCAGCTTCAGGATCTGTCCTTCCAGTGAGCACTCAGGGCTGATTTCCTTCAGAATGGAGAGGTTTGATCTTCTTGCAGTCCATGGGACCAGTAGCTGGGACAAAAGGGCCAACCTTTAGAAGAAGAAGAAAGTACAGCCTGTGCTCTGCTCATTGCATGAAAACCATCATATCGAGCCTGGACATCTCCCAAGTGTATTTTTATTCTGTATTTCCACCTTAGGTATCATAAAAGCTACATGCTGGTCTCAGAGAAAAGGAAACTTTTCCATTTCTTTCCTCCTGCTGTTCTCCCTTACTCCTCTGTTCAGACTACAATGAATAATGATTTTATAAACCATTGACTGACATTCCCCAGGGTTACGATCTTTGTACTGTTTTGTTTGAAAGCAACGGGAAATCTCACACATCTGGAAGCAGCAGGTTGTTGCCTATGGTAGCTCACACCACAATCAAGCAGTGAGTTTTTTGATGGCTCTAGTCATTGTATAATGAAGCCGCTTAAATTCCATTGAAGTAACTGGAATATAGGCAGCCTGACAACATGAAGACTTGCAGCCTGTTTCTCTATAGTTTACATCCTGTTTTTGAACTCAGTCCATCCATATGTAGATGACTCAGGATGGAAACTGAGTCATCTGGCAGGGCAGAATCAAGCCTTTACAAACAATACAGAACTCTCACCCTTAAAGAAAAAAGTGGGGTTAAATTAACCCCCTATATCAGCCTCCCCCAGCCTGGTGTCCTTCCTTATCCACCTAGACCAGTAGAATCATAGAATCATAGAGTTGGAAGAGACCACAAGGGCCATCGAGTCCAACCCCCTGCCAAGCAGGAAACACCATCAGAGCACTCCTGACATATGGTTGTCAAGCCTCTGCTTAAAGACCTCCAAAGTAGGAGACTCCACCACACTCCTTGGCAGCAAATTCCACTGTCGAACAGCTCTTACTGTCAGGAAGTTCTTCCTAATGTTTAGGTGGAATCTTCTTTCTTGTAGTTTGGATCCATTGCTCCGTGTCCGCTTCTCTGGAGCAGCAGAAAACAGCCTTTCTCCCTCTATGTGACATCCTTTTATATATGTGAACATGGCTATCATATCACCCCTTAACCTCCTCTTCTCCAGGCTAAACATGCCCAGCTCCCTTAGCCGTTCCTCATAAGGCATCGTTTCCAGGCCTTTGACCATTTTGGTTGCCCTCCTCTGGACACGTTCCAGTTTGTCAGTGTCCTTCTTGAATTGTGGTGCCCAGAACTGGACACAGTACTCCAGGTGAGGTCTGACTAGAGCAGAATACAGTGGCACTATTACTTCCCTTGATCTAGATGCTATACTCCTATTGATGCAGCCCAGAATTGCATTGGCTTTTTTAGCTGCCGCGTCACACTGTTGGCTCATGTCAAGTTTGTGGTCAACCAAGACTCCTAGATCCTTTTCACATGTACTGCTCTCAAGCCAGGTGTCCCCCATCTTGTATTTGTGCCTCTCATTTTTTTCCCCCAAGTGCAATACTTTACATTTCTCCCTGTTAAAATTCATCTTGTTTGTTTTTGCCCAGTTCTCTAATTTGTCAAGGTCGTTTTGAAGTGTGATCCTGTCCTCTGGGGTGTTAGCCACCCCTCCCAGTTTGGTGTCATCTGCAAATTTGATCAGGATGCCCTCAATCAGTATTGTCTTCTCTTACACAAGGACTGACAAGGGTCTTTCCCATCACTGGTACATGAGATCCTTTTAACTGGGAATGCCAGGGATTGATCCTGGAACCAGCTGGTTACAAAGCTTATGCTCTCCTGCTGAGCTGTGGTCCCTCTTCACTTTTACAACATTCATAAGAATATAAGAACAGCCTGTTGAATTAGGCCAGTTGCTCTTCTATATATTTTTATTTTAAGTTTTTACAAATATTGTTTACATTCAAAAATAGTCAGTTTTATACATATCTAGGATTCCCTGAATCCTTGAACTTCCCTCCACCTCCCGTGGTTTCCACAGTACTTCATTTTATACTGCATCTTATAATATTATCCAAATTGTATTCAAATTTCCATTTATAACCATAGAATTATTACATTACAAGTGTTATGTTAATCCTGCTCACGTTTTTAACTGTGTACAGTGTTCTTTAGAATGATCTATAATCCCCCCCATTCTTTATTAAATTTCTTATCTTCTTGGTTTCTGATTCTCCCTGTCAATTTTGCCATTTCAACATAGTCCATCATCGTGATTATCCATTCTTCTCTGGTTGGAACTTTATCATCTTCTAGCCCAGCCCCTTGCTTTCACAGTGACCAACCAGATGTCTAGGAGAAGGCCACAAGGAGGAGCCAAGCACATCAGCAGTCTCCCGTCCTGCGGTTTCTAGCAACTGGCGTTTTGCATTCTGGATCCTGGGATTTTATTTGGGGATTCACTTTATCGAAAGCACAAACTTGAAACTTCTCAGACTTGGAGGTCTCACAACTCTTTACCCATTCTAGCTTCAACTGCTCTAAAAAAGGATTGAACAAACCTATTACTACTACTACTACTACTACTACTACTACTACTACTACTATTTTTGCATGCTAAAGGTACTGGGTTCTTTCACAACAGTTCAATGTCATGTCCACACACAAATCTATTATTATTACATTTGTATCCTTTTCTCCAAGGAATTCAAGGCGGTATGCACACTTTTCCTCCTCTCCATTTTTTTCCTCACAACAGCCCTGTGGGGTAGATTAGGCTGGGAGATAATGAATAGACCAAGGTCGAACCCTGGTCTCTCTGGTCCTAATCAGCACTCTAATAACTACAACACAATGGCTCATAAGACATGTAAGGCACCTAGGCAGATCAACCATTGGGTTTCTGCCACCATGATAGCTAATTGGACCTTCAGTGTTCAGAGGCATTATTTCACTGAATACCAATTGCTGGGGAGCAACAACAAGCAACTGGACTCTTGCCTTCAAAGCCTGCTTTTGTGAGCTTCCCAGAGGCATATGATTGGCCTCTCTAGGAAATGGGATGCTGGGCTAGATTAACCTTTAGTCTGATCCCATAGGATTCCTCCCATGTTCTTAAGAAGATCCTAGAACACATGGCTAGTATGAATAAAAACCTGCCAAATCTCAGGAAATAGCCAAAAATGAACATGCATCCATCCAGTATCTAAAAACATGTTCTGAATTCAGACTGATTAATCTGTCCTGCCTTTTCTAAGAACTGCATATTCATTAGTTGTTCATTAGCCCCAATGGGCCTGGGTAACATCAGTCTAAATACTAACCCTGTAGAACAAACTCCAAATTCTTCCATGGAAAGATACTATTACTTTAAGAGAGGCTAATGTTTGTATTATGCAGTGTTATTGATTTCTCTGGATGAGCATCTATTTAGATTACAGGAAAAACACACGCTGTTCAAGGCATTCCGAAGCTGAGAGTCAGGAAGTTGGAAATTGACAGATTACTGAACTTGCTGGGCAGGATTGCACACAACAGCGTGATGGTTGCTTCCCAGAAACATTTCTTTCAGACCTGTGTGTTATATAAAACTCAATCAAAGTCATTAGAATGACTTTGAATGTTGTCAACTCCAGTGACCTTTCTGGGTTGATCCACTGAGAAGGATAATGGGCTTCTTTTGAAACAGGATGGGGAATGTTTGAACCTTTTTCATTCTCTTCTGGGAAACAGCCTGAGGCCCGCATACTAGTGGTAGGAGGAACTGGAGGCGAAAGTGGGTGAAGCTATAAATGTCATACCCGCCAACTGCCCCAGAAAAACTGGGACATCCTCTTTTCCCCTAGTGAGAGTATGGTGGCCATTTTGGAAGCCTTGTTCTCATGCGTTTGAGGGCCAAGATCTCGTGGGTCATGTGACTTGTATGGGATTTTGGATCTGGAAGATGGCATCCTGGATTTGGGCCATGTTGTGTTGGAGGGTATGGAATGTAAACATTACCTTAGTAGAGTGGGCTACTTTCTAAACACATTCACATGCTCCTCTCTGTCGTCCATTCAAATAAGGAAGAGGCATGAGCAGAGTTACATAATGCATTCTTGCCAGGCAAAAGCCTGGAGATGCCATTAAAGTACAGTGATACCTCGGGTTACATACGCTTCAGGTTACATACGCTTCAGGTTACACACTCCGCTAACCCAGAAATAGTGCTTCAGGTTAAGAACTTTGCTTCAGGATGAGAACAGAAATCGTGCTCCAGTGGCAGCAGGAGGCCCCATTAGCTAAAGTGGTGCTTCAGGTTAAGAACAGTTTTACCTGCATGACCTCTAATATGTCTCTTGCTTCAGTCCTGGACCTACGGATATCTATTTCAGATTCCCATTTTTTCAGATCTTCAGGTCACTTCTCTACATTTCCACATCAGTTTGCATTTGAAAAGTCCTCACAAAAATTCACCTGCATTTTAGTGTGAATTTCTCCTCTCACACACATTTTGTATGCAATTTTGCCTACTATGCACATTTTTGAAAAGTAATTTCCACTAATATGATGTATTTTTGCATGCTGGCTTGTCATCTTGGATGCTATGAAATTTGCCTCTAAGAAGTTGCCATGGGAAATTTCATATTTCCTAACTTCATATGCTACATTCATGCATGCAGCGGGACTTTTCAAGTAAATTTAAATGAATGAAAAAAAGTAATTTAAACATTATTATTTATTATGCTGTCTTCCTGACTAAAAGCCTACAAATTCTCTAATAACAGAAATAAGTGCCATCAATAAACAGTTAATAATCTATAGACCTTGGTTAGCTGAATGCCGCCAAAATGAGATAAAGTGTGAATATTTGTCTGAAAAGTCACAACACATAGCCAAAAGCTCTCATACAGCATATATGTGCACAAATTGTAGCACAGAGGTCTCCTTTAAAAGCGAGGAGAGAAAAAAGGCACATCATTAGATCTGGGAAGTTTCAATTGCCCTAATGAATGTTTGTTGATTTAGCTCCTCCGGTTTTGCTTTCCTGCTCTTAAGAATGAATCAGAGCCAAGGCTAAATAGTGTCTCAGTCAATGTGAAAGACAGAAAAGCCAAGGTCTTGTGCAATTGGGTTTTTATGCACACACACACTCCCTAGAAGTTACCAGGGAAATGCATTTCATTTCACTGAAAGAAAGAGGTTAAAAATATAAGAAGAAGCAGCAGCAACAACAACAACAACAACAACAACAACAACAACAACAACAAAACACACACACACACACACACACACTCCTACAGTAAGGTCAAGATCTAATAAAGAAACTCAGTTATTACCATCCTTAATATGGAGGTGGTCAACACTATAAGGATAAGGATGAGAGAATCTGTCAATATTGGTTTCTCCCCATTTCTCATTTTTCCAAAGCGTTTTCTTCAGTTCCCCAATTGCCACATCAGTTTCTGATTTTTTTAAAAAATCCTCGTGAAAATTCTCAGCGTATCAGTGAAATTTCTCCAGAAATGCATGCAATTTTGCCTAAGGTGCATACTTTTGCAAAGCAACGTTCTCTAACATAACGAGCTTTTGTAGGTTACTTTTCCCAAATGAACCCAGCGGGCAGCTGCTGCAAGACACCATTTCAAACTGCCCCCAAATATGTGTAATTGAGCTAGATGCCTGGTGCTGTGTGCCTTTGCATGTGGGATGGCCCTGGCCTCAAGCTTAGAGGAGAATGAGCCAGCTGAATCCTGAAGAACTAGACCACTTTCTTGATACCAAAAAGGAGGCTAGCAGTCAATAACCTGTGGTACCCTTGCTAGGAACCTCACAGACACCTTCCCCCAAGCCCAATTTGTTTGAGGAGTTTACACCTGTCCAAAGGAGCAGCGAGCACATGAGATAGGAGCCCCCAGCCTATATCACCTTCAAGTTGGGGGCAGGGGTTGACCCTCTAAGGAATCACACTCTTTTGGTAATAAGGGAGGGATCATCTGGGCTCATAAGGTTCAACTCTACTCTTGAATGGAGGAAATTGCTCACTTAGAGCTAGTCATGGCATTGCCTTGCCTCAAGGGTAACTGCAGGGGACAAAGCAAGACAGGGGCACAGCACAGGTGTTCGGAGCAATGTCCCCTTCTCAGGTGCTCAAGCTCCAGCAACTGTCTGAAGGTGCTGAGTCTTGTTATCAGGCTTGCCTGGGTCATTCTGGGTATTAAAGTGTGTAGGTTGATCATTAGGGAAGTTGGCAAGTAGATAATTCTGACTTAAGGCAGGAGAATTTGCTAGATGGCCTTTGGTTTCTTTCCAACTCTTATGATTCATTTTCTGAACACACCTGAAGCTGGAAACAAGGCTGTAAAGTTAGCCCTGAAGTCACAGCCTGAGCCTGCAAAAGATAAAGTGGTGGTGACGATAACTTTTTATTAGGCCAATCGATGGTAGTAAATGTGTACAAGCACTGGAGCAAAATGTGTGCTTTGAGGACTTCTACAGTCTAGCATCAACGAGACTGCAGTTCAATGGATGTTGTGAGAAAGATTCTCAATCTTAATGATGAGAAAACTCTTTGAGAGCAAGCACAGCCCACAGGAATGTTGGTAGGATGTGAAATATGGCCCAGAAGGGGTGATGGAAAAAACTAAAAATATAGAATACTTCACACAAAACTTCCTTGCGAATTGGTCAGGGTCATTGCAGGTTAGGCTAAGTGACATTGAGGCCGCACACACATTTAATGCACCACAATACTACTTTAAACAGGCATGGCTCCCCTCAAAGAATTCTGGGAGCCATTCCCCACCAGTGTTTTGTTTTAAGCGGGACACCCCAGATCATGGAAACCAATCCTGGCTTCTGTTTGGATCCTAGAATGTCCCGTTTTTTGGCCTGGTACTCTGGTGTGAGCCTTCACCAGTGATGATCGCCAGAGCACCAGACTGGAAGGTGCACCCCTCCTGACACCCCGATTGTGGGGACGAAAATGTTGGAGAGTATGAGAAGCTGTAGTTTGCTATGGTTGTTGAGAAACATTGGGAGACCCTTAATCCCCTCACAGAGTTACAATTTCCATAGAGGTTTAACAATCAATCACTCCTCACATGGAATTCAGGGAATTGCTGATTTGTGGGGGGAAGAAGAACCATGAATGTTTAAAGTGTATCATAGTGTTTTTTTATATGCCTGTTGTTATTGTCCATTGGGTTTTTCTTCTTGGGAGAACAGCAATGATAAACCTAGACAGCATCTCAAAAAGCTTTCATCACCTTGCTGACAAACGTCCATATAGTTAAAGCTACGGTTTTCCCAGTAGTGATGCATGGAAGTGAGAGCTGGACCATAAAGAAGGCTGATCGCCGAAGAATTGATGCTTTTGAATTATGGTGCTGGAGGAGACTCTTGAGAGTCCCATGGACTGCAAGAAGATCAAACCTCTCCTTTCTGAAGGAAATCAGCCCTGAGTGCTCACTGGAAGGACAGATCCTGAAGCTGAGGCTCCAATACTTTGGCCACCTCATGAGAAGAGAAGACTCCCTGGAAAAGACCCTGATGTTGGGAAAGATGGAGGGCACAAGGAGAAGGGGACGACAGAGGACAAGATGGTTGGACAGTGTTCTCGAAGCTGCTAACATGAGTTTGACCAAGCTGCGGGAGGCAGTGGAAGACAGGAGTGCTTGGTGTGCTTTGGTCCATGGGGTCACGAAGAGTCGGACACGACTAAACGACTAAACAACAATCATAGTGATTTAAATGTATTATGTGAATGTGGCCAAAGTTTTTGACCCAACAGGTTTTGGTTCATCTGGGAAGGGTAAAAACACCCTTGAGGAATGGGTTAATCTTCAGGGGCCAAAACTGGAGTGATTTTGTGTGGACTTACCTTTAAATACATGATACAAGTAAAATACAAGTAAAAATACAAGTAAAAACAAATGCTTGGTCAGTGCTTGGCTGCATTTAGCCTCCTGGTGGTGTTTCCCTTTGAAATTTGGGACGGAATGGCCAATGAGAATGGCAATGCAATGTCAAGTAGCACACTTCCTGGGGGAAATCTTGAGGAGGGTGGGAAGGTGGCTGTCCCCACTGACCGCTGCCCCGAAGGTCAATAATATTCCTCTACTTTCAAGGAGGGGGAGTGGTCCTGTGAAAGTTGTGGTGGCGGTTTAGTCAGCCTTGAATTTATGTAGACTAGTGGTATTTCCTGGTGTGCATTGCGAAAAACACACAAGCAAGCGTGTTGTTCAATATATAAAGTACAGGGTGGAAAATAAGGAAGTACCAAGGTACAATCAACCTTTCATTTCATACCTGGGCTGAACCGTCAGCAGTTTTAAAGCAGATAAGCTCCATTGTCTGGATATCTCTAATCCCAGTTGTCTGGAATCCATCGTAGGGTGGATGGCAGCCAATAAACTGAAGCTCAACCCAGATAATGGTTATATCGTTTACCACAACGCTAGGATTCATCATGGTGGGGTTACACTTACCTTAAAGGATCAGGTTTTCAGCTTGAGGAAGGGATCTGGGGGTAGATATCCCCTGTGGCTGATAGCACTTTCCTCCTCACAGCTTCAGCTGATTTGCCAACTGTAGCCTTTTCTGGAAAAGCATGGCCTAGAGTGGCCATGCGCCTTCTTTGCAGTGCACAGGCCTCTGTTTGAAAGGCTGTCCAATCATGTCCAATTTAACAATAAAGAACAATAAGAAGGGAGACTTGGACTCTTGAAGTTGCCCATCTGGATAACAGACTGAGCAGGCATTCAGCCTATCTTGGTATAGCCTTCCCCACTATGGTGAGACGTACAGTGTTTTTATTTCAATTCAATTGCATCCATACATATAAACTGGCAGGTGCAAACATTATGCAAATCAGCATCTTATTTCATCATTTTTGTTGTTGCTTAGTAAGTAACCTGCTTTGCATGACCTGCCACGGTTATGGATGCCCTGACTGGTGCTTTTTTTGTAGAAAAAACAGTGCCAGTACTCACCATGTAGTTGTTGCAGTAAGTGCCACACTTTTTCACACACACACAATGGTGCCGGTACTGTGTGCCTATAGTATCCCCTGGGGGAAAAAGCACTGGCCCTGACAATGGCTAGATTGAGTGATGACAATGCACTCTGTATGGAGTGTCAACAGCAGATTCTCTCCCATTGCTACCAGCAGCACCCTTGGAAAAGAGTCATGTTTGTCAGGATTGTGGTAATGCAATTAATGTTAAACTTACTGTCCATACCTGCTGGATTCCATGTTTCCAATCCATCCACTAGCTGATTTTCTTGGCTATTTTAAAAAAAAGAAATGCATGCAATACTATGTCTAGTTTGGCTGTAAGTGAAATTCTGTGTACATGCAATGAAAAATGGATGTAAACATTTGAAACCCTGTACTTCCCCAATCCCCTTTTTCATTCCCTCACCACAGACATCTTTTCTTTCTTTTGGTTTCCATTGGTTGCAGTATTGACCGCTGCCCATTGAGGCTAATAGGGCAGAAAGCAGGGAGGCCAACAGTAGGTGGCGCCAGAGCCAATGGCAGTCAGAGCCAACTGATTCTTCTTGGGTCCCCATTCTCTTCCCTGCTGAGTTCTACAACACGTGGACTAAGGAGGAGGAAACTGGCATCCAGGGCCACCCTCTTGACCGGTAGGCCAATAGGCAGGTGGGGGCTGGCTAAACTTGGCTGGGCAGTGCTCTACCAGCCTACAATGGTTGGTTGGTTCCCCTTAAAGAAGGGATGGAGACCCCTTGGCCCTCCAGAAGCTGCTAAACTCCAGCTTCCAGCTTCCCAAACCATTCTTCATGCTGGCCAAGGCTGATGAAAGCTGGAATCCAACGACATCTGATTCCCCACCTCTGCTTTCAAGCACCAGAATTTTCTCTGAGAAATTCTCCTGTGGCCAGAAAT
The DNA here is from genome assembly GCF_965113315.1 of Podarcis vaucheri. Lineage (NCBI taxonomy): Eukaryota > Metazoa > Chordata > Lepidosauria > Squamata > Lacertidae > Podarcis > Podarcis vaucheri. The sequence goes on from NC_138749.1 coordinate 19,613,430, forward strand.
CAACAAAAGCAGCACTTTCCCTGCTGGGCAACGAGGTGACTGTGTGAAAAGCGGGAACTTCCCTGTAGTTCTGGCCATTCAATGTATTTATATTAACCACAGTTGGATTTTTGCGGCTACAGTATCATAACACAGCAGTGCCCAAGATGAGGAAACTGCAAACAGACCAGACAGCCAAGCCAAGCCCTGACTAAATAAACTGTCATAAATTGACAACGGTTGAATTTGTCATGTTCTTTTATTCTCTAGCCTCTGATTTCCATCTAATAGGGACCATATTTCCCTTTTCCTCTCTACCCAGCTTGCAACATTCAGTTTGTCTATAGGTGTGTTGTATTGTATGCTCTGGGTATCAAAGATACGCAGTCATAAAGCAGTGCAATTGTCTCCCAAACTGGTGATAGTTGTGGAGAAATTCTCCACCAGTCCTCATGAATTTCCTATTCAAAACTTCTCCACCAGTGAAAAGCCATTTTCAATTCACTCAGGCTATTTCTTCAACCTGAGGGTATGTGTCCCTTTGTAATTATGCCCTTTCTCATAATATATAAACAAACTCCTTCCGCACTTGGGGAAGCGAATCTGTCAGTTTCAGTTCCACTCAGTTTCTCATTCTCACTGTTTAAATTCAGTTCTTCACAGTTCCATGTTAGTTTGGGATTTTTTTATATTTTAAAGTTCTCATGAAAACCCATCTGCATAGTGTGAATTTCTCCTTTTCAGCCTTTCCTTTTAAATGTGTTTGTGGGAAGGGATGGGGAAGGGGGTTATTGGTTTGGTTTGTTGTTGTTATTTTTTATTATTATGCATTTTGTGTTTTTGTGTTGTATTTTTAGGCTGTAAACTGCCCTGGGATCTATAGATGCACAGCAGTACAAAAATGTAATAATGATAATGATAAAAAATTCTGCATGCAATTTTGCCTAATATAATGCATTTTGTTTAATACAATGCATTCTAGAGAGATAAAAAAGAGGCAATAAGGCTGTTGATAGTTGCCATCCATGCACCTTCTTCACTTCGTGTTTGAAGAAGTATAGAACAAGGTTCAGTCTTGGAAATCTCATCCTGTATTGTATGGAGAATTGTACTATTTTCATTGTGGCCTTTGCTTGTTTCTCATGAAAAAAAGGTAAAAGGTAAAGGACCCCTGGATGGTTATGTCCAGTCAAAGGTGACTATGGGGTTGTGGCGCTCATCTCACTTTCAGGCCCAAGGAGCCAGTGTTTGTCCACAGACAGCTTTCCGGGTCATGTGGCCAGCAGGACTAAACCGCTTCTGGCGCAAAGGAACACCATGACAGAAACCAGAGTGCGCTGAAACACCTTTTACCTTCCCACCACAGCAGTACAGTGGTACCTCGGATTACATACGCTTCAGGTTACAGACTCCGCTAACCCAGAAATAGTACCTCGGGTTAAGAAATTTGCTTCAGGGTGAGAACAGAAATCGTGTGGCGGTGGCGGGAGGCCCCATTAGCTAAAATGGTGCTTCAGGTTAAGAACAGTTTCAGGTTAAGAACGGACCTCCGGAAAGAATTAAGTACTTAACCCGAGGTACCACTGTACCTATTTATCTACTTGCACTGGCGTGATTTCGAACTGTTCGGTTGCCAGGAGCTGGGACAGAGCAATGGGAGCTCACCCCGTTGCAGGGATTCAAACCGCTGACCACAGCGCCACCCGCGTCCCGATCTGTTTCTCATGTATAAGCATATTAATACCACTCTTCATTGGGTTCCTGTGAGTTGGCCTTTGGGTTACTTTTAACTGGGGACCTCCTCTTTTGTTTTTTTGTCATAAGGAACCCTGTGCCAGTGTAATTTATGGGCATTTGATCTAAATGAATACTTGTCCTAATAAGAACATAAGAAGAGCCTGCTGAATCAGACCAATGTCCCATCTAGTTCAGCATCCTGTTTTCCTGGTGGCCAACCATATGCCTGCGGGAAACCCTTAAGGAGGATCTGCGTATGAGAATACCCTCCCCTCCTGTGGTCTCCAGCAACCAGTGGATTTCTTCTAGAAATAAAAGTGCCGGTACTCACCACGAAGCTGTCACAGTAAATGCCACACTTTTAACCAGTGCTTTTCTTCTAGGAAAAAAGTTTCCAGTATTGCATACCCTTGAATATCCCCAGTAAAAAAGCACTGTCAGAAACTGGTATTCCGCTATGAAGGCAGAGCATAGCCATGATGGCTAGTATAGGGTTACCAAACATCCCCGGTTCCCGGGGACAGTCCCCGGATTCACCAATCTGTCCCTGGAGAAAATCTGTCCCTGGAATGTCCCCGGATTTTAATTAGTGTACCCAGATTTATGCCTGGGGACTTCCGGCGAGGCAACATGACAGGCGCCATGGCAGGGAGCAGCCCCAGAGGTCCTGGTTATGTCAAAGTTCCAGCCAGCCAATCTGGTAAGCCTATATTCTCTCTCCCCACCACCACCAATCTCTTTTTTTTGGGGGGGGGCGTTTGTGTGTTTGTAGATGGACTTCTCCACCTGCCGTGTGTCGAGGTGCGCACCCAACAACTTTTGGGCATGAAATTCAAAAAAAAAAGTGTCCCCAGATTCCTTGAAAAAAATCTGGTAATCATAGGCTAGTACCCATCAATAGCCTATCTAGTAGGTCTGTGATGTATCCACTGCAAGAGCCATATCAGGATTAGGTTTTAACCCTGAGTGGAGTGTGTATTCTCTAGCCTACAGCCCGTGAGGTCAGTTGCTTGTCCTGAACAAAATCTGTGATTTGCTGACAGAGTCTAGCAAGCAATAATAAAAGCTGCCACCCTTCATTTACGACTGAGAGAGAGACTGCTGACAACAACAGAAGAAATATGGGCTGTGCACTCGCAATCAAATTACCCATAGCTTTGCGTCATGTCCAATTAGCAGCAAAATGTTATTCCATGAAAGCAAACTTCTCATATATCTCCATAATCATGCGCATTGAAAACATGCAGGCAGTAAGAACCGGTGAATCTTAATAGCACCAGCAAACCCCGCATGAGTTTTAGCGAGCTGAGAAACAAATAATAAAGCCAAATGCAAAAATAATAGAACAAAACTATAAAAACATCAGTGACGTCTTGCTGGTGTTGTATAAACATCTTAGCTCTGGGAGTTAGCGTGGCGATTCTTAACTTCGTGACGTAAGGAATGGCAATGATTGGATCGCGCAGTTGTCATCACTTCAACAATGGGGAAGTAAAGAGTGAGGTTACTGGGACAATCAATTTAATAAGATTCAAGAGTCACTTTTCATTGCAAATGACATTGAACAAATCTCACTCTCTAAATACATACACTCCCACCCACCCCCCGCAAAATGATAAGGGAATGCTGCTGTATAAATAAGAATGCATAGATATCTTACTATATATTTAAAATCTAAGGCTGTCATCACCCTCTGCAGTTTGCATGTCTGCCAATAAAGGGCCAAGCCAACTCCAGGGCAGGGAACTCAAGGGAGCTGTTTCATGGAGGGGGAGGGTACTTCACCGAGTGGTTTAGCAAGGCCCTCTTGGAAGTGGCACCCTCTATTCAATGCAGCTGCAGTGAATTTTAACAGGGGGGAGAGAGGTGCTTCACAGCACAGTTTAGCAAGTACCTCTGCGAAGTGCCTCCTATCTCCTTTAAAAGAGATTGGGGTGAGCTGTGTAGGCAGTGGCTTGGAGCAAGTGTTTAGGGGAGGGGAGATTTGCGAGGGGTGGTGATGTGTAGATTGGTCAAGTGGGTGGAAAGAGTGGTTGGCACAGGGGTTGGCAGACAGGCTTGGCAAGCAGAACAAACCATTCCTAGAGTGGTTTTACAATCAATTCCTCTTCCCCTGCAACTTTGGGGACTATAGGTCTGTCATATGTCTGGATGACCAGGGGGAATTTCTGAAAGGCAGTGCTTTGCCCTGGATTTTAGAGAAGTCAATAAAAAATGTATTTTTGGCTTTGGGGCTTGGAAAGAAAGAAAGAAAGAAAGAAAGAAAGAAAGAAAGAAACTCAACTTTTCTTTTTAGGGAACTCATTGCAATGCCTATTGGAGGGTAACCCCACCTAACATAAACAACTTGAAAGCCAAGTGAGCTGGTGTAAAACCACTGGATTTCTCCCCCCCCAAAAAAGTGTACAACCAAAGATACACACCACTCAAACAAGGGGGGTGGGGAGTTTCTGTTCAAGCTGGTTGCTGTGAGAATTTTGGGCTTTCAGAACTGCTGTTCGATCCTGAGTTTGCTTGTTTTCCTCATCTCTCCTTATCCCTTTTTCCCTTTTGTGTTGTGCCTTTTAGATTGTTAGCTGGAGATCGGGCACTGCCTTGCTTGTTGTTGAACTTTTCTAAGCTGTTCTGGGAGACCTTTCTGGCTGAAGAGTGGGTGAAAATGTTCTAAATACGAGCTAATAAGTTATAACTGGGAAAGGCCTTAAGGTGAAGAAAATGATTCCCTCCCTATTGTCTCCATATCCCAGTTGTAGGCTTCCTAGAGATATTTAGCTGGCCACTGCTGGAAACAGGATGTAGGAGTAGATTGGTCTATTCTCCCATTGTAAGATCCTTTTGTCCACTTGCAATATAAACAACTCCCTCCCCCTGGCATAGATGCTGAGGCCAAGGGGAGAGCAAAGTTAATTTTTACCCATGGCAGCCAGAGAGTTTCAGCCAGACCTGGCTGCTCTACTTTTACATCTTTATTATTACTATCTGAAAGCACCCAGACTGTTGGGTTGTTGCAACTGAGATGCATGTTTGGCTCATGGGACTTCTGCTATCTCTTCCAAACAATGTGGGCTTTTAAACCTTAAGCTATTAGTTGGCCATGGCGAAACCATTTCATGTGGTTTCTACTCCAGCAGTTCTCTTCCCAAGCGATTTTCAACATGGGGCATCCCTTTTGTGTTTCTGCTCTGATCCGTTGCCAGTCAAATTACTCCATGAGTATTTTATCCATTTGCATCTTTTATAGCCAGAGTTTAATATGGTTCAAAGCTGACTTTTCCAAGCATCATTCTACGAGTAACAGACCAATTATTATTTTTCAATTGTGTAAGAAAATACGCTACATAATGAGGAACGCTACAGAGTTCCAGCTGTTGGCTTTGGGAGAATTATCCCCACAATTATTTTATTTGCTGCGGTCATTAGCGTCATACCACTTTCATTTGCAGCTTAACTTTCGGGCTAATTCCTGCGAACAAATAGATTTTGCGTCCATTTCTCAACACAGTTCTGGCGACATTTCCTGTAACTGGACAACCCTGCGAATGTGTTGATGCAATGGTGCTGACAAGGGAGATGCACGTCTGTGATTCCCGTAATAGGAACTTGCATTTTGATTTCTAGGGTCATTGGGAATGTTGGACTCTCATCAGCATCACTTCCCATAATCTGTCTGAACAAGAATCCCAGCATGCCAAATTAAAAGGAAAGAAAGAGCACATTACTTGCACAGGCCTTAGCTTCCCGCCACCTCAAAGATCTTCCTAAAATCTGTGAAATGGGACTTCTATCATACCGTATTTTTTGCTCTATAAGACGCACTTTCCCCCCTCCTAAAAAGTAAGGGGAAATGTGTGTGCGTCTTATGGGGCGAATGCAGGCGGGAGGCTCTGCTCAGAGCTCCCTTTAAAGAGCCACGTGGAGCGTGTGTGCGGCTCTTCGGGGCTTTTCCCCAAGGAGGGAGGAGGGCTGCCCTTCTCCCTCCTCGGGGAAAAGCCCCCAAAAACCGCACACACACTCCACACAATCTTTAAATGGAGTGCGGCTCTTGGGGGAGCCTTAGCCATGCGCAGCCTGTTCTGGGCAGGGGATGAAGGCTCCCCTAGCCCGGGAGAGGCTGTGCACAGCTATCCCATAAGCCAGGACAGCAAGCAGAATCATTGCGCAGCAATCCCGCTTGCTGTCCTGGCTTGTGGGCTTCAGAATATTTTTTTTCTTGTTTTCCTCTTCCAAAAACTAGGTGTGTCTTATGGTCTGGTGCATCTTATAGAGCAAAAAATATGGTAATTCTCAGCATACTCACCCAACCAGTTCCCAGGATTCTTTGAGGAGAGCCATAGCAGTTAGACTGACATAAAATGGATATAAGTGTACATCATCAATAGATGCATCAAAGAAAGGATCCAGTGCAGGGTTTCTCAAACTTGGGTCTCCAGCTGTTTTTGGACTACAACTCCCATCATCCTTAGCTAGCAGAAACAGTAGTCAGGGATGATGGGAACTGTAGTCCAAAATCAGCTGAAGACCCAAGTTTGGGAAACCCTGATCTAGTGAAAGATGGCTCCTTAGTCACTTAACACTGTGTGGCCTTGTATATTTAGACGTATGAGAAGTTCCTGTGTTACAGCAGGCTTGTGAAGGATCCTTTTTTTTATTAACATAGACAATGCTCTAAGAGGACTCTAGAAAGAAAAGCTCAAGATACATATGACTGCATCAGTGCTGTGGCCACCATCTGTTTTTTAGCTTGTTTATCCATTTCTTTGGCATGCCGTCTTCTCCACCTCAAACTTTCTGGAGGAGGACAACGTGTTTGAAACATAAAACTGTTAAAAATATTAAAACATGGATCTGAACCACATCTGAATAGCGCTTGGGCTCCTTCTCAGGGAATGGCTACATCAGTCTTTTTCCAGTCCATGACTTCTAGCCAAAGCAGCACTAACTCACAATCTCGTAAGTGCTGTGGGTTTTGGTTGTGGACTTTCTCCCTTCTTCTCTCCAGACCACCACATTCTCCCTAAACTGGTTCTTGAGGTTCCCCCATTTCTGCATTAACCTGTGATGATTTTTTTAAAACAAACAAACAAACTCCAATTTAAAAAAAACCCTACTTAGATATCATTTTATCACACACACAAATTCCTAGATAAATGGGGAGGTCGCACACTGGAAGGTCTAAAGTGGGTTTCTAAGCACATTCTTCTTCTCCTCCCTGAACTTGGTGGCGGCAGCACTGAGAGGGAAAATAGGGACATTTCAGGATCACATCAGAAGCAGGGGTGGCTTTCATAATTCTGGGACTGTTCCTGGAAAGTCGAGACACTTAGAGGGTATTCATTGTGCATTTCACTGACCTTCGTATTATTAGTTTTGGCTCATAAATTCAGAGAAAGGTGATGTCCAAAGAATACAAGGTGATGTCCGAAGAATACAAGGCAAACAATTTTATGTTTATGGGGAAGGAAGAGAAGAATGAAGAAAAGTAGGGGTTGTTATTTGAGCTACTGTTGAATGTATAGGTAAAGGTAAAGGGACCCCTGACCATTAGGTCCAGTCGCGAACGACTCTGGGGTTGCGGTGCTCATCTTGCTTTATTGGCCGAGGGAGCCGGTGTACAGCTTCCGGATCATGTGGCCAGCATGACTAAGGCGCTTCTGGCGAACCAGAGCAGCGCACAGAAACGCCGTTTACCTTCCCACCGGAGCAGTATTTACCTATTTACCGGAGCAGCATTTACCTATTTATCCACTTGAACTTTGATGTGCTTTCGAAGTGCTAGGTTGGCAGGAGCAGGGACCAAGCAACGGGAGCCCACCCCGTCACGGGGATTCGAACCGCCAACCTTCTGATTGGCAAGCCTTAGGCTCTGTGCTTTAGACCACAGTGCCACCCGCGTCTCTTGTTGAATGTATAGTTTGGGTCTATTTCAGTACTTGAGCATGTACATAAATGAGAAACTTTCTCCCCGGGACACTTCTGTAAATAGGCCTTGGGTGACATACAATTGAGGAGATAGCATCGCTGTTATGATCAAGTTAATTAGAGTGCATTAGTTTTCAATGAAGCAGTAGTAAATCAGAATCAAGTGGTTCTGAGGATTGCAAATCTAGTGATCTGGGGAGTGGAGTACACTTAAACTTCTGAGTCATAGCAAGTACTGGAGTGACAAGGGAGGTGCTACAGTTTACCCTGCCAAAAACAGCCTGGCGGTCTGCTGTATAGCTTGAAGAAAGAACTTTTTGTACAATCCCGTCCAATAATTTATCATCTAGCAGCTATACTGATGTGAATCTCAGTAGTCTGAACAAGCAGAGAACCAAAATATAAAGGAGAGCCAACAAAATGGCAAATGTTCCTTCACTTTTGGATCAAACCTGTGAGAAGCCACTGGGTTTCATAAGCTTCCATCCGGAAGAGATGAAGAGATTCCTGACTGCTCCCCGTTACCCTCTTCACAAAGGGCCACACTCGCACACTTCCCTACATGAAGATCACATTTGTGAGCACATCACTTTATTTGCTGCCTCATACTAGGTCAAACTATTTGTCCATTGAACCCTGCACTGTCTATTCCAGATGGCCCTTCCCCACAATCGCAGGGCATTTCTAGACTGTAATAAATAAAATAATAATAAATAATAATAATAATAATAATAATAATAATAATAATAATAATAATTTATGCCCGTACATCTGGCTGGGTTTCCTCAGCCACTCTGAGCAGCTCCCAACAGAATATTAAAAACACCAAACATTAAAAATTTCCCTAAACAGGGTTGCCTTCAGAAGTCTTCTAAAAGTCAGGTAGTTGTTTATTTTCTTGACATCTGATGGGAGGGCATTCCACAAGGTGGCTGACACTACTAAGAAGGCCCTCTGCCTGGTTCCCTGCAGCCTCACTTCTTGAAGTGAGGGAACCACCAGAAGACCCTCAGAGCTGGACCTCAGTGTCTGGGCTGAATGATGGGGGTAGAGACGCTCCTTCAGGTATACTGGGCCGAACTATTTTCAGGTGGGTTCTAGACTCATTCAGATTGCACAACTATAGTTGATTGGGAGTTCTGGCACAATAACCCCCCCAGGAATCTTGGGAACTGTAGCTTAGCCCTCACATCACTACAATTCCCAGCACCCTTAACAAACTACAGTTCACAGGATTCTTTGGGAGGAAGCCTTGTGTGCTAAATGTTTTTTAAACATATGGCATGGATGTGACTCTGATTTGTTTATGCAATGTTTGTGGCGGGGCTATAACCCACCTCTAACCCCCCCACCCCATTTATGGAGCATTCATTTTAATTTGTTTGTGCTGAAGTTATTCAGTGTCATTTTACCAAATCCATTTTACTGGCACAACCTGATGCCTCCTGGCTGCAATTAAATCCCACCTGCAAAATAGCAACAGTCTTGGAAGCAGCCTAAATTCGGAACATCTCAGCTCACACAGGCAAAGGGCACTTCTTGACGCACCTGTTTATTGACCATTCATCCTGATTTATTTGCAGGGAGATTAGATGACCCTAGCTATTTATTGAGCAAAGGTTAGAAGAGGCTGCGTCAAAGCAAGCGTGAGCCCGCAATTCCCAGGGTATTTCTCCCTCACTTTCCTTACTGCAGAAAGTCTGATCTTTGGGGGGGGGGAGCAGGTTTATTGGAGAAGACCTCCCAATCAACTATCATCACACAACCTGAATTTGCCAGAATACAATTGAATCACACTGAAAACAATAACCTTCCGGAAGTGCCCTTAGCCATTATAATCTCCCAATTGGCCCTGGGGAAATTTGTGTGTATATATAGATGTCTATTGTTTCAGTCCCTCAAAGTCTCCTCCTGTGTGTTTTCTCCTGGATCAAATAAAATAGCAGGCAGATAATCAGCTGTGAGATTCAGCCTTGGTCTGCACTCTAAAGCTTGGGAGTGGCTATTGAGAGTCCATCGGACAAAGCGATAAATGAACAAACACGTCAGTGTGTTCATGTCACCCAAAGAACACACACTGCACACACAATGTCTGAGTCACTTGAGAGATCCAACCTTGTGATTGCCTCTCTGGTGTTGAGCTCAGCTGCACGGATATTCTCTTGGCTTTTAAAAAAAGAAAATCATTTCATAGGATTGTATGTTTTTAATGGTGTTTCCCATCTTTGCCAAGTCTTGGGCTTTCCGACACCCTCGCTCCCAAATGAAGGATACGAAAATTACTGTCCTAAACCATTTGCTGGCTAATAGCATTGGTGGCATCAGTCATAATAATTTTTAATGGCTTTCCTGTAGCTATTCTAGAAAAACACAAGCATTTGGGGGCTGTTGTTCTGATAATTTTGTAAAACAGATTAATCATAAAGCATTAACTCGAGGTGGCTTCAAAAACTATTGATCTGGCTTTATGCAGTTGTATTCCGGCGGAATTGAAAACCAAATTATATGGGCTTGGCTGATCTGCAGATGCATGAAAAGCTTTCCCCTCTGTTCCCAATTACTTCATCCACCTAGCTTTCAGATGAATAGTTCAGGTCACAGAGCAAATGGTATCTATGTATTCTATACACTATGACCTGGTAAATATGAACCAGCCCAATCCAAAATTTATTGGTCAATCAAGTTCAGGTTATAGCCAAAAAAGAGAGGGGGGGAAACAAATGAGCAAAGAGATTTTAACAGACTAGCGTAGATAATAAAAACAGCATAATAAAACACAATTTAATACAAATGTACATATATCTCAGGCTAGACTTGGGATTCATCCATACTTCCATTTGGTCCATGACTTCTAGGCACAGAACCTAGAGGTTTTTCTTTTGCCCCACAGCTTTCCCTGGAAAACCCCACTGTTTTCAGCTCACAGGTTTTCTGTGGGTTAATGTTTGTTCCAATTCAGCGGTAAGCAGGAGGTTTTCCTGGGAAAAGCAGTGGGACAAAAGTAAGACCTATCAGACCAGTGCCTGGAAATCTCAGGACAAAAGGGAGTATGGATGAGCCCTCAGAGGCTTTCCTGATTTGGTGTCAGGAGCGAGCCAGCAGTAAATAAAATGAAGTAAGTCTTCATTAGAAGAAAAAGGATCTGCACAGTGTCGGGCCTAATGAGCACAGCAACTCATCTTTGGTACGTCTTGCCCCTATGAAGCAGTTGTCGAGACCAAAGGTCCCCACCTCCTCACAGCTGTCTAAGTCTCCTCCTTATCAATCTGAGACTGCGCCTACGTGCCTGTCTTTGCTCTTCCCACTTCATGCCTCTTCTGGTTCTGGGAGACCCAGGGGAAAGGGAGCTTGTCGCAACAGGAGGGGGACGTCCCTGTGCCTCTTCACCAGCCAGACTCCTCTGTGCCTTTCTTCCCCCCATAATTTTCATTAATTTTCCAAATTATTACAAATCAAATTAAATTAAATCAATACAATTTCTTAAAACCAGGTTTCCCTCTCCGGTTCCGGCCTCCTCTGTGCTTCTTGGCTTCCCTCCTCTCCTACTTCACCTTCTGATTCTGAACTGCTCTCTGCCCCAGATTCCCTCCTTTCACTAAGCCCTGTTACCTCTTCAGCTTCTGACACCTCCCTCTGACCACTCATCATTGTCCCACCACCAATCCCCGGGCTCTAAGCCTTCTTCCCCTGGGGGTTCTCCAGCTGGTTCTTCCTACCATTCCTCTTATCCAACCCACCTGTGACAGTTGGGATGCTTTTACAGCAAACCTAGTTGTATTAAACACAAAAGGCTCAGCCATGCTAGACAGCAGGTGTTCAATTTTATCAATGTCACTGAGGGTGGCAGCTGGCTCCAGAATTTTCTTTGAACATTTCCCCCTTGGTATTTCATATAGCCTGCAATGTAACATATAATGAATAATATCCACCGCAATCTGGCATCCACAAAGGCAGAAGGCTGTGTGGCTTTGCCCAGAATTACCTACAGATGGTCTCTCATTATAGTATTATCACCAAATTCCTAGGTATGATTATCCTCTCATCAACTTAACTGCATTGGGATGGCACTAGCAGTGAATGTGTGAGCAAGAGGAACCAACTTCTGAGTTAATGTAAGGAGTTTGCCAGGGAGCAGCCCAGAAGTTCAGATAGCCTGGGAGAATGAGAGGCATACATGTGCCGAAACATTAATGCCTTTAAGGCAGTCAGTTGCTCAGATGTTTTCCAATTCTGCTGCGGCCAGAGTCGTTCCATTATTTTCCAGTAAGTGGTCTGAGACTGATATCTTTCAAGCAGCAAACACTAATGCAATGCAAAAGAATATTAGATTATTCTTGCAGAAGGAAGTGTTGCCACGGGGCCAAATTAGATTATTATATTTTAGCCATCATGACTAGCTCTTGCAAAATGAAGGGAGAGCAGCCAACATTGGAGCAGCAGCAGCAAATTGCCTAAAGTGTTTAATAGCACAATCCTACGCAAGTTTACTCTGAAGCAAATCTAGCTGTGTTCAATAGTTCTTAGGACTGCATAGTGCATCTCTGACTTTAATTTCTTTAATCCATTTGCCAGTCACTCAGTCATTAAAATTCTCTGGGTGATGTATTGGGAGTTTTTTGGGTTTTTTTATTGTGTATTTTGTGTTTTTATAATGTGTTTTTATGTGGTAACTGCCCTGAGACCTGTGGGTATATGGCAGTATACAAATTTAATAAAAATAAAATAAAATATCCATTCTACTACTACTACTACTACTACTACTACTATTAAAGTTTGCCTTTTCAATATGCATTAGGGCACCTCTTATCATAACCAAGCTTTGCATGGTGGTTCCTGAGCTGAAGGGACAAGTTTCCATCTATGTTTGGATACAATTTGATGTCATTTTGAATCAAGATGGAGAACTAAACCTTTCAAAACTGCACAGATATTTGGGGTTTCTTACACATGCCAAGCAGCACCAGATCGGAGGCTGTTATTTTAAAGTTCAAGGAGGATTATAGAAAATTCTTACCAAAATGTCAATATCAAAAGAGAAAAATTGCAGACAGGAGCACAGGAAATAAAACATCATACCCAAGGAAATGAGGAGGCAGATTGGAACTGCAAAATATGATTGAGTCCCACCCCAAACTAGCCCCATTCTACAACTGCTGTTTAACTGCAGCGGGCATGCTCACTGAAAACTAGACTTCCACCAGTGTTAGGCATGAGGCCTTTTTGTTCTCACTTTTATTGCAGAGGCTATTTATGGAATATGAAATATTTCAAGGACCAGGGCCGTCTTAAGCATATCCAGTGCCGTGATGCAAAGCTCCCTCTGGCACCCCCCCCCCAATTTCCCAGAGTTTTTTAGGGAGGATGGCGCTGCCGGCGGGAGTGGAGGAGGCGGGCAGCGGCTGGAGGGCAGCTCCTCTGGTAGGGAAGAGGCAGTGGCTGGACGCAGCGCCTCCTGGCTCAGCTGGCCACTTTGTGCTTTGTGATGGCCATGGCAGACGGAGGCTCCGGGCACGGCACTGCTTTGGCGGCAGGTGGGCGAGGGTGGCGAGCTGATGCCAGGAGGCGCCGCGTCCAGCCTCTGCCTCTTCCCTGGCGCCCTCCAGAACTTGGCGCCCCGGCGCCCCACACCACTAGCCTCTGTGGTTCTGTCAAAGACCACCTCTCTCCATATGAACCTGCCCAGACTCTGCCATAATCATTGGAGGCCCTTCTTCATATGACTCCTGGAGCAAGAGGCTTGGAGGGCGGCAATACAAGAATGGAGCTATTCTGCACTGGCTCCCTATCTGTGGAATGCTTTCCCCAGGGAGGCTGAAAAAGAAAGGAATGGGGGAAAAGAAGGGAATGGGGAATTCCCCCCTTTTTTTACGCAGGAAGCCGTAAAAGTGTCTAAAAATAAGCACTGTCCATAACCGCTGGTGTATGTTATTACGCAGAAAGATTTATTGCCTAGATTATTCAAGGGGTTAATGTCAAGTACTCAGAGGATTACAATTCATTAAATTCTAACTCACAAGTGGTGTATTTTGTCTTGCAGACAATTTCTTCTCCCTGTCCTGTCTCCCAGCCAATTATAATTGCCCAATCTGAGTTTGCCGATATGTGAATAAATCCCACCTGAAAATAGCCGCAGACTGGAATCCCCCTAAGAGGGTGGCATGGCTGGGTGCATGCATTAGTGGCCTGAAACAGCTAATAGTGTGATGAAATCCCTTTATAAATACTTCACAAAGTAACTGTATGCAATGGGGGGGGGAGAGCTGGTTGCAATTTTCTGCACAATTCCCTATGAAGGTGCTGCTTTTTTCATGGTGAATATGGCTATCAATGGCTATGTTCAACCTCCACTGCCTGAGTGCCAGCTGCAGGGTTCACAAATGGGGAAATTGCTGTTGTGCTCAGGTTCCTTGTGGGTTTTCCCTAGGTATCTGCCTGGCCACCATGAGAATAGGGTGCTAGACTAGATGGGCCACTGACTTGGTCCAGCAGATCTTGTCTTATGTTCATATAACATACAGTCACATCCTGGAGCATTTTAAAAGACACTTCCAATGAAAAAGGCAATCCTCAGGCCACACGTAAGTAAAAAAAATAAAATCAACTTTTTGCATGAATTGGATTGTAGCTATGGCTAATTAAAGGTAAAGGTAAAGGGACCCCTGACCATTAGGTCCAGTCGCGGACGACTCTGGGGTTGCGGTGCTCATCTCGTTTTATTGGCTGAGGGAGCTGGCATACAGCTTCCGGGTCATGTGACCAGCATGACTAAGCCACTTCTGATGAACCAGAGCAGCACACGGAAACACCGTTTACCTTTTCGTCGGAGTGGTACCTATTTATATACTTGCACTGGCGTGCTTTCGAACTGCTAGGTTGGCAGGAGCAGGGACCGAGCAACGGGAGCTCACCCCGTCGTGGGGATTCAAACCGCCGACCTTCTGATCGGCAAGTCCTAGGCTCTGTGGTTTAACCCACAGTGCCATACCACCACCACCCAATTACCAGCGAGATGTAGAAGAAAGAGCTTTATGGCTGCTGGAAGGGCGCAGCAGGTTTGCTGATCTCTCCCAAGGCCCCTGGAAGAGCACAGAAGGGGCAATGGTTCGATCAGATGTCCCTCTCTGATGTTGCAGACAGAACTCCAATATTGGGACCACCATCTACATTAATATATCCTATCTGCACTGGCATAACTGGCACCAATGCTTAGATCTCACAAGGACCAAGAAGGTTGGAAAGTGGTGTGCTGGCATGCCATGAGAAGACCAGGAGGTGCCTTGGATCTGAAGGACCGAAAGCATCCCAGTCCCTTATGTGTCCCTAAACCAGGACACAGTCTGGAGAATGTGCTGTGGCCTCACTGCTGAGCAACAGACCAGCCAGTGGAGACCAGCCAACCAGAAGAGTCTCTGAGGAGTACTTGCCTAAAGGCAGAGTCCGTGTCCAAAGTCAGGTCCAGTCAGGGTCAGGGAAACAGCAATCCACATGGCCAGATGGTCCAGGGGTTAGGGAATCCAATGATCAAGGGTCAAGACGGGACTTCCGGTTCGGCGCCAGCGCTAATGGCTGCTCTCTCTCCGAGCTCCGGAGAGAGGACGGCTCTGCGAGTTCGGGTCTGACCCGCTTCGGCAAGCGGGGGACCCCTAAAATCACAGGAACGGATCCTGTGAACAAGGAGATTCGGTGGGCACCCGAAGCGCCCCCTCTTTACCGCAGAAAGAGCCTTTTTAAAGGCTCCGGAACGACAACGGGGGAGCGCGGTGCTGAGAATCGCTACCCAGCCCGCAGAGTGAAGCCGCGTCGCCATTAGTGGAGAGCGCCGATTCCCTTCCTGAATAATCTGGATAAAAAAGACCCGTGAGTAAGACTGAACCTCTATTCGAATTAAACTACCTGAAATTAGGCTGAAAACGGGAAAGGCAAAAATTAAGGAAGTCTGCCTTCCCCCGACTGCATGATAATCAAAGCAACGAAAGTTATTAAGCTGCATCCGTAAGGGAAAATCGTTTTTAAATGCTTGAACCCGACATTTGGACTTTGATTATCCCCTCCAGCTTGCAGGGCAGAGGGGAGGAAAAAGTGACTTTACAAGCTGCATGACTAATTTAAAGGAAAAGGAAACTTTCTGCAGCCTCCAACCTGGTACGAACTGCTCATAAAACAAAAGGAACACTGAACTGACTTCAGATTCCTGTGAAAGTAACAAAGTGGAAGCTTTATTGTTTATTTGTTACAAAGTTTTGGGACTTTGTGGATACATTATATCAGGGAAGGCTGGGACTCTATTTACAGGGAAAGTGTTGCACTATACTTATAGAAGCCTCCTGATAAATTTGCTTTTTAACACTCTTTATTTCGGTTTGCGGACATTCTGATTTGCTCCCTCTAGAGGGTAAACTAAAAGTTGCTACGCTTTGGGACAGTGGAATTTTCCTAGGAGAAGGCTCTTGTGGGAAACGACCTTGGGATATGAGTGGCCCAGCAGACGAGATAAGCACGAGAGCCAAGACAAGGCAATATCAACAACAGCTGCAGCAACACAAGAAAAGAGGCTCGATCTCAGGAATAACTTCTACAGTGACAACAGGACAAGAAAGAGGTACAGCAGTCTCCATGGATGCAGTATCGCAAGCCCTTCTTAAGATAAATCAATCCCTGGAGAATTTAACAAAGCAAACGGCAGAGAACACTAAGAAATTGACAGAGAACTCACAGAAATTGACAGACTTGACAGCAAGACTTGATTTGAATACAGAATCTATAAATAAGCTTACGCAAGAGAACTCTGCCACACGTCAAATTGCGGAGGAAGCCAGAACTATTGCTGGAGAGACTCAGGAAAAATTAGAACCGATTGCCAGGAAGGTCTATGACCACGATGCAACTCTGGCACTGTGGGAACTACAAAGAAAAGAAAGGAATCTGAAATTACGATCAATTCCAGAGGACGAAGGAGACAATCTCACGGACTTTTTAACGAAGGAGTTTGCTGATGCTTGGGAAGACCTAGAGGAAGACGAAATCAAAATCACAACGGCATTCAGACTGGGCAGAAGACAGAATAGAAAGGTACCGAGAGACTGCTTGATCACCTTGAGATCGAAGGAGGAAAGAGACAAAATATTAAGACTGCATTTTGAAAAGGCCTTACAAATTGGGAATTCACCGATACAGATCTTTAAAGATATCCCTAAACATATTCTGGACTTGAGAGCTTCTTATAAGGACCTGGTTTACCTGCTCAAGAAGAACAACATTCGTTTTAGGTGGGAATTTCCACAGGGACTGTCCTTTGACTATAGGGGGAAGAAGGTGAAAATAAAGACGACACAGGATAAAGACAGCTTCCTGCATAAAAATCAAGAAGATCTACAGAAAGGAACTGTAGACCCAATTGCTGAGCAAAGGAGTGTATTAGATATCTTGAACCTCTCATTTGGACAGAACCTTCCACCACCAACAGAGGAGGAACAACAATTGGGAGCAGTGGGAGGAATACCAGAAAAATAACAAGATGGCCCTGCAATTCCTTAGCTGGAATTGTAATGGGATGAACATGCCTTTGAAGAGACGACAAGTATTCCACATTTTGTACAGAGAACAACTGGACGTGATTTGTTTACAGGAAACTCACATAACCAGAGCCCACAGGAGACTGCTTATGAATAAAAAATTGGGACAAGAATTTATCTCGTCGGACAAAGTGAAAAAAAGAGGAGTTGTGATTTATGTAAAAGAGAAGTGGGCCCCAAAAATGATTTTTAAAGATGAAGAAGGAAGATACTTAGCGGTGGAGATTCAAGTACAAGGAGAAAAATTTTTGATAATTGGGATTTATGCACCAAATGAAGGTAAAGCAGAATTCTTCAAAAAACTTCATGAAACCCTGATGGACTATTTGGAATATAACATGATAATCATGGGAGATATGAATGGTGTAGTTTCTACAAACATGGACAAGACACAAAGACTGATACTCACTAAAGAAGGGAGACTCCCGAAGACTTTTTTTGAAATGACTGAAAATATGGACTTAATAGACATTTGGAGAACAAGGAACCCTCTTGAAAGAGAGGGAACCTTTTTCTCCCAAGCAAAGATGACCTGGACCAGAATCGACCAAATCTGGATTACTAGTGGAATGGCTCCGAAGATTAAGAAGGTAGAAATCTGCCCAAAAACCTGCTCCGACCATAACGCCGTGAAGATGGAAATGAAACTTACAACAACTGGTCAGTTTAGATGGAGAATGAATGACACCCTGTTTCGAGATAGAGAGTTCCACTTGAAGGCCCAAAAAACTTTAAAGGACTATTTTGAAATTAATCTAAGGGGCGATGTGGAAAGAAGAGTGATCTGGGACGCAAGTAAAGCTGTGATGCGAGGGTTTTTGATTCAACAAAACTCAATAAAGAAGAGAAAGCAGAAGGAGAAAAGAGAAAAAATTTTGGAAAAGATAAAAGAAGGAGAGAAAAAATTAAGGTCAAAACCAAAGTCCCAGGAGATTTTGAGGGAGATTAAATTGTATCAAACACAATATATGGAATTGATGAACC
The DNA here is from genome assembly GCF_965113315.1 of Podarcis vaucheri. Classification (NCBI taxonomy): domain Eukaryota; kingdom Metazoa; phylum Chordata; class Lepidosauria; order Squamata; family Lacertidae; genus Podarcis; species Podarcis vaucheri. The sequence goes on from NC_138749.1 coordinate 19,631,621, forward strand.
AAGAGATAGAGTGGAAAATAAAGCAAATGAGACAAAAGACATTTGAGTCGGCAGACAAATGTGGCAAACTCTTGGCTTGGCAACTCAAGAAAAGACAGAAATTAAATACAGTTTCAAGTTTGGAAGTGGATGGAAGGACCATATCTAAACCAAATGAGATAAGAAACTGTTTTGTAAGTTATTTCAAAAAACTTTATTCCCAAGGATTACAAAATGAAGAAGACATAGATAAATTCCTTAATAAACATGGATTACAAAAAATCTCTCCTCAAAGTAAGGTGGATCTAAACCAGAGAATAACAGAACAAGAGATAGAGGGTGCCATTCAGGACATGCAATTGGGCAAATCTCCAGGGCCAGATGGACTGACTTCCAGATATTACAAATCGTTAAAGGAATGGTTGATACAACCGTTAAAGGATGTCTGTAATGAGATCTTAGAGGGAAAAAAGGCACCTGAATCGTGGAAAGAAGCATATATTTCACTCATACCAAAGACAGAGACTGAAAAGACTCAATTGAAGAACTACCGCCCAATCTCGTTACTCAATGTGGATTATAAATTTTTTGCAGACATTTTAGCAAAAAGATTCAAAAGAGTATTGATGGAAAAGATTCATGGAGACCAAGCAGGCTTTCTCCCAAAGAGACACCTCTCAGACAATGTTAGGAATATAATAGACATTTTGGAAAAGTTAGAGGTGAATATAAATACTAAAGCAGTTTTGATATTTGTGGATGCGGAGAAAGCCTTTGACAACATTTCTTGGACTTTTATGAAAAAGAACCTTCATGGGATGGGGGTAGGACAAGGTTTTGAGAATGGTATGGGTGCAATATATTCCGAACAAAAAGCTAAGTTGATTGTAAACAATGTAATAACTGAGGAACTTAAGATAGAAAAAGGAACACGACAGGGGTGCCCAATTTCCCCATTGCTTTTTATTTCGGTCCTGGAGGTGTTGCTGAACATGATTAGAGAGGCTCAGCAAGTTAAAGGTGTACAGGTCGGAGCAAAACATTACAAGTTAAGGGCTTTCGCAGATGACTTAGTTCTGACTTTACAAGAGCCATACACTAGCACGAAAAAGGTGTTGGAGATAATTCAACAATTTGGCCAGGTAGCTGGATTTAAATTGAATAAACAAAAAACTAAAGTCTTAGGGAAAAACCTGACAGATATGGAGAAGAATAAGTTTCAAGAAGAGACGGGTTTGATGGTGGTTAAGAAGGTGAAATACCTAGGGGTTAATTTAACATCTAAAAATTTGAATTTATATAAGGACAATTATGAAAAATGTTGGTTAGAAATTAAAAAAGACTTAGAAATATGGTCAAATTTGAGATTATCAATGTTAGGCCGAATTGCAGTAATTAAGATGAATGTATTGCCTAGAATGTTATTTTTGTTTCAAACTTTGCAGATTATTGACAAGATGGACTGTTTCAAGAGGTGGCAGAAAGATATTGCGAAATTTGTCTGGCAGGGCAAAAAGCCCAGAATAAAATATAAAATATTAACAGATGCAAGAGAAAGAGGGGGATTTGCCCTGCCGGACTTAAAATTGTACTATGAGGCAGCAGCATTCTGCTGGCTGAAAGAGTGGATGCTCCTCGAGAATACAGATATCTTGGACTTAGAAGGTTTCAATAACGCATTCGGTTGGCATGCATATTTATGGTATGACAAAATCAAAGTGCATAGTGCCTTTAAAAATCACATTGTAAGGAAAGCGTTGTTCAATGTTTGGATGAGATATAAAGACCTGTTGGAAAACAAAACCCCTAGATGGTTGTCACCCTTAGAGGCGAAGGCCCATAAGAAAGTTAATATGGAGGTCGGATGGCCAAAGTATTGTGAGATTTTAGAACAGGATGGAGAGAAACTGAAATTAAAGAGCCATGAAAAACTAAAACCCAAAGTACAAGATTGGCTCCACTATTATCAAATAATGGAGGTTTTTAAACAAGACAGGAAAATTGGCTTCCAGGTGGAAAAATCAAAACTTGAGACAGAACTGCTAGAACCCAATACTAAGAATTTGTCAAGAATGTATAACTTGCTGTTGAAATGGAACACACAAGATGAAATAGTTAAATCAGCTATGATTAAGTGGGCACAGGACATTGGTCATAATATTATGTCTGCTGACTGGGAAAGGTTGTGGAACACCGGAATTAAATTTACGGCATGTAGTGCCTTAAAGGAAAATGTGATGAAAATGGTATACAGGTGGTACATGACCCCAGTTAAGCTAGCAAAAATTTACCATTTGCCTGACAATAAATGCTGGAAATGTAAGGAAACTGAAGGTACTTTTTATCATCTTTGGTGGACATGCCCGAGGATTAAGGTCTTCTGGGAGATGATATATAATGAAATGAAAAAGGTATTTAAATATACCTTTCTTAAGAAACCAGAGGCCTTTCTCTTGGGCATTGTCGGCCAATTGGTGCAAAAAAAGGATAGAACATTCTTTATGTACGCAACAACAGCAGCAAGAATATTGATCGCAAAGTATTGGAAGACACAAGATCTACCCACCGTGGAAGAATGGCAGATGAAAGTGATTGACTATATGACATTGGCGGAAATGACGAGCAGAATTCGAGACCAGGGAAAGGAGACTGCGGAAGAAGATTGGAAGAAATTCAAGATTTATCTTAAGGACTATTATAAACTTGATGAAGTTTAGAATGTCGAGATTCTATAGAGAGAAAGGGTTGCAGTAATATAAGATTAGAATAAGAAAGGACTATGATGAATTAGAGTTGGAAAAAACATTTATAAGTTGCTATAAAATTTGGACATGAGGATGCAGAAAGGGGAGGTATGGGGAAGTCCGAGGAAAGAAGTTTATGAAATGACATTATGAAATTATACTTGTTTGTTTGTTTGTTTTCTTTTTTGTGTTTGTCTGTTATAAAAACTTTTGTAAAACTAATAAAAAATATTATAAAAAAAAAAAAAGATCAAGGGTCAAGACGTGCCAGAAACAGCAAGGGTAGGGCCCAGGAACTACCAGCATTGTTTCCAGCATCTGGCTGCTGCTGGAAGCTCTGCTTAAAAAGGCTGAAGTCAGCTGGTTCTCACCAGTGCCTTCTCATCTATGTTCTTGAAGGCTGATCAGCAGCAGGTGGAATCACTCCGCCTTCTCCCCCCTCAGGTTGCTGTTCAGCAGGCAAAGCTGGCCCATGACAGGATGACTAAATCCTTCCCTACCAGGGAATAGAAATATTAACAGCCCATAAATGGATGGAAGAACTCAGCACAATCCTCACCACTGCCCGACATCACACATGACAAGGTGCCATCACCACTACCCAAACAAATGCTTATGATTGCAGCCTTAGTGACTGTCATGATGAGGAGAGTATTGTTCCACAGGTACAGCTTTTAGGCTTCCCATTAGGCATCTAGTTGACCACTATGAGAACAGGATTCTGGCCTAGGTGGACCTTTGGCCTGATCCCCGAGGTTCTTCTTGCATTCTTATGTGTATATGAAAAGAGAAGTACAGGGCCAAAAGGCTTTTAAAAATATCTATTTATCTCCACTTTTAGCCTGGAGAAGAGAAGGCTGAGAAGTGATATGATAACCATCTTCAAATATCTGAAGGTCGTCACATGAATGATGGAGCAAGCTTGTTTTCTGCTGCTTCAGAGGGTAGGACTTGAACCAATGGATTCGAATTACAAGAAAGGAGAGTCTGACTGAACATTAGGAAGAACTTTCTGATGGCAAGAGCTGTTTGACAGTGGACCGGATCACCTCAGAAGGTAGTGGACTCTCCTTTATTGGAGGTTTTTAAACAGAGCTTGGGTGGCCATCTGTCAGGGATCATTTAGCTGTGATTCCTGTATTGCAGGAGGTTGGATGAGAAGACCCTTGTGGTCCCTTGAAACTCTACAAATACAGTCATACCTCGGGTTACAGACGCTTCAGGTTGCGTTTTTTTTCAGGTTACGGACGCTCCGAAACCCGGAAGTACCAGAACGGGTTACTTCCAGGTTTCGGAGGTAGCGCATGCACAGAAGCGCCAAATCGCAACCCGCACGTGCGCAGATGTGGCACTCCGGGTTGCGAATGTGCATCCTGCACAGATCACGTTCGCAACCCGAGCGTCCACTGTATATGATTGCATTATTTATTTTATTCAAAAGGCTTTTTACACCACATTTTGGGCAAGAGTGCCTCTCCAACTGGTTTACGGTCAAATAAATACACAACAGGGGATGCGGGCGGCGCTGTGGGTTAAACCACAGAGTCATGCTGGCCACATGACCCAGAAGCTGTACGTCGGCTCCCTTGGCCAACAAAGCGAGATGAGCGCCGCAACCCCAGAGTCAGTCACGACTGGACCTAATGGTCAGGGGTCCCTTTACCTTTACCTTTAAACACACAACAATGAAACAATGAGCATTCAAAACACTTAAAATAGCCAATTCCATCCACTTAAAGGATGCTGGATGGGAAAATCAGGACTGGAAAATCAAACAGGGATTCATAACCAAGGAAAGATTTTAAAGTTTCTGAGACTCACTGAAAACATGTGCACACGAGCTGTACATCAAAAGGCTAAAAAAAGCAAAAAAGCTGTACATCAAAAGGCCAAAAAAAAAAAAGAGGCTATTTTTGGCTTCTGTCCATCATCTTTCTGATCACATTTTTCAGAGGGCACCCCTACTCTCCTCAGGTGGTGGTGGGGTGAAGATGTTAAAAGAATGAAAGCAAAATCCCAATTGATGTGCATGATTAGTCCTTGTAGACTCAGCAAGAAAAAGCAGCTTTCCCATTTTCTTTTTTAAAAATACTTTTTAATTAAATTTTCACTTTAACCAAACAACAATAAATTTCCACATTCATTTGTACAACTCTTTTCCCCCTGCTCTGCTGAGCAATGACCTCCCTCCCTCCTGCCAACAGTTTTCTATTTCCAATCTACATCTCACAGTTTCCTCTTTATTCAAGTCCATGTTGTAAGATTTATTTTAATCCTGCTAGTGTCTTCAAACTTCTACAGTTCTTGTTTACATTTACATTTACATTTACATTTACATTACATTACATTTACTCCAGTCTCTTTGGAATTTTGATTCATCCTGGTTTCAGATCCTGCAGGTCAGTTTTGCCAATTCTGCATAATCCATCATTTTCATCTGCCACTCCTCCTGCTTTTGTAACCTTATTAGGATGTGGTCCTATTTCAAGTGTCATTTATCATGGTCATGGGCTAAGTTGATTACCTGGAAGGCAGTAAGAAGTATCAGATCATCACACAGATGTTTATAAGGCTATTAACATGAAGCTAATAAGCTCATCACTCACTGGTCAATACACTTTTAGGTTTAGCTCTAGATACATCACCCTTGGTCACATGGACACCCTCGGGTCAGCCAGTTTGTGGCTCACCTAAACTCTATTATCTCCAGCCAATGTCATCAACATCACTGCTGCTGTCTCGGAATCAGTCATTTACGACTCTCTAAAATAAACACTTAAGAGAAGTATGACTTTACCCTGATTTGCAGCAGCTAAAGTGGCTCTCTCTAGGGAATTGCACACGGAGTAATTTTTTCAGTGGGACAGAGCTTAAGAAGTATTTGGGTTTACAGTGATTTAAAGCCAATTCCTGATATTGCTTTGAAGGCAGATGGTTTTCCAGCAGATCGGATCTTTGTTCACACATGACTCAGCTTGTGTACGGGTAGCATCACACAAGCCAGCAGCATGTCTGAGATGAGTCACCGTCCCTCCATCAAAGTTAACCAGAGTATCATCCAGTTTACATATCTTCTAAGAGGGGCCTCGGAGAAGGTAAAGTTGCTGAGACCCAAGATTGTAAATTTCAGGATATAAATTTCAGGACCTCTCCCATTTCAAAAAGTCCTCTCTCTAAGATAGCCCTGGGTGGAATTTCCTGCCCAGGAGATTTTTGTTACTTTGCTCCTTATTATCAATTCAGTCGAGATTAAATGCTTTCTGTTTCAAGAGGCATTTAGGAGCTGAGATTTCTAGAACTTTTCTCCCTGTGTTTATGTTGTGGACCAATGTAGATGTATTAGGCAACAGAACGGTGAGAAGTGCATCTTTTTAGTATTACTTTAACCGATGGATTAAATGTTACTTTCAATGGCCCCAAGTGAGGCATGTGGATTCTGTGTGAGGTGTTTAAACCCCATCCCCGCAAGGCAAAGAGAGGGCAATTGTTCCACAGTTATCAGGCTTGGCATCTGCAAGTGATACCCATTGGCAGCTGTCGGGGCCTCAACATCTCAGGAGAGCCCACTACTAATGCTTGCAATGCACACTTTAATATCCCCGCTCCCTCGACCCAGCACTCTAAGAAGTGCGAGGAAGCTGTGCCTGTCCTCCATTTTAATACCCTACTATCACTTGTAGAAGGGACACGGGTGGCACTGTGGATTAAACCACAGAGCCTAGGGCTTGCTGATAAGAAGGTCGGCGGTTCGAATCCCCGCAACGGGGTGAGCTCTCGTTGCTCAGTCCCTGCTCCTGCCAACCTAGCAGTTCGAAAGCACGAAGTGCAAGTAGATAAATAGGTACCGCTCTGGCGGGAAGGTAAGCGGCATTTCTGTGCACTGCTTTGGTTCGCCAGAAGCGGCTTAGTCATGCTGGTCACATGACCCAGAAGCTGTCTGCAGACAAATGCCAGCTCCCTTGGCCTATAGAGCGAGATGAGTGCCACAACCCCAGAGTCGTCCACGACTGGACCTAATGGTCAGGGGTCCCTTTACCTTTATCACTCGTAGGACATTGTGGGGAATTAAAATGGCAGCTAGACCCACAGGCCCTTTGCTGTTTGGAGTAAGCATGCCAGGGCCCACTGATAAAGGAGAGACTCAACAAAAGGCGCCATCAGATCCCTCTCTGAAACCTGCTTACAGCAGCACCTCATGCAAGAGGAGGCCCAGATGGGCTATGCTAGTTTACTCACTGACATCCTCCCTGATGCTGAAGAGGTTTCTCTTTCTTCTGGCTCATCCTCTCATGTTTAGGAGAACAAGGATAAGATAAGGAAGTTGCCTTACACCAAGTGAACTCCTCTATTTTGTATCAGAGAAGAGCTTTTCCCCCCTCTAAGACAAAATAAGGGGTAGCCCCAAAAAACCTGAAATGTAGCTCAGAGAATCCTGTTTTAACTGATACAAAATTCTGCTGGGGTTATTTTCCTCCATGGATTATATGTGCCCTGTTGACACAGCCACTCTAAACTAGGTAAAGGTAAAGGGAGCCCTGACCATTAGGTCCAGTCGTGACTGACTCTGGGGTTGCGGTGCTCATCGCGCTTTATTGGCCGAGGGAGCCAGCGTACAGTTTCCGGGTCATGTGGCCAGCATGACTAAGCCGCTTCTGGCGAATCAGAGCAGCGCATGGAAACGCTGTTTACCTTCCCGCCAGAGTGGTACCTATTTATCTACTTGCACTTTAATATGCTTTCGAACCGCTAGGTTGGCAGGAGCAAGGACTGAGCAACGGGACCTCACCCCATCACGGGGATTCGAACCGCCAACCTTCTGATCAGCAAGCCCTAGACTCTGTGGTTTAACCCACAGCACCACCCACGTCCCTTACTCTAAACTAAGCATATTCTTTAAAATAATGCTGGATCTCTTTTCGTTTAATTTCTAGTGCCATTAGGGGGGGAACCCCTCCCCATTTTAGAAAGTGGATACATTTAAGCACCAACATAAGGGTGGATCTTATTAAACCCAATTTTCTTCCTTCTTCCAATTGTCATCCAGGAAACCGAAAGGCCTTCCATCTGTCTGAATAATGGACGGGGGCCATTTCCCCAGTTATTACCTCAAACTATCCTCCTCCATTATGACAACTTCATTTCTGAAGGCACAATTAAGAGGCTAACAAATATAAAGTTTAATACTCTGTCGAGGAAATAAGCAGGCAATTTCCTACATTTGATAGCCAATCTGGTTTATAAAAAAACACATGACTTCATGTGCTTTGATGCCGGCACCAGCTCATTCTGCGCAGAACTCTTTGTCGCTGCTGTCAATCTGTGTTAACAACAGTATAGGAACAGCTTTATAGTATAAAATGACTTAGCCTGTCATGATGCGTCCTGGCCTGACCCTGGATTATTCTTCCTCTGACAAGGGTTATGACTGCCCAGAATCAGGAGAGCCCAGGGAGCAAAATGGAGACCCCCCCAAAAAAAAACTCTGGCACTGACCTGTAGAAAAACCCCATTCTGTGTCAGAAGAGGAGGCCAAATTGCCTCCCAACCCCAGGGAACATAAATGCCAGAAATTCCTAGAATTCTCTGGGAAGAGGATAGCTGAACCACTCTGGGAGTTCTTTGTGACAGGGATAAAAGGTAAAGGTAAAGGGACCCCTGACCATTAGGTCCAGTTGCAGATGACTCTGGGGTTCCTCCGCTTATCTCGCTTTATTGGCCAAGGGAGCCGGCGTACAGCTTCCGGGTCATGTGGCCAGCATGACTAAGGCGCTTCTGGCAAACCAGAGCAGCACATGGAAACGCCGTTTACCTTCCCGCCGGAGCAGTACCTATTTATCTACTTGCGCTTGATGTGCTTTCGAACTGCTAGGTTGGCAGGAGCTGGGACGGAGCAACGGGAGCTCACCCCGTGGCGGGGATTCGAACTGCCGACCTTCTGATCGGCAAGTCCTAAGCTCTGTGGTTTAACCCACAGCGCCACCCGCGTCCCTCGTGACAGGGATAGGCAGCACTATTTTTTCCAGAAAAAGAAGAGGTGCAAGAGCTCACTGTGAATGGCTATGGGGATAGGGTCTCCTAACAACTCTCAGCACCCTTAACAAACTACATTTCCCAGGATTCTTTGGGACCGTTTAAAGTGGTATGACGTTGCTTTGGATATATAGTACAGACAAAGCTTCCTCCAAACCGTTCTGTGCAAAAAGTATCTTGATCCTTCAGATGATTCACCCCTCGAGTCTCCTGCGGGCCATGTTTTGCTTTTTCTCATTTCTTCTTTTTACGATGCTAATGCCTGTCAGAAAGTGTTGCTAATATTTAAAATCTTAAGGTAACATTGTTTCATTGCCTTAAGCCGGGGGGCAAGTTATGCAGATTGACCAATGTACTGTAGCGGCTGTTGTTCTTCCATATGTCGTAACATGCCTGCAAACTTGTAAGTTATTTCTGGAATACGCTTTGTTCCTTTTCGTTTATTTATCCAACCTCTTGTTAAAAATGTGTGAGGGGTCCTCCCCCCCCCCATTCAGAACATCTGAACGTGTCTCACCACCTTCTGAAATAAGACTAGCTTCTTTCTCTTTTGGTTGTGATTATAGCGGCACAAATCCATTGGATTCATTTTTTGCTTTTATGTGGGGTTTTTTTTTCATTTCATATATAGCGCTTTGAGACTTTCTGAACACAAAAACCGTTTATAAATACCTGTAAGTGAATATAAAATAATAAGCATGGCAACATTTGGGCGGGTTGGCAGATTAGTACAAAGCTTTCGCAGCCTGAGGGGCCTTTCTCAGCATCCTTCTGCGGGCCACATGCAAGTGGCGCATAGCTGTCAACTTTTCCCTTTTCTTGCAAGGAATCCTATTTGGAACAAGGGAATTTCCCTTAAAAAAAGGAAAACGTTGACAGCTATGAAGTGGCAGGCAGGGCCAGAGGCCAAAGTGGGCGAGGCAAGAAATGTAAGTTGTATCTTTGGTCAGTGGGCTGGTTTCTACACACACACACACACACACACACACACACACACACACACATCCCTCTCCATCTGTCAGGGACTGGGCAGAGGAGGAATGGTGGAGACACCCTCCCCAGCCTGACCCTTCCAGAGGAGAAGAAGACAGGTCAGAATTACAACAGGGGTTTGTGGGAGGTCACAGATCAGAGGAAGATGAGAGGGAAAGCTGGGAATAATGGTAAGGGAGAAGGAGGAGGAGGAGGAGGAGGAGAAGAAGAAGAAGAACCAGGGGGGCAACAGCTGACAGACTTTAGAAAGTATTCCAGACCCCCCTCTTCCATAAGAGAGGGCCATAAGTTGAGAGCCAGTGTGGTGTAGTGGTTAAGAGTGGTAGTCTCCTAATCTGGTAAAGCGGGTTCGCATCTCTGCTCCTCCACATGCAGCTGCTGGGTGACCTTGGGCTAGTCACACTTCTTTGAAGTCTCTCAGCCCCACTCACCTCACAGAGTGTTTGTTGTGGGGGAAGAAGGGAAAGGAGGGTGTTAGCCGCTTTGAGACTCCTTCAGGTAGTGATAAAGCGGGATATCAAATCCAAACTCTTCTTCTATAACCCGGCAAGCGTTGTGTGAGCATTAAACGCTGGTTCGCAGATAGTAAACTCAGTCCTTTAGCGCAGAATGCAGCTGAGGCAACTGTGGTTGGAATAGTAACATCAAAGGTTTTATTTATAAAGCAAATAACAAAACAGCAAGACAACCCTCACATCCATCTTCTTCAGCAGAGGAGCAGAGCAGAGAGGAGAGAGGGAGGAGACATTTAAATATAGTGGTACCTTGGGTTACATACGCTTCAGGTTACAGACGTTTCAGGTTACAGACTCCGCTAACCCAGAAATAGTACCTCGGGTTAAGAACTTTGCTTCAGGATGAGAACAGAAATCGTGTGGCGGTGGCGTGGCGGCAGCGGGAGGCCCCATTAGCAAAAGTGGTGCCTCAGGTTTAGAACAGTTTCAGGTTAAGAACAGACCTCCAGAACGAATTTAGTTCTTAACACGAGGTACCACTGTAGTTCCCATACTCATACATCAATTAAGTAATTAAAGGCAACCTGAAACCTTATGCAATGTGAGAATGAGACATTATAATACTAACACGTTGAAAGTAGGAGAGCAGAGAGCTCAGAGGCAGAGGGCACTTTTCAGCACCGTAGCAATGACTCATGAGGAAGTGGGAGAGACACAGGGGGTGGAGATTCACTCGGGGCAACAGCATTATTCCGAGAGACTGCATTCCCAAGCCTCTCTCTGTGAATATTGAATAAAAGCAGATGGTAAGAGCTTTACCTTGTCTGTTCCCGGCAACCTGCCGTGGGGGTTGGTTCCTCTTCCACTTGACACCATCCTCCATCCAGAGGCATTATCAGTGTGGAAGGACATGTTCCACCCAAGCGAAAACACTCAAGAAACCCTCCAAGCAAGCCAGTGAAGGGGACCCGCCTGGGGAACAGGGGGGTGATGTGAATAAAGTCCCACAGGCCAGATTCAGATGCTAGGAGGGCCACAATTGCCCCTTGGGCCCTCGGTTCCCCAACATTTGGTGGACCACCTTATGTTTACTTACAACCATTTCCATCCTGAATGGAGGGAGATCAGTGTAGACGAGAACCAGCCTTGCACTTGCAGGTTTCTCCTCTGCTGCCAGGCCTTATTTCTCCCCGAAACTGATTGAGGAGGAGATCCTCTGTGTGGTTTCTGTCTGGCAGAACCTTTTCATCTCAAGTGAATGTTTCCAACTTCCTAATGTAAGTTATTAATGTAAGCCCTTTTAACCTCAGGACAAAATGCACAAGTGGATCCATTTTGCTGCTGCGGACCATTACTGGCAAGATGCCCTCTTGAGGCAAGAATGCCCATGTATAATTAAAAATGGCTTTATTCATTAGCTGGTATATTTCCTTCTCGGATTGTCTGGGGTGATGGGAGGTCCAGAGGTAGCATTCACCTAACAAGCCCCATCAGCAATATATTCTGTTTATCTAACAGAGTTTCCCCTGTCCTCTCCCTGCACCCCCCACAAGTTGGTTGGGGATGGGGGTCAGGAGAACCCCCAGAGCAGGGGGAGGATAAGGGGAATTGTTCTGTCTGGCAAGCAGATATGCTTATGCTGATGAAACAATCAACTTCGTGTAATGTTGAATTCCTCCCCAGGAATAGTTGGAGGGCCACACATTTCCTATCCCCTGGTGTTTGAGCAGAACACAGCTCACCATTCAACAACCAGTGTGGTGCAGTGGTTGGAGCACTGAGCTAGGACTTGGGAAACTGGAGTTTAAATCCCCAGTCAGGCATGAATCTCATCTAGGGCCAGTCTCTCGCTCATGCTCTGTCTCACAGGGTTGTTGTGAGGCTAAACTTGCAGAGGCGAAACAGTGGGTGTCACCCAGAGTTCCTTGGAGGAAAAGCAGGGTACACGTGCACTAAATGGAAACATAGAATTGCAGAGCCTTCTATCCCCAGGGCAGAGTAGCTTTTTCCAACTAGAGAAGTAGGTGTGCCTCATAATGACTGCTTGTGCATTCAAAGAGGTAGAACCTCAGTTAGACTAAGTGGTCGTGGTAACAGCACAGCAAGCGCTGCAGAAGAGGCCTCATTAACACACTGTGGGCATACAGAACAAGACGTGAGAGATTTCCCATCAATTCAATGTTCCATAATTTCCTCTATTAATTCTGCCGACGCACCTCAGTCGCACACAATGAGAGGAGACGGGAACTCTTGCAGCACTGTTTCCCGAGCAAACCAAAATTACATATGAGGATGAGGTTCAATTGATGCTTAATCTTGCGAATTTTCAGCATTCTGTAAAAAATATAATACAGTGGTATCTTGGGTGACAGACGCTTCAGGTTACATACACTTCAGGTTACAGACTCCGCTAACCCAGAAATAGTGCTTCAGGTTAAGAACTTTGCTTCAGGATGAGAACAGAAATCGTGCTCCGGCGGCGCGGCAGCAGCAGGAGGCCCCATTAGCTAAAGTGGTGCTTCAGGTTAGGAATAGTTTCAGGTTAAGAACGGACCTCCAGAACGAATTAAGTACTTAACCCGAGGTACCACTGTTCGACAGTGGAATTTGCTGCCAAGGAGTGTGGTGGAGTCTCCTTCTTTGGAGGTCTTTAAGCAGAGGCTTGACAACCATATGTCAGGAGTGCTCTGATGGTGTTTCCTGCTTGGCAGGGGGTTGGACTCGATGGCCCTTGTGGTCTCTTCCAACTCTATGATTCTATGATTCTACCACTGTACTGCTTACCATTTAATTGGTAGTGTTGTATTGCGGCACGTCAACGTCCTGCCGCCCCCTCCTTGTCAGGTCCACAGTTCTCAGGAGATTCAGTATCCTCTCCCACCAGCTGGGGAGCATTGGGATTTGGTCTGGCTGCTCAATTGGCCAATGACAGCTGGACCAGGGGGCGGGCATGCTCTGGGGGGCAGTCCTGACCAGGTCCCTCAGGACTTCACTCAGGTCTGCTCCCAGAGTATAAACGAGAGCAGGTCCCTTACACAGCATTTCGCCATTTTCATTTGTCCTTCAGGTCAAATGGCCAATCTGGGGGTTTGGGGTAAAAGCTTAGTCATGCTTGGTGGTAAGGCTGCATGCCTTGCCTGCTCCTTCGAGGATTTGCATATCCCGTTAAAGGGATCCTGGAAGAGGTGCTCCTGTCCAGGCACCCAAGCGGGGGCTAAGGGCCACAGCAGGTGATCTGTGTGGGATCTTTCCTACTTGATGTATGTCATAGGACTCCCTCAACATGGATGGGACCCCTTGGGGGGTCAACCTGCAAGTGGGTTAGTCGATACCAGTTATACCCAGTGCCTAAGCCGAAGCCACTTACATCTGAAATCAATAAAGTTGTGGTCTAATTTGAACCAAAGAATGTTGTTACAAGTGGTCATTTACTTCTTGGTATGGGAAGGAAGGCAGTTCATGGTGCCTGGGCATGCCAATTGTCCTTATTATTATTGTTGTTTATTAAATTCATATACAGTACCATTCTACATCCATAGATCTCAGGGCAGTTCACAACATAAAATTACAATTTAAAAACACAAAATACGTAATTAAAATAAGAACAAAACAAATGTCACTTTCCCACAACACATTTAAAAGGGCCCTGAATTTCAATCAGCCAAAGACTTGGTTGCATTTGTTAGAGATGTGTATCAACTTGTGGGGGCAATCCTGACTGTCATCTGCATAGCTGTGTTGGTTGGGTTTTTAGTGGTCATTTGTTATACTTTGTTTTTAGTGTTTATTGTTTTTGTAAGTCACTCTGGGTCACTTTTTGTCAGTCATTCTTTCTCTTGGATAGGGAGAGCCAGTTTGCAGTAGTGGGTCTGACGTGGCCTGTAGCAGCACTGTGAATTTTATAGAAGATCTGGCAGAATATTTTCACACACCGCCGCTTACTTCCAAAGCCAAAGGCATGAGAAATTCCACACTTTTGTGTCATATCTCTCCTTGCATTTTGTACATACTGCTCTGGCCAAAGGAACCTCATACAAATTTTATTGGTTCTTGTGTTTGTTCCCAAAAGGCAAAACCAATGCCAAACTACCTTCAGACAAAAATTATGGGAAGAAATTTACTCCTTATTTTTCCAGCCCACGAGTACACAATCCATCTCTATAACCAAGAGGCCTGTAATTCTAGGTAGTATGGCATTGCTGTACATGCAAGGACGCAGGTGGTGCTGTGGTCTAAACCACTGAGCATCTTGGGCTTGCCAATTGGAAGGTCAGCAGTCTGAATCTGCAAGATGGGGTGAGCTTGCGTTGCTCTCTCCCAACTTCTGCCAACCTAGCACTTCAAAAGCAAGTGCAGGTAGATAAATTGGTACCACTATGGCAGGAAGGTAAATGGTGTTTCCGTGCACTCTGGTTTCCGTCACGGTGTCCCGTTGTGCCAGAAGCAGTTTAGTCATGCTGGCCACATGACCCGGAAAGCTGCCTGTGGACAAACACCAGATCCCTGGGCCTGAAAGTGAGATGAGTGCCGCAACCTCATAGTCGCCTTTGATTGGTCTTATCTGTCCAGGGATCCTTTACCTTATTTTTACCTTTACATGCAAGGAGGATGTTGAGTTGTGTAGCAGCTCTTGTCTTTGAAAGACAATGAGGATTCTGAGAATGCAGAAGTTGGTCCTCCCTAATCTAGGAGACGGGGGATGCTGTCTCCCATGGGCTTGTGACCCAACAACATTTTCTTGAGGGAAATTGGTGGAGAGTCTCACTAACTGACATCTATGAAGCCTGGGGAGTGATTTGCTAATGACTATCTGGGTTTTTTAACTGTTGCTGGACCACATGCACCCATATTATCATGCCTGCTCACTGAGAGCTCAATCGGGTATGATGATGATGATGAAGATGTCCACCTTCTAGCCCTGTGAGATGTGTGACCACAAGAGAAAGAGTGCTTTTGTGGTGGCTCCACACCTTTTGAATGTCCTGTAGATCTGTGGTTGTAATACAACAAAACCAATACACCAAACCGGCTTGCAAATATAAAGGACAATTTCACTTATTTCAGCAAATTAAAGTGCAACATGACCCTTTCTTGCAACCATTCCCACTTACAGGACTTTGTGCTTCCAGGAGATAACTAACTGTAGAACAATTTGCTTATTTCAGCTGTGCTATGACACTATTATTATATACATTATTGGCAGAGTTGTGCCACTAATTGACTGTATGCCTATAAGTATCTCCAGGCTTTGATATGCACGTTGCACTTTAATTTGCTGAACTAAGTAAAATTGTCCTTTATATCTGCAAGCCGGTTTGGTGTTTTGATTTTGTTGTATTACAATCATTATAACACCTGATGCTTTTTTGTATACCCAGTCGATCTGTGGTGTGCGGCTACACTTCAGGCTTTTTGGAAAGCCTCCAAAACTCATTCATTTCAACCTGAGCTATTTTCTGTCTCACCCACTGAAAAGAGGCTGGGATTTTAGAATGTCACTGGGGTGCTGAGTCTTTTTTTAATCTTTGTGAATTCTGTTTTATTTTTTGTCTTAGCTTTTTGTAGCTTTTATTGTAACCTACTTTAGATAGACTGTGCCCAGAAACGCAGCATGTGTATATTTTTAAATAAAGGAGTGGTGGAAAGAGAGAGAGAGAGAGAGACCCCTAAATTGGAGGTCATCAACATGGTGCATGTGGGCAAACATAAGCTTACAGAGGCTGACCCTGGCACCAATAGGGTTCCTTTCCCCAGCCTTCCCTCACTGACATTCAGCTTGGTTGTGATGTGAATACTGAATTTTATTATTTCGGTCACACATATATCGGTCACACATAATTCCAGCCCACATACAATATCAAGGAAGTCATAAAACACGATAGGGATACATTTGAATTTGCAATTAGGTATAACAGGGACAATACAGATATAGCAACAGTTAAAAATATATATAAATTAAAACTTAATTTAATTTAACCTAAAATTATCATTTGACCTAAAATTATCATTTGACCTAAAATTATCATTTAAAACCTTAATCATTATGATAACACAGCTTGTTTCCTAAGTTTTATGGCAATCGCACAGAATTTGGCTACCCTTAACGTGATCTCAGGATCCTTGTCCTCTACCAGGGATTTTAGACATTGAAGTTCAGATTCATTTGGAGATTTTTGCATAGCAGGGGTAATAAATACCAAGTGTATATCCCCATAAAAATGGCAGCATAACAAGGCATGAGAGACAGTGTCTAACTCCATCAAGCCGCAGGGGCAGACTCCTTCCTTGTAGTTGTGATGTGTTTGTGGTGCCGGCAAGGGTTTTACAAATGTAAAATGAGCACTTTACAAATGTGCTCACAGGCCTAGGAATGTTGCCTACCCTGGATACATAACTATAGACCTGAGAACTACAGATGCAGCACAGCCGCTCACTGAAATATGAGAGAAATTCCATGCGATATCCCAGTCATTTGGAGCAGAGTACAGTGTGGTTTGCACAAACTGCAAAAACACAAATTTGAGTCAGACCAGATTTGTTCCTGAGGGTCGTTTCAGGAGTCTTATGTGCATGTGTGTGTGTGTGTGTCTGCGTGTGCATTGCACCATCCCAGTATGTAAATATAAGAAAAGGTAGATGATAAACTAAATCTATGAGCAAGCAGTTAGAAATCTTCTAATAAAAATAGCTCAGCACAAGAACGGAATTGTACAAGGCAAGGGCAGATCGGCATTCTCTCCTGCTGATTAATTACTTTGAGTAGGAAAGAAAAACACAGAGCGCATGCCAGAGAAAAGGCACATCGAATGAAACAAAGTTAATAAGACACCTCAGTGTCGATTAATTGTTCTGGACTCCCACATCAAATGTCACAAGTTAATAGCAACTGGCTCAGATGACGGGAAGAGTCTGCAAACGAGGAATGTTGCATGGTGATAAAAGCTGAAGGGATAACAAACAGAAGAAAAGAACATGACTGTGTGTAACGGGGGAGCAGCAGAACACCCTGAAGACGCACCACTGCAGATGGAACAGATTTCTGTCCATTGTCTACCAGTCTGGATTGCCAAACATATCTGTGGTGATTGTCGCAGATTGACTAAATATGGTGAAAGTATGTAGAATGAACACCGAGAACCTCTGCAATATCACCACTCCTGGGTGACATGGAAAACCCAGAAAGCTATTATTTCTGGAACCGAAATGATGAGTCATTTGTCCCTGAGTACAAACACAATGGATCCAGCTTAGACATGCTTTGAGCAGCTTCACTGACATCAATGGGTCTTAATATAGTCGTGACCAGCCTGTTCCATTGACTGTATTGGGCCTTCTCTGAGCGTAAATGGGTCTGGATTGCAGACCCTGATGGTCACTGTCAGGAAACAACAACAAGCAACAATTCTTGAGCATTGCCAGCTGCTTACTTTAAAGACAGAGGTGACCCCAATGTTGTCATGGCAAATTTAAAGCAACCACTCAAGTGGGCTGAGGTTCTCCCAAGCCCAACTTGGAGATAAAATACCATCTGTAGCTAGCTAACACAAGGAGCAAAGTGAGAAAGCCTAACCTAGAAGCTTCACAGGGCTCAGTGTGAGTCATGTGACCACATCTGGCCTATTGTGATTAAGGATGCCATTCCAAGGTAGACCACATGAAAGGTCCCAGGTTCAGTCCCTAGCATATCTACGTAGGCCTGGAAAATGCTCCTATCTGGAATCCTCTGGAGCTGCTATCAAAGTATAGACAATGTCAAAGACTATGTGGTGTCTTTCAGATGTTGTTGGATTCCAACTCCATCCGCCCTAACCAGCATAGCCAGTGGTTAGGGATGTTGATAGATGGAATCCAACAGTCCAAGTCTACTTTAGAGATAAAGAACCGCAAGAAGGGAGAGCAGTGGAGTTGAAGTTGCTCATCAACACTTAGCACCTGGATTGCAGACTGACTAGACGCCCAATGGCACTCAACTTTTTATTCAGATTTAGACCCATTGAAATTAATGGAAACCTAATTGAATGCCATCTATATAGGTTACCTGGTAACAGTCTTCCTCACTGATTATGATATATGCTATACAGTGGTACCTCGGGTTACAGACGCTTCAGGTTACAGGGTCCGCTAACTCAGAAATAGTACCTCGGGTTAAGAACTTTGCTTCAGGATGAGAACAGAAATCGTGCAGCGGTGGCAGCAGGAGGCCCCATTAGCAAAATTGGTGCCTCAGGTTAAGAACAGTTTCAGTTTAAGAATGGACCTCCGGAACGAATTAAGTTCTTAACCTGAGGTACCACTGTATTTCTAAAGTAATTGTTTGTAAATTTGTATATAAATGAATGCACTCAAAATTTACGCAAATCTGTGCCTTCTTCTGTCTGCCCACTAATAAATAAATAAATATTGGTGCATTGTTTCCATTGTGTGGAAGTAGCACAGTCACCAGGTTCCTTTCTGGGAAAGTCAGTCATGGGAAATGCTTACCGTACATACTTCAACACCCTAGCCGGTTCCTCCCTTTACCACAGAGATGAGGAACCTGCAGCCATCTTGATGTTGCTGGACTACAGCTCCCATCATCCCTGACTGTTGACTGTATGGACTTGGGGCTGATGGACGTCAGAGTCCAACAACATCTGGACAGCTACAAGTTCCTCGCTCCTGCTCCCAAGGTCTTATTTTCCTCCATGTAAACCACTTTATGTGACTGTTGGCTATTAAGAAATATCTTGCGGGTATGAAGTGCAGGAATTGACACCCATAGGCCAGGAGCGGAGTCTGCCAGAGGAAGGAACCAGGCTACAGGTGGGTGGAAACTGGAGGTGGAAGGACCTGTCAATTTCAGTTCTCTCAGTTTTTCAGTTTTTCCAGTCTTGACTTCAGTTCTCCACATTTCTTCTGCATTTTGCAATTTTATTTTACTTTTTAAAACCTTCATAAAACTTCCTCAGCATGTTTGCATGAATTTCCCCTTGTAAACACATTTTTTGCAAGCAGTTTCTCCTAACATAATGCATGTTATTTCATTAATAAATTCACTTTTACACACAATTCCCCTAAAATATGTATTTTTGTAAACACTGCTTGGTTGGAGAATGATGTCCCAAGATTTGGGTAAGTGTGAATTTCAATGGACAGCTGTGTTTCAGCTCTTATACCATTTTGAACAATGTGAACTTGATAGATTTGCATTTAAATGCAAACTGAATCGAATTTCTCCTGTATCCATACTAGAAACTAAAGATTGTCCTTTTCCAAACCTGTACAACAGTCAGCCATCAAACTTGAAAGGTCCTTAATTTCTGACAAATCAAGCTCTAAAGGATACATTATCAGAGCTGTGCATGATTCGGCACTGCGTGGTCCTTTGCAGTATAACAAGAACATTGTTCCTTCGGAAGTCAGTAGGAAGTGAATTGTTGGGCTAAAATCCTGTAATGAGGCCAAGTTCTATCAGGACTCTGTCAAGACAAGGAAACAATTTGCAAACGATATTCTTTGTCCTGGATTCTTGACCTGACACTTGACATTGCACTGAAATTAGTGCAAGGAGCTAAATAATGCATCTCAAGAAAAAGAAATATTGACAATGCATGACTCAGCCCAAACATTAGATTAAGTCATGAGAAGCCAACCAAATTGCAGCCAGTGGCCTTTTCTGTTTCTATGCCCTCACTGTGGAAAAAGGGGTGATTGAAGCACACACAAAGGAGATGAATGACTGAGGCCTGTGTCCTTGGGTTACGTATTCCTAATTATATTTCAGATATACTGCAGGATGCATTTAGATTGGGCACTCAGTCACATTGTCTGCAAGCAGGCTCAGGGGTGCAGGCTGTTTAGCAGTGGAAGGGCTTGGAAGGCAACAAGCTCTGGTAAGGGACAGAATTTTGCAACACCTCTTCGGTTGCTGCAGGGAAACTAGTCACGGTTTAAAAACAAAAAGAAAGAAATCGAATAAAGCTGCAAACATAAATATATTAAATAACCCACCTGGTTCTTTAGGGGAAGCTTTATTGCAGCCTTTTGCAAGCTGTGGATCTTTCAAAAGTTAAGGATGGGCAGGTTCTGAAGTAGATTAAAGCATTTCACACTTACTGAATTTGTTCTCTTAAAACCTGTGTCATAGCTCAATGGGAGAGCATCTGTTTTGCATGTACAATGGTACCTCAGGTTACATACGCTTCAGGTTACATACGCTTCAGGTTACAGACTCCACTAACCCAAAAATAGTACCTCAGGTTAAGAACTTTGCTTCAGGATGAGAACAGAAATCATGCTCCAGCGGCGCGGCAGCATCAGGAGGCCCCATTAGCTGAAGTGGTGCTTCAGGTTAAGAACAGTTTCAGGTTAAGAATGGACCTCTGGAACGAATTAAATACTTAACCTGAGGTACCACTGTACTGTAGAAGGTTCCAGGTTCAATCTCAGACACCTCTAGGTAGGACTGCGAAAGACCCCCGCCTGAACCCCTGGAGCAGGAGTGACAAGTGGGGGGCAGCCCCCCCCCACTATTAATGAAAGAGCTGCCCCTCCTATGTTCCACGGCATTTGCACATTTCCACTGATGTGGAAATGTGAAGAACTGCACATAAGAATGGAAAAATAAGGGAAACAAAAGTTGATTGATTTACCAATCCCTTGCCACACACTGAACTGTGATCTCACCCTATAAAGTGCCCAGCATTTACAAAACTGTTTAATGTGAATAAATAAGAGAAGGTAGCCTTCTTGTCTTGCTTTCAAAGAGAGGGGAAAGGAATGGTCTCAGACTCAGTGTTATCCAAATAAATAATCAATGAGAAAGATCATTAAAAGGGCAATTGTTCTAGTAATCACACCAATTTTTTTTTAAAAAAGAAAAGATTAAAGATATGTTTGTAGGCTGGTTTAATCCAGAGCCTTAAAAGCTAAGTATAGATTTCTCTCATTGTGTAACTCAGACAGGTGAGAGTGAGAGGTCAATGTGCTATAAAGCACATGAGGAAGGAAAGGCCATAGCAGCTCATAGTAGAGAATCTGTAGAAGGCCCAGGTTCCAGCCCAGGCATCTCCAGAAAGGTCTGGGAATGTCCCCAGTCTGAAACCCTGGAGAGCTATGGGGCTCAAAAGGAGCTGCAACCACTGTCTGAGGTGGTTTGCTCTCTCTGCCTAATAATAGGGCTGGTTCCAGCCTGGAAAACTGGTGGAAAGAACTCATGCTCCAGAAAGAACTCAGGCTTCCTCAACCTCGGCCCTCCAATTGTTTTGAGACTACAATTCCCATCATCCCTGACCACTGGTCCTGTTAGCTAGGGATCATGGGAGTTGTAGGCAAAAAACCCCTGGAGGGGCCAAGGTTGAGGAAGCCTGCTCTATGACATGATATTTTTGCTGCTTGAAATGAAGGACAAGATGTTGGCCCCTCCTGTTTTACCACCTGAGGTGAAATGGGAAGATACCTCCCATCCCCATCAAAGTCTCGCTTACCAGGGTCATGTGGTGGCAGGGACATGTGGGGTGCTCACGGGGGGGCATTGCCTCATGGGATTTTGCTACCCAAAGTGGCTGCTTCAATCTGTCTTTTGGGTGGGCCAGCCTTGACGCCTCCATTCTCCCATACAAAAGTCTGCCAGACTGGCAATTCAACACTGGTAAAGGGTTACATTACAGTGGTACCTCGGGTTAAGTACTTAATTCGTTCCGGAAGTCGGTTTTTAACCTAAAACTGTTCTTAACCTGAAGCACCAATTTAGCTTATTGGGCCTCCTGCTGCTGCGTGATTTCTGTTCTCATCCTGAAGCAAAGATCTTAACCCAAGGTACTATTTCTGGGTTAGCGGAGTCTGTAACCTGAAGTGTATGTAACCTGAAGCGTATGTAACCCAAGGTACCACTGCATCACTCATTATATCAAAGGGTAGCAGAATAGCTTTATCATTGAACAGCCAGTACACTTCAATTGAGGATTAGGAGAAATGATGACAGGAAACAATGCAGGAAGATAAAATATTAGAATTCCATTGTTTGTAGTCACATTTCAAAGGCATCCTCTCATTTAAGTAAGTATACTAATAACTCAGGTAGCACTCGGCTGCTTGGGGTCCATGGCTGCTTTGGGATGTGGATGGTGCTGTGGTCTAAACCACTGAGCCTCTTGGGCTTGGCGATCAGAAGGTTGGCGGTTCGAATCTCCGCAATGGAGTGAGCTCCCATTGTCCCTGCTCCTGCCAACCTAGCAGTTCAAAAGCACGCCAGTGCAAGTAGATAAATAGGTACCACTGCAGCAGGAAGGTAAACAATGTTTCTGTGCACTCTGGCTTCCATCACGGTGTTCCTTTGCAGCAGAAGCGGTTTAGTCATACTGACCACATGACCCAGAAAGCTGTCTGTGGTCAAACACTGGCTCCCTCGGCCTGAAAGCGAAATGAGCACTGCAACCCCATAGTTGCCTTTGACTGGACAACCGTCCAGGGTTCCTTTACCTTTACCTTTTACTTCTGTGCATACTGCACATATCTATACATCCTTTCCTAATTCTGCCTAATGGTAGATCCAGCCTTGTTTCCAGCTACCACGAGCTCCTTTCTTCCCAGTTTCCAGTAATTGTCCTTGCCTAACCACAAAGATAACTCCGTTTTTGAAGTCTGGGTTTTCAATAAACTACTTCAGCACTGAATGATGTTCAAATAAATACCATAATTTTATTTGTCGTTCCCACCCCCCACCCCACCTGGAAGAAAAAAGCTTGCTTATCCCCCCCCCCCCCCGCTCTTCCAGCCTTTCCAGAAGTACAAAATCTCCAGTCATGACTATCACCAAAAGCAAACTATCTGGCTGGCTGTAACTTCAGAAACCTTTGCATCATCTCTGAATCACACCATTCTTTGAAAGTTCTTTTCTGAAACAGTGCCAGGTTAATTTATTTAACCACTTGCAGAACATGACTAAACACTCAAAATGCAGATTATTTGATTCACGCTTTCATCACCTTGAGAATTTTCTGTCATAGAATCATAATGGATAGTTCTATGTCCCTTTGGCATCAGTCAGCAAAGGGTTTGTGTCGCTGAGTCAGGAACTGGTGCCTTAAACTCATGAATCAGCACAATCCCCCGGGTGTACAGTTAAAGACCTGTTAAAATCATTGGTTGCTTTGCTACTGACTTCAGTGGAGAGGAGATTAAAACCCATATTGGAAATGCTTTGCTTTGCTTTGATTTTTGATTTTTGATTTTTTTGTAAAAAAAACAAGCTATATAAGAAACAGTTTACTTCTAGTGCCATATGGAAATCTTCTCCTCTGTGTTTTAATAATAATAATAATAATAATAATAATAATAATAATTTATTTGTACCCCACCCATCCAACTGGGTTTCCCCAGCCACTCTGGGTAGCTTCCACAAAGACCAAAAATACACTAAGATGTCACACATTAAAAACTTCCCTTAAGATGTCTTCTGAATGTCAGGTAATTAATCAATTAATGAGAAGATAAATTGCATTTGAAAAGAACCAAAGGGGTGGGAAAATATCAGAGAAATTCTCAGGCCCAAGTGCCATCTCATCCAACATTCTGCTCTCATAATTGTCAACCAGATGCTTATAGGAAGTCAAGAAGAATAAGTGCCAACTCTTTGGGGCCCTGGTCCCTTTGGTCCCCCAAACAAAAATTTAAGGGAGGTCAGCCCCCCCCCATATTTTCTACAAGTTGGCACCTCCTCCCCTCCCTCCCCTGGGCAGCCACCTCCCTGCCAGCTGGGTGCCTCTCCCTCTTCTCTCAGACTGGTGACTGGGAACGGCCGCCGAGACCATATAACACCGGTCTTGAAAGACCTACATTGGCTCCCAGTACGTTTCCGAGCACAATTCAAAGTGTTGGTGCTGGCCTTTAAAGCCCTAAACGGCCTCGGTCCTGTATACCTGAAGGAGTGTCTCCACCCCCATTGTTCAGCCCAGACACTGAGGTCCAGCTCCGAGGGCCTTCTGGCGGTTCCCTCACTGCGAGAAGCCAAGCTACAGGGAACCAGGCAGAGGGCCTTCTCGGTAGTGGCACCCTCTCTGTGGAATGCCCTCCCACCAGATGTCAAAGAGAACAACAACTACCAGACTTTTAGAAGACATCTGAAGGCAGCCCTGTTTAGGGAAGCTTTTAATGTTTGATGTATCATAGTATTTTAATATTATTTTGGAAGCGGCCCAGAGTGGCTGGGGAAACCCAGCCAGATGGGCGGGGTATAAATAATAAATTATTATTATTATTATTATTATTATTATTATTATTATTATTATTATCATGTCTCCCAGCTTTCTGCACAATTTCTGAGCACGTCTGAGCCAGCAGACAGGCAGGCGGGTAGGAGAGACAAGGGGGTAGCGGGTGGAGGGGGCAGAAACCTCTTGTGTACGGACAGGGGGCAAGAAGCGAGTGGGTGGGTGGGTGGGTGGAGGGGAGGCCTGCACCCTGACATCTGTTAAGGTTTGGGAGGTTAAAGTGAGGCCTTTTTACTATTAAATAAATTAGTGCAATAATATTTTTTACAATGACGAAAAAGACTTCCCTTGGAAACAAGATCAGAAATGAGATAGAAACGAGATAGGAAGTGGCTTTGTTGGGTGTTATGTTGAAGTGGATGAAGTGAGTATTGTTTACATATTGTGGACAGATGAAGAATTGGAAGTCTCTTTCTGAATTTTATTTTTCTCTCTTTCTAGTTTAACCTCTTAAATTTCTTTTTCTTTATTTCTCTCTTTCTCTTTCTTTATTCCTTTCTTCCTCTCCCCCACCCTTCTCTTTCTGGGTTTTTTAAAAATATTGTATTTAGATCAAAGTCCAAGTCTGGACAAAAGAAGCGGAAAATATATTTGATATAGTTTTGCATTTTTCTCTATAAACCCTAATAAAATTTATTTTTTTTAAAAAAAACCACAGAGATCAGCGAGTGCACCAGTCTCAGACAGGCTCTAGCCTGCTTCTTTACCTTGATTAAAGTCTCATGGAAGACATTATGAGAGAATTCCCACGGGGCATTTTTCAGATCAGGAAGTGCAGGTAGACAGGAAAGCGCTAGAGTGCTGGGAAAAGGTTAAACGAAAACAAAAAGACACACATTTCTGAGCTCCAGAGCTATCAAAATTCTAAAGACATTCTAAGGCACCTTGTGAATAAGACAGAAAGACAGGATCCTCTTTTTCAGGGAAGAAAGTTTTCAGGAAATTGGAGGACAAGTTTCAGCACACTGGTGAAACATGGTTGGAGGTGAGGTGGGGCTCAGCCTACACTTGAGTAGGACCCTGGCAGAGACACATGCCCGACTGGCATGTTCTCTCCCTCCTGGTCGATTGTTCAGGAGCTTCAAAAGCTTTCTTCAGCCCGAACATCACAGCGACTGATGCCAACAGACATCGGCACACTTAGGGTTCTGCAGAGTTTGCCCAGTTGTGTAACAGACCTCAGCAACTCAGCATTTTGGCTAATCTACTTTATTTACATATAAACACACACGGAGCACTGCAACATGGCTCCCTCCCTCTCTCACACACACATCAGACAGCAAAGAGAATGAGCAAAGGACAATAAACCTAGTAACACAAACATCCTGTCTCTGTCACTTCCCACTCTGTGGAGTCAAAACATATACCGTTATGTGAAAGACAACAATTCCATGACTGCAGTCATGGAGCAGGAATTCTAACAGAATTCTAACAGAAACAAGGTTGGTGGCGAGGTGGGAGAGATGGAGACATGCAGGCAGAGAATCTTGCCTGCACCACTTCCTTCTCCCCTCCTCTCCTTGCTGCCCAACCACCACAACCCCGTTTAGCAGCCCTGAATCACTCCAGTTATCTATGCTTATTTGGGGGAGCCCATGTGATCACATAAGAAGGATCTGGAAGCAGATTGAAGGTCAGCTCTGAACATCCTCTAGCAGGTGGAAGGGTCCCAGAAACCCAGAACCACCAGCACTCAGGGTCCTGCCTGGCCCACTTACTCCTAGTTGAGTCTGCAAGCCATTATTTTAAATTTCCCACAATGCTCCTGACAGAGCATTGCTCCAGTGCCGTGCAAGAAAATTCCAACGTTCTGTGGCTGCCCACCTCTGCTGCTAAGGAATCTCATCACTGGGACCCAATCAGTGGGCATTTTGCCAAGTGTCTTCTTGAACTTAGCGCCAGCTTTGTCTGAAAGACTTGGTCATATTCTTTTTCTCTGCTGCAGAACAAGCAGGGCTTTCCTGTTCACCTCATTGGAGAGGACAAGTGCAGAGATTCGCCTTGAAATGTCAGAGATTATCATTAGGGTGATTTTTTTTTTTAGCCCAAATGCTGGTTGGTATTGCACATACAGGGCATTTATTTGCTAATGCAGATATTCATTTCTTGCAATGGTAAGATTTCCTGAGGGTGTGTTGTTCCCCATTGAAAGTGCTTACCAGTGTGCTATTTTTTCCTGGCATCACGCTATTGTAAAAAAACACACCAATTTGTTCCATATCCTTCCCCATTCTGTGCAGGGTATATTGGAAGATTGGGGGTGGGGGGAATGGGGTTATTGGTTTCGTTTCTTCTTGTTTTTATTGCATATTTTGTGCTTTTTATCATGTGTTTTTATGTTGCGAACTGCCCTGTGATCTTCAGATGAAGGACGGTCTACAAATCAAATAAATAAATGCCAAGAACCAGAAATGAACACCAAACGACATTAGTGGCGGTGTGAGCCCTGACCTCACCACCAATCCGCCCCAGCGCCTAAGCAGCTCTATTGCATCACACATAGCAGGACTGTGTTCTGATACCTGAAATAAGAATAAAGCAAGCATTTCGGGGGAAAGCAGTATAACATCACAAGGCTGACCATGTCTACTCAGATGTAAGGAAGTTGGAAAATTCTAATGAAAACAGAAACAACAGCAGAAATGGCAGGTGTTCACTTGTTCATCCCATGTCCAGACTGGGAATCAATGCAACGCATATGATTGGCTTCAATCCAGTTGTGTGTGCAGCACTCAGGAATTGTGTGCTTTTAGTCCACAAACAATACTTAGTTAATAGTGTGTGTCCCTCCATCTCCCCAAAGGCATTGTGTTTCCTTTGCACTGAAATGAATGGGGTAGAATAACTTAATAACCACATAACTTATGTAATTTAGGTAATTACAGTGGTACCTCAGGTTACAGATGCTTCATGTTACAGATGCTTCAGGTTACAGACTCCACTAACCCAGAAATAGTACCTCGGGTTAAGAACTTTGCTTCAGAATGAGAACAGAAATCGCGCGGTGGCAGCAGGAGGCCCCATTAGCTAAAGTGGTACCTCAGGTTAAGAACAGTTTCAGGTTAAGAACAGACCTCCAGAACGAATTAAGTTCTTAACCTGAGGTACCACTGTGATGACATAAACTACGTAAGCTGTGAAATTTCACCACAGTGGGAAGTAAAATGAATGATGTGCTTTCGGGTGGAAGATGAACTGCAGCAGAATGGAAACTTGCGTGGCAAGTCCCCTCCCCCATGTGAAATGAAGACACTGGACACGTTATTTAAGGTTAATGGGCATAAAAGGCCACAATTTTGTTAATTACAGAATTGGAAGGTATTGGCCTTAGGCATTGGCTCCTATCGACCACCCAGCATGGGGACCGGGAAGGGTTGTCCACAAGCCGTGGGAGTCCTGTTGAAGTACGCCAACTAGGATCCCACGGGTGTCACTGCTCGGGGGCGTGCCGGAGGCCCTTACCTCCCTAGGTTTCGGACAAGGCAATGCCCCCCGGAGTCCTCTACTGGACTACCCTTTTCTTTTGGGGGAAGGTGATGGTGTTTCCTTCCCCCCTTCATTTGCATAACAATAGACCCCTGCCAATGCCTAACCGCCAACACCGAATAAGTTCTGACGTTTGCTAGGAGGTAGGCGAAAAAACCAAAAGGCTCGAAGTGTGCCAACTTGGAAAAATTCCTACCAGGCCCCTTGCGGTGACCAACCGAAGTCCACAGCAAGGTCAAAGCTACCTAACCTAATGGGTGGGTGGGTTGGGAAAAACCGCTCAGCTGGCAAGGGGCAAAGAGGGCGGTCCCCGGGCATGCCCAGTCTTAAATAGGCTAGGCCCCGCCTCCCCGGTCCACCGATTGGTGGGCCAGGTCGCCGACACGCCCGGGGATTCCCTAGTCTCGCGGGGGCAATGGCCAGCCCCCGCGAGGGATGTGGGAGGGATTTCTGCCCGCAACCCCCTCTCCTCCCAGGTCGGAAATGGCTATGTGATAAATACAGAGCAAAATGTAAAGCAATGCCACACACACAAACACACACATATATATACATACATCTACTCAGGACTAAATCCTATTTATTTCAATGAGGTTCAGGAAAGTGGAGTTGGGGTTCCAGTCCAAGTCAAGTCTATAGCCTGCATCTTTTGCATCACCAAGGGAGGCATTCAACTAAGTTGTTAGATGCATAGAACAAGGTCTGCTTGAGCAATGGGACTTCCCCTGGCTTTCCTCCACCCACGCCCTCTAAATCTACTCTGGAGGGTTAGAATAACTCCAAGAAGAGATTTAGCAGGCAAACAAAGTCCACATAGCAGGAGGAGAGGGTGGAAAATCTCATTGCATCAGCAGACCTCATTACCCACGTGCACACCCCCACGTAGGGCTAAGCTGAATTCTACCCTAAGAATGTGGACAGTCACACCAAGTTCTTCCCCAATTCACTGATGGAAAGGTCATTCGTCTTTATGGGGTCAAGTGTGCTTTGGCGCTGAAAAGAGTGACCTTGATCTGACTAGCTGAAGAACTTCACTTGCAAGCACAAATAAAGTTTAATTCCATATTCCTACATAAGACGCCAACTTACGTGATTCGAAACATGGGAACATTTTTATGTCCACTGGGCCTTATCAAAGTTAAAACGACTTGTTTGACATTTCTCTTCCCAAAACTAGGTTACCCAAACATAGAAAGGAATGTGCAGGTTCTTTTGAAGCTGTCTCCTCCCCACCTCCAGCTAGTAGTGGCCAAGTCCTTTCAGAAAATGAGGAGCTTGGCAAGAAAACCCTACTTTCAGTGAACGGGTGCTCTGTTTCAGCACTTCTAAGGCTATTCCCTGCAAGCTGGACATGTCAGCCTAATATGGTTCTTCAAAGACAAGTAATGTAAAGGTAAAGGGACCCCTGACCATTAGGTCCAGTCGTGACTGACTCTGGGGTTGCAGCAGTCATCTCACTTTATTGGCCGAGGGAGCCGGCGTACAGCTTCCAGGTCATGTGGCCAGCATGACTAAGCCGCTTCTGGCGAACCAGAGCAGCACACAGAAACGCCATTTACCTTCCCCCTGGAGTGGTACCTATTTATCTACTTGCACTTTGACATGCTTTCAAACTGCTAGGTGGGCAGGAGCAGGGACCAAGCAATGGGAGCTCACCCCGTCACAGGGATTCGAACCGCCGACCTTCTGATCGGCAAGTCCTAGGCTCTGTGGTTTAACCCACAGCTCTACCCGCTTCGTATATTGTAATGTCTGAAAGGCCATGCAGTCAGGTACTGGTTGGCCACTGTGAGATCAGGATGATGGACTATATAGGCCATTGGCCTGACCCAGCAGATTCAAGTTATGATTCTTACATTCTTGTTTAGTTCATTTATATACCACATTTCCACAGTAAACGGAAGCAATCCACAATTGCTCTACAGTGGTACCTCTGGTTACGAACTTAATTCGTTACGGAGGTCCATCCTTAACCTGAAACTGTTCTTAACCTGAGGTACCACTTTAGCTAATGGGGCCTCCCACTGCTGCCA
This sequence comes from Podarcis vaucheri, assembly GCF_965113315.1. Lineage (NCBI taxonomy): Eukaryota > Metazoa > Chordata > Lepidosauria > Squamata > Lacertidae > Podarcis > Podarcis vaucheri. The sequence goes on from NC_138749.1 coordinate 19,661,590, forward strand.
CACCACCACCGTGCGATTTCTGTTCTCATCCTGAAGCAAAGTTCTTACTATTTCTGGGTTAGCGGAGTGTGTAACCTGAAGCGTTTGTAACCTGAAGCGTCTGTAACCTGAGGTACCACTATATTTCACTAGCTCTACTGAAGAGGCTCCTCATGAGGCCGGAGGAACATCACCTGGCTAATGTTTTATTGATTGATTGATTGATTGATTTTAATATGCTGTACAGAGCTTTGAGATTTTTGTTAAAAATATAAAGCGGTACAAAAATTAAATAATAATAATCATCATCATCATTAAGTTATTATCCCAATACACAAAGTGGGGGAAAGCCCATTTGTACCGAATCATATAAATAAATTTAAAACCAGCATTTCAGCCAGGCCTGGTACCAGAAGTTGACCAGTTTGAACACTGAGTGGGGGCCACAAGAGCACAGGATTTCTCTTTGACCCAGCCCAGTTATCTTACTTGCTGCCCTGTTGGCAGACTACTTTATAGCAGTGGATGGACAGCAGAGTCACTTTTGAATAGCAGCAACAGAAATATATAGTTTGACCACTTTGGAGGTGTGTGTGTGTGTTGGGGGCCCAGGGTCCCCTGAAATTAATAAAGTAAACAGAGGATAAATTCAATATTTCAATAATCTAGACCTTGTACACAGGGAGAACAAAAACAAAATTAACAATCCAAAATCATCATCACTCATGTTACAAGTCCTTGTCTTGCTGCATTCCAGAGGGCCACAGTATCCTGGCTTAAATGAAGCTGAGAGGGTCTTCTCACCAGGCTAGAAATTTCACAGTTGCTTCCATTATCTCTCTCTCTCTAGAGATTGGAGTGACAATGATGGTAATTTCATCCTGCCTGGACACTGAAGTCCAGCGCCGAGGGCCTTCTGGCAGTTCCCTCACTGTGAGAAGCCAAGTTACAGGGAACCAGGCAGAGGGCCTTCTCAGTAGTGGCACCCGCCCTGTGGAACACCCTCCCACCAGATGTCAAAGAGAAAAACAACTACCAGACTTTTGGAAGACATCTGAAGGCAGCCCTGTTTAGGGAAGCTTTTAATGTTTAATAGACTATTGTAGGGTATAAATAATAAATTATTATTATTATTATTATTATTATTATTATTATTATTATTATTATTATTTTCCTGGTGTTTGGCTGCCAGTGCTGATCATACTGGGGAATAAGCCCCATTAGACACAAAAGGACTTATTTTTGTGCAAAACACACATGAGATAGCACTGCTAAAATTCACCAGATCCGATTCAAAAATGAAATCGTCACAAGAAACATTCAGGGTCATCGTGCTATTACATCAAAGGCTAGAGTTACCGTAACAGCGTCTCATCCTGATTACCTTTATTTCAACATCACATCTAATGGACTTCCTTCCAAGGAAGTGATTAGTACTTAGGCTTGAGAGTTTCTAGGACTTGTGTTCCAGAAAGGCTAATATATTCCTTTGAGTCATTTCACCAAGCAGTCGTTTGACAGCCAAGTTTGCTCCTCTCTTCCAGCGAAACATCTCAGGTTTGTTGAGGACAACATCAAGGGTCAAAAGCTGAGAAGAAGATCCTTGCATCGCATGCAGGAAAAGCTTTGATCAATGGAACAGTAGACAAACACATTAGAGGTATTAAGTGATGTGCTCTTGGATCATGACGCCACAGCTGGATGTGCCAGATGTTTGGAATGATTACACTTGCCGATATAAGGCACAATTGGCACGTGGTCAGTGTTTAATCAAAACACATGAGATATATGCAGGCATTATAGACTGGAACAGCCAGAAAAGGCTTCCCTGATACAATGTGGAGGGGGGGGCGGTGTTAATTCATAAGGAGAGGGAAGCAAGAGGGACTTGTATATGGAGTTGTGGCTTCTGAAGGTAGGGTTGCCATATTTCAAAAAGGAAAAACCAGAACACCTGCTTTTTAGGAAGACCCCGAAATTGCTGGAAGATCAATTTCACAGAGCTGAATAGCATGTGGTTGATGTAACTGCAGCCCATCAAGACTCCCGCGGAACAGAGTATGAACATATCAGAAACGCATCCAGAGAGAAAAGAAAGCCATTTTGTACAGCTTTACTATTTGGAATCCTCTGAGACTCTATGACCTAATTGTTGGCAATGCAAATACAGATTCATGTTCTGTATTAAGAATTTCCTCATTACTCCCTGGTGAGTATATGCCAGAGGCCATTAGCTTCCTCCTCTGTGCTTTGTTTGTTGTCTGAGGCCTAAGCTGTGTGCATTGGATAAAAGCATTGAGCGCAGGCTGCTATTTTCTTCTCCTTTCTTTCTTTCTTTCTTTTTTTTTTAAATTGAGTTTGGTATTTTTAATTTGTCAAAGAGTCTTTCTTCCAGGAAATCAGCATTGCATCTCCAAAAGCATCAAAGGATGGGAAGGCGATATTCCCCCAAAAGGAAATTCTATATTCTTGGAGAGTGATACTTTCATAAAAGTGGCACTTTGGTGTTTAACAAAGATTGAGATGACAAAGAATCACCAAAGAACTACTCCAGGGGTAGCTGGAGACAAACAGCGGGAGCTTACCAAACTTTAAATTCCATGTCTTGTGATTTGCCAGAAGCCTCTGGTTGACGTTTTTCACAGGCTAGATATTAACTATGCCTTGCTGAGCATTTCAAAGCAGGGGCAGAGGAAGGGGGCGTGGTGGGGGTGGGTCGCCCCAGGTGTCACCACTGAGGAGGGGTGACAAAATGCCAGGTGGCACTCACCGCGGGGCCTACAGCACACCAGAGCCACGCGTCTTTCCTGATGGTGACACATGGGCTTGGGTGCCCACAGGCTCTGCACTGCCCCAAACTGTCTTCCCACTGCCTCCCCCCCCCCCAGCTATAGGGTGGCTGAGTGGAAGAAGGCAGGTAGACTCCTCTGAGGCCCCGCAGAGCGTCCTGCCCTGGCTGGCCCCACCCCTGAGTGCAGGGCATGTGTGCTGCCCCAGGCGCCTGATTGGCTTGCTCCGCCACTGTTTCCAAGTTGTTTAGTGGTGACCCATGTCATGTGACAGGCCTACCATTCCAACAATGGGATTGCTGAAGGTTACTAGGATGGGGATGAATGGGGATGGGTTGGGCAGGGCAGGCCAGGGATATACAGAGCCATATTTTCTCCACTGTTGCACCAGCACAGCCCCAACCTTGCCACTGCCCTGCTCTAAATGGTGAAAACCTATGTATGTTGGAGCCATTCATGCATCATGGGGGGCAGGGATTCAAAAACTGAGGTGCTACTATGACACATACATCCCCTTTGGGTCTCTACACAGTGAGCAGTATTCATCGGCAGAACCAAATAATCATAAAATCATAGAATGGTAGAGTTTGAAGGGATTCCAACAGTCATCTAGTCCAACGCCTAGTAATGCAGGAAGAAGAAGAAGAAGAAGAAGAAGAAGAAGAAGAAGAAGAAGAAGAGTAGTAGTAGTAGTAGTAGTAGTAGTAGTAGTAGTAGTAGTAGTAGTTTGGATTTGATATCCCGCCTTTCACTCCCTTTAAGGAGTCTCAAAGCGGCTAACATTCTCCTTTCCCTTCCTCCCCCACAACAAACACTCTGTGAGGTGAGTGGGGCTGAGAGACTTCAAAGAAGCGTGACTGGCCCAAGGTCACCCAGCAGCTGCATGTGGAGGAGCAGGGAATCGAACCCAGTTCACCAGAGTACGAGTCCATCGCTCTTAACCACTACACCACACTGGCTCTCAGGAATCTCAGCTGAAGCATCCATGACAGATGACCATCCAATCTCTGCTTACAAACCTCCCATGAGAGTCCACAATCCCCCAAGGGAGTCCTTTCCACTGTCCAACAGCTCATACTGCTAGATAGTTCTTCCTGAAGTTTAGTTGGAATCTCCTTTCTTGTAACTTGAAACCATTGGTTCAGGTCCTAGCCTCTGGAACAGGAGAAAGTAAGCTTGCTCCATCTTCCATGTGACAGCCCTTTAGATACTGGAAGATCTAAATCATATATCCTCTCAGTCTCACCCCACCCCTTCCCCCAAGGTCTGGAGAGATCTAAGCCACTTTTGAGGACCCAAGCCTTCATCAATATAAAGAATGATGGCACTAAAATAAAATAAGGCACCAAGACATAATATGATTTTTAATACTTAACAAATGCTTCTCCGGCTTTTATTATGTACAAATGTCCTAAGTATTGAGAAAAAATCTACCTTTCACACGGTGTTGATATTTAGCATGGCAAGCCCATTTAAACACCCATGATGCATTCTCCTTGCAAAGAAGCTGATCTTGTTAAAGAATATCCCAAAGTCACAAGGCATGGCAACTTTGCTGAACTGAAGTGAACTAGGTCTGGATCTGGTTAGTTTTCAGACCAAAGACCAATTGGGAATCCCACCTACAGCTCTTTGATTTCTACTCTGGAGAAAAGGTGGACTATAAATGTAATATTCTAAAAGCCTGGCCTGGAACTTACTACCACGGTGTTTTTTACAAAGCCTTTTAGACTGAAGCAGGAGGATGAAATTTAATTTTAAGGGAAAATTTGAACAAGATTGGGAAGCTTTTAGAGGATGTCAAAATGGAAGCTTCATTGCCTGTGACAGACAGGGCAGCCCAGTACACTTGCAGAGCTCAGAAGATTCGAACGTGGATTAAATTATCTTCATTCCAAATAACCCGAAACGTTTTAGCATTTAGGATAACAATAAAAATAATGGTAAAGCAAACCTTCCTGCCCCGTGAAGCAGTGCTCTGTTACAGTTTAATTAAATGATCCCATCTTCGGCGGTGTTTGGGAAACCAATTTTGCTCTATCTTCCAATTTCCTGTGCTTGAAATTGTGCTGAGATAGCAAAACACAAAAAAATATATTTAGAGAGAGAGAAAAAAAACACTACCTGACATTGTGCCTTTATGCCTTTATGCCTTTTTATTGCATTATCTGTCAAACAGGGAGCATGGAACCCCCCAAACAAACTCGATTTCCCAATCTCTTAAAAGTAACTGATTATTAATTAGATTCTGGTGCTGGTGGATGTGTGCATAATCATTTATGAAGCTTCTTTTGAAGAGAAACCAGAACCTTTTATTATTGCAATTATGAATGAGGGTTTGCTTTCATTTCATATTGCTATAGTTTATTACTAACCTTTCAGGCAGATGGTAGAACATTAAATTATTCTCTGCAGCACACTGATGGTCTTTTGTCTGCAGCCAAGTCTTTGTGGATAAATATATATCCTCCTCATTAATATGTCTGTCTGCAAGGAGGGTCTGATATCTCTAATGTTACTGTAGGTTGCAGGAGTCATTGTACATCACCCTTTGAGCTTACATCACAACCATCACCAGAGCCACAAATGTTTCCACAGAAATTTCATTGCCTCCTGAGCTGCCTCTTACTGGGGATTTCTCATCAACAGGGAGGCAACCTTGCTTGATTTCATAAAAGAAGGAGAATCTTCTTCTAGGCTGGAGGTCTTCAGGGACACAGCTGTAGCAGAGGGGGCATTGGCCTAATTTCAAATGGGTGAGAGAACCCAAAGGGAGTAAAGGCAGGAGGGAAGGGGGGGACATGGGGAGGTGCCTGAAAGGGATGATAAGGAGTGAGGGGAAAGCCCTCTGCAACCAAAAAGTTCATACCTCTAGCAAGAGTGATCAGGAAGGAAGAAGGAGAGAGAGGAAGGTGGGGGGGGGAGAGAAGAGGCTGGAGCAGAAAAGAACAGAACAAATTGGCCTTGCCCATTGGTGGTTCTCATGCTGTGTACAAGTCAGCTAGATAGCTCAGTTGATTGGACCGTGGTGCTGATAATACCAAGGTTGCAGGTTTGATTCCCCATAAGGGATAGCTGCAGGGGCACAGCAGGGAGTTGGACTAGATGATTCTCAGGGTCTCTTCCAACTCTACAATTCTTTGATTCAAGTCACTTTTATTCTTTGACTCTGGCCTCTCCCACCACAAGCACTGTCCTGCTCCCTGCCAGCATGTGGTACCCAACACTTTACCCCTGAGGAACTGTAGAAGTTTCATTCAGAAGGATGCTCTGTGTCTGAAGGCCATTACTGTGCTGTGATTTCCTCTCCTCTCCTCTCTCTCTCTCTCTCTCTCTCTCTCTCTCTCTCTCTCTCTTTCTCCATCTCTCTCTCTTTGGGGGGGGGGGTGTTCTTCCACGGGACAAATCTCTTGATGCCAAAGAGCCCTACAGGTCATTCAGCAATGAGGAAGGATTATGGGGATGTTAGCCTAGAGGAGAGACTGACTACATTTAAATGAGAAACTACCCAATTTACAGTTCTCTAACCAATGCATGAACCCAGATTCAGCTGTCCTGCAAAATTCATCGTTCACCGAATGTTGTGTCACAGTTGTTCTGCCAAATAATATGTACATAAATACACAAATAAGAAGAAATGTGTAGAAATACTCATGTATGAGTGAAGATAGCACACAAAAATACATTGTATTAGTGGAGGTTGCTTACAAAAATGTGTCTATCAATCATAAGTGCACCTAAAAATATGCAGAAGAGAAATTTTGTAGGTATTAAAAAATAAATGGATGGATGAGCTGTTAAAATGGGTTGAGCCGATCTGCTCAGTATGCACCAAACAGATTGTGACATCACTTTACCCTGCAGCCACCTGTCAGTGCAACTCATTGCTACCACAGAATTGCTCACTCCACATTTGGCAGCCTCATGGTGGAATAGTAAATGTGACTTGAGCTGGGATTATACTGTAGCAACCACCCCATCCCTTCCAATTCATTTAATGACATAGACACTGCTCCAGATGCTAAATGAGCCTAATTAAGGGTGGAAGTCAAAACAGGTTTACTTGCTTTGTTGAACGTGCATCGCTCTGTGTTTGTGAATGCTGCAACCCACAACACATCTGGGTTTAATCCAAGTTCAGACAATTTCACAGGAAGAACTGAGTCATAGCTTGGGCACATGTTGAATCCCGGACAAGATGGGTTCAATAAGTGCAAACTGGGCTGGGCTCTAATTTGTGATATGGCGTCCATACTCTGGACCTTGGTTGGTAAAAAAAGTTCAAAATACATAATTACCAGACTAAATTTTACTCAGAGTAGACCCCCTGAATCTGTGCCTATTGCTTTTTATCGGGTGGTATCCAATGAAGTGCTCCTGCTAGTGAAAGAAAAATTGGCTATGCTCTCCTTCTACTGTGTTGGGGTTTTCCCCAGCCTTTGAGGGAAGATTTGGAGAGATTGCAGGGATGTGTGAGGAAAGGAGAGGGAAGAACAGCCCCATTGCACAAATGCAAAGCTTTGTGCTAGGGGAAGCACTTTGTTGCCCAATGGATCTACTCTATGACTAACATTAGCTACAACCTATTATTCTCATAATGTCACTTTTGTTTTTTAAGAGAATAGGATTATGATGCCCTTTCTTTAAGACGGGGTGCCCAAACTTTTTTCAAAGAAGTGAACATGTGTGAGGGCCGACCATATATATATATATTCAATGATTTTACCCCAAAGTTGTTGAGCTTTTACCCCTGGAAATAAACTGCCACAGGGGCTGGATTAGACCGACCGGCGGGCCAGATTGGACTCCTGAAATGAACTTTGGGCATGCCTGCTTTAAGATGAAGGACCTGTTTGGTTGCAAGGTGGGGTAGGATTATTGGGAGTAACTGAATAACCACACTCAGCCACTCTTTGAAATTTGCTGTTTCATTCTCTTTTCAGTGCCTGACATTGACTTTTGGGGAAGTTACCATAAATATAAGCTCCTCTTTTGGTTTCAAACATTTGGTGGTCTAGTATCTGAATAAGCCATAAATCATCAGCTTTTCCTGTAGGCTGTGGAATGGGGACCGTGTTGCCCTCTGGGTGCTGAAAACCTTTCCTGCCCATTGGTTAATGGAATTTGGAGTACAACAATGTTCTGCACCCTCCACCAAAAAGAGCACCGACAGACTACAGCCCAAGAACATGGCTGACAAACTGTACCCTTGAAATATGTCTACAAATCAGTGGAAGTTCAACATTTATTTATTTATTTATTTATTTATTTATTTATTTATTTATTTATTTATTTATTTTCACAATATTTATATGGCTGCCCAATAACATATGTTCTTGAACCGGACTACAAAAAAATTGAAAGAGAAAAATACGATATTAAAATGCATCCTCAAAATTGCAAAAAAAGCTACATAGAATTGTTCCATCTAGTAAAGCACAGTATCTGAAGACTATAAAAGGCATTTATTTATTAACTTCATTGAACTTAGCTGCTAAAAGTTACTTGCATGCTTAACTTTTGCACTGAAATCACATGGGCTTAAAGTGATTACCTTTTGCTGAATCATGCCCTGCTGATTTTGACCGTCATTTAGAAATCAAATGCTCAGGCTATGGATTTGTTTTGTGGGTTTCCCCCAGTCAATTTAGCGCCATCTGCTATGAAAGGTAGTTATTTTTATCATGGAATATCCCAGTCCACTGACATCGACTTCTAATGGGCTATTTGGCAAGTGTAGCGCACCGTCATGTAAGCATGGCATTAAAGCAAAGGTTAACATTGACAACATTAACCCTAATTGTTTATTTTGTGCTCTGCAAATAAAAGTCAATGTTTGGGATAAAAAATAATGGGATCTGAAACACACAGTGGAAATGTTTGCAGAAATTAGTGAATAGTGAATAACTCAATTTGAAACAGAAAATCAAAAACTGGAAGTATCTGTACACAAAAGAAAGAGGAAAGTCTGGTTTGTAAAATAAAACAAAGGAACATCCAGTGTCCATGAACCCTCTGAGGTTTGCAGAAGTAAAAAAGAACTTGAAGGCATGGGTGGGGTGAGACAGCTCAAAATAGCCCAGTGAGAACTGAGCATGCTGACAAGTTGCTCTTTTCCGTGAAGTAAAGGGACTATTCTATTTTTTTTAATTAATATTTTATTAAGTTTTATCAGTAAAGTAATTCAGAGGGGGAAAATACAAAACAGAAAAATACAAAATCACAAAATACAAAAATTCAAACATTAAACACAAAAGGGAAAGAAAGGGGGGGAAGAAACACATAAAAACAAAACTCCCTCTTTTTTAATTTCTCATCTTTAGTTAACTTATTTTCCTGACTTCCTCACGCCTCCCTTTTTTGTATCCCTTTTTTAAAATTGGTTCAGCAAATTCATGTCCAATTTAGCTTATCTATTATCAATCCCATCTTACATTTTACCTTGTTGCTAGAACCCCTTCAGTTCATTTCGTCATCAGCATTCAAAAATTTTACAATGTTTCTGTAAATAAGTTTTAAATTTCCTCCAATCTTCTTCTACAAGCTCTTCTCCCTGGTCTCGAATTCTGCCAGTCATTTCCGCCATTTCCATGTAGTCTATTAGTTGCATTGTAAAGGGACTATTCTAGACTCCTTTCTGTCAACCCACATGGGCAGGCAACAGTTTTGGGTGCCATGGGAGCAACAGCAACAGTATCAACCCTTTGGCTAAGTCAGCATCCCAAGGGATCGCAGAGCCAATCTAAACATACAGTGGAATTGAATTGGTACATGGTACTCGTTGGACTATACCAGAAATGGGAGCAGATGATGGTGGCAGGGTCAGGGTCGAAGAAGAGGTCCTTGAGGTATTGTGGCCCTGAGTCATTTAAGGCTTTACAGGTCCAAACCAGCACTTTGAACTGGGCCCTAAAAGTAATTGGCAGCCATTGCAGTCAGGCCAGGATTGGTGTTGTAATGTTCAAACCATCTTGCTCTGGTGAGCAACCTGGCTGCTGAATTCAGCTGCGGAGGAAGCCTCTCAGGCACCTGGCACGCCCAGGGGTGGAGTGAACTGCCCATAGGGGTGGGGCGAACCACCCATAGGGGGCATGCTGCCCATAAGGATTGACCGTGTGGCACTCTTAGGGAGGGACGGGACAGGATGTGCCGTGGGGCCTCCCTCATCCGCCCTACAGCACGGAGCCTGTGGCTGGTGCCCATTGGGGGCAATCGGCACCCGGGGGTGGCACAGAGATCTGCCCAGGGGGGATTTTGTCACCCCCCTCAGAGATGACACCCGGGGCAGACTGCCCCCTGCCCCTGTTACGCCCCAGCTGAATTCTGCACCAGCTGAAGTTTCCAGATTGCCTCCAGAGGCAGCCCCTATTTCCTTGAAAGTAAATTCAATGAAACTTATTCCCAAGTAAATGTACCTAGGACGGCGGCTGCAATCGTTAAAATCTATCAAAGTGTCAAGAAATCCTATTTCACAGGGGTCTTAAGTTAGTACTTTATGCCCTCAATAATTGCTTATATATAGAAACACTTTAATCGTTCATGCTAGAGAGAGTATAGCATTTTCCTTCTTCACATAGGCTTGAGATGCCCCGACATCAGAAAAACTGGAGATGCTATAGGTTGCCTATTGAAATTAGGGGATGGATTATAGCTCAGTTGTAGAGCATCTGCTTTGAATGCAGAAGGTGCAATCCCCACCATCTCTGAGTAGGACTGCCTGAAACCCTGGAGAGCTGCTGCCGATCTGCAAAGACAATATTGAGCTGGATGGACCAATGGGCTGACTCTATACCGGGCAGTTTCCTACGGTCCCAAATTGTACAGCCTACTCTAGTTTCTGCCATTAACAAGTGTACCTTGTGGACTGTTAACCAACAGAGGCCGCTTCCATTTCATTTGTACAAAGTGTGCTCCTTTGCATTAAGCATAGCATCCTCTGATTGGGACAAGTTGTTTACCTCTGCTAATTTGCGAGCTGAAACGTCACTAAAACTGAAATGCAGCATGCATGCGAGAGTCTTTCCAACCACTGCACGCTTGAAGCCATCTGTATACGAACACTTGTGGTTATTGTTAGGTAAACCAGCAAGTTGTGAATGAACAGGATAATCTACTGTGCGCATTAATGGTCGAGTGTATTTCCTGTGGCAACTACAACATTGCGTGCTAAAGGTCTTAAGAGGAAGCTTGCAGGTTTGCTGCTGTGCAAGGACTTCTGCTACATATCATGAATAAACAAATGCTAGCAGGGAAGGCTGACCAGACCCATGCCTAGATCTTGAAAGAGGACAAGGGCAAGGCCAGTGGAGAATTTTTCCAGGGAGCAGGTCTTTCTGTGGGTGGCCAAAGAGATGGGAGTGATATATGGACAGGATTCCCAGCAGGGATAAAAGGCCCACACACTCTCTGGTCAGTTCAGATGCTCTGTAACCCTAGGTTTAAGCAGAAATAGATCCTACTGACTTCAATTATGATTAGTTGCAAGAAGGCAGATATGCAGTAGGTGCTCAGCTTGGAGCTTCTTGGTCCTTCTTGGTGGAACACTGACTCTCTGGGTTTCTGAACCATTGTCCCTGTATCAGAACTTGAATTCTGACTAAAACAGGACTCGTGACTATAGCCTATCCAGACTAGCAGCATTCTTGCTTATCATAGGAGAAGGAAGGTCACTAATGCGGGCTTAGTAATTTGGATTTCCCCGTCTAGTTAACGTTTTCCTGAAGACCAGCAGCCTGTTCTGCTCCCAGTCCTAAGGCACTCTAAGCCACACTCATTTCAATTCAGTGAAACCTAGAGTGGTCTTTGATGGAGGGGGTGCTTGAGAGAGGGGTTGGGCAAACCACTCCCTGAAGCACCGCCCCTCTCATGTTAACATTGCTCCAGCAAGGGATATTTGACAGGTTAACAGGGCTGCCTCCCTTTCTATGATGTCACATGATTGACATGCGAATGACCTTGCCCACCTGATGAATTTGGCGCTTGGGGCCAATCCTGATCAGGATATGGCCTATGGAGCACAAAGAGTTCTGTATCCTTGCTAATATGCACACTTTCCCCCCATAAATGCATTTTTGTGTGCGTTTCTTGGCTGGAGAAATGAATTGCAAAATTCAGAGAAAGTCTTGCTAGCTCAGTTGGTTATAACATTGTGCTGATAATGCCAAGGTTGCAGGTTTGACCCTGTATAGGACAGCTGCATATTCCTGCTTTGTTAGGTGATCCTCATGGTCCCTTCCAACTCTACAATTCTATGAAGTGCAAGCTTTGAGGGATGGCTGAGTTTTGGTTCACATATTGTTTCGGAACATGTGGATTAGGTAAACTCACCTCTAAACGCAAACTGATTCAAATTTCTCCCTCATTCCCTAGACCAGAATGACAGGTACAAACCAGAGTGAGGCAGAACGCAATGGTGTGGCTTGGGCTTGACTCATGAAGGAATGAGTGAGAAGAATTCAGAGATAAGTAACAACAAAGGTGCTTTCTTTTCTTTTCTGTAATTGACACTTCCATAAATAGCAGGACTGCAACACCTGAACTTTCAAACTGAAGCAAAGATGTGTCTTCGTCTGTTTGCTCTACAAATCTTTCCTTGTTGTGAATACAAACCGGTACATCCGGGAAGAAGATACAAAGATTGCCTGCAAAGCGACTGACCTTTCTGAGGCACGGCGGATATTCTGAGCAAACAGAATAAACTCACATTATATCACCTGTTTGCCTGTAGCTGTCAGCTGCCTTGATTTTCTCTGCCAAGAGCTAGGAGTTCTGTACTTAAGAGAACAAAATTCTAGAGATGGGGCATCAGAAGCCATCTAGACCAACTCTTGCTTGCTCAATCTGTGATCCAGGATGCAATGGCGAGGAACATGGGATAATTAGGAAAGTAGAACCCAATGGCTTTCCAAGATACTCAATTTCCATTTTCTAGATTCCCATATTTCTGGAACAGTGCTCCTGCTAAGGACCTGCCATTAATATCAGCAGAAATTATAAAGGAGAAGCTTTAGCATACTCACATTACACATACCAGGGTTCCAAGATCTGGGGAAATGTTTGGATCACATCAGCAGGACATGCATGCCATGGTTGGGACTCAAAACACAGCCCCGCAACCTCACTCTACAGACTTTCCATCTTCACTTGAGTGTTATGGGAAGAGAACTCTGGTGTCAGGAGGGAAAAGTGGAGGATTTAGACAGGTTGGGGCAGTGTGCCAAGACGACATTGGCACAGATCTGACGTACGGATCCAGTAATAAGAGCAAAAAAGTTGGTTATGAAAGGGATGCAGGTTTTAATAAAGAACTGGTGACAGAACAGGCCTGGGGCAGCTGTGGAACCTGAAAGTCTGCTGTAGCCCAAGTGTCCTAAGGGGGGAGTACAGAGGTTGTAAGACAGCCCAGATTGATGCCCCTTTTAGCTCAGGACAAAGTTAGATGCCTGGAAATCCATGCAGGGCACCAGCCTTGAGGGGTTCCTTGGCAAAGTGTCCACTGGCACCGCAGTGGACCTTGGCTACAAGCTCACCGGGTGGGCTAAGCTAACTATTTAATTTTCCCATAACATCCCAGAAACACTACCTAAGGAGCCCTCTTTGAAAACTCAGGTGCTAAGTGATAATTTCCTTCTCTCCCTGTGGCAATATCATTTCTCTCTCTCTTTGAAGTAAACTATTTGCCAGAGTTAATGTGTCCCCTCTGTGTGTGAGGTGCAGAGCAGTTGTCTCCAACTTCTCCCCAAAGCCAAACCCCCAATATCACATACATATACAACATGCAAGAGGCTATCACACTGTGGCTGTCCATCAAACTATGAAGCCGAAAGGAACTTAATCTTCACAGGGATGGTGAAGAACCTGCTGCATCTACTTTTTGTATACTATGGGCAGATCCACACCACACCTTTAAAGGGCATTCAATGCACACTTAAAGCACATGACTTCCCTCAAAGAATCCTAGGAACCATAGTTTTCGCCTCGCAGAGCCGCAACTCTCAACATCCTTCACAAACTACAGTTCCCACGATTCTTTGGGAGAAGCCATCAGTACTATTGTCACATTTCCCAAACATCCCTTGGTTAGGCTGATTGCTGGTTAACAGTCCTGAAGGATCATTTGCTATTTTGGCAGTGGGAGCTAATACCTAAGGAATGGTCTCCTGATAGTAGGGGAAACCTCTCTGTGTCTTTCAATGAGACATCCATCTGGATTTGGAATTAGGTGACAGTGCTCTAGCTGAGAGGGAGGGCAAAGGCTTACTAGAGACAGAAAGAAGTAAATGTTAAATTTGCATCATTGCCTCCCTACACTTGCATCATGCTTGCTGCAGGTGCAATGCTACAAATTCGCCTAGAGGTATTGGGTTTTTTTGGGGGGGTTTCCACAAAGGAGGCTTGATACGAATGACAAAGGTTAGAAAGATAAAAACCAGGAAGTGTCAGGGCACGAGATCCTTGTTCCTTTTTTTTTTTCCAGAGACGCAAGCTTTCGCACAACAAAACTAGGAAGCAGAATGCAAACAGCAACTGTTCATGAGATGTGGCAATATGAACACACCATTGCCCGCACACACAATCAGCAGCTGCACACACAGCAAACAGCTGGTTGCAGACATCTTCTCCAATCTTCTAGGGGATCGTAGGCTGCATTTTGACATGCTGGCTGCATTTTTCCTGCAACCAACTGCATTTGACATGCTGTGGATCCCATCCCACTGAAGTCAGTCCCTCGGCAGTATAATTTACACCCATCGCTGTTGTCGTTCTTAAGAGGGTTTTTTTGTTTTTTAAAATGATTAAGAGCTTTCGATGAAGCAAAACAAATGGGTTTGGGGAAAAGAAAGCTATATTCAGAGCGAGCATTCCAAAATTAAGTTTGGATCATTAGGTGCAGGATGTTTGCTGGACAAAGGCAGCTGGATGAAGCATCTGACTGCCTAGCTCATGGTTAATGATATCTGAGCAAACATCAAGTGTCAGTCATTTGGTAGTCCTTTACTTATTGAAATTGTGACCAGCAATGCCATTTCCAAAAATAGTAGCCTACCACTGAAATGTGGGGCTCTTGCTTTGTGCCTTGCTGCCCAGTCAAATTTAATGTTTTGTCCTAGCTCTTCTTTTTGTGTTCATAAAAGGTGGTGGCAGTAATACTCACAATAATCATATTAGGGTTGCTGTATTTCAAACAGTGAAAAGTTGTTGTGCTTTTTTTAGTTTTGCCCAAAGTTGATGAGCAAAAAAGAAGTAGTTGTTTTTGAGTTGTTTTAAAGGAAAATCGCCAAAGAATGGGAAAGCATTATCATTGATTTAGGAGACCACTGTAGGCAGATGAAAACATTAGCAGGATTCTAATAACACTTGTAATGTAACAAATACTATGGGCAATCTGGAGAGATATAAAATATGGACGATGAAATAATATGCAGTTGAAAATGTTGACAATAGGACCCACGGAGGGGATGGTGGGAAGTCTGGAGATTCAGAGAAATCTCTAAATATGAATATGTATTTGGTACTGTTATAGCTTTATACTTGTAAAATCAAATACTATTATTTTTAAAAGGAAAATCACCCAAAACAACACTGCCAACTTGGGTTGCCATATGTCCAGATTTTCCCAGACTTTTTGTTGTTGTTGTTGTTTTGTTTTGTTTTGTTTTGGGGTTTTTTTGCACTATTTCCACCCAGGCAGTGCTTACAACTGCAGTATTCTGGATATGTCTGGAAAATTCCAGACGTATGCCAACCCTAATATCCTCACGGTGCATTTTATGCCCACCCTTCATCATAAGATCCCACAGCGGGTTATAGCAATATAAAAAGATGAGATTAAAGCCAGTTAAAGCGATTTACAATCAGAAGAATAAAGTGGCTCTTAAAACACCTTTTTATTATTCAAATTTTGGTGGGCAAAGCTGCCTTGTCCCTTATAAGTTGATGAGAATTTAAGCAGTGAATGTTTTGACTGCTGTCTATGAGAAATGTACAACAGAACACAAATACCACACCTGGTTATATCTGCTTCACATTTTCTTTCTCTGTTTTAATCAAAATGCATTCGCTAAGGTTGGTGCAGCAGCAAAAAAGAAAGTAAATAAGGCTGCTGGAGATGCACACAAAACACAAGAAAGAGGAAAGAAACCCCAGATCCTTGGTATCTATTGCTACTCAGCAAAACAAAAGTTGTTTATTTGGTGTTGTTTATCTGTGTCTCCTAGCACCAGCTGATATTGAAAACACTTCTTGTTTGCTGTAATTCCCCCTTTCCCAAGCCTTCACATTCGGAGTCAATAACATATTGCCACTTCATCATTAGAAAGCCATTTGCTAGAATTTAGAGCAAGTCACAGATCGGATCTGCATAGCCATGTCCCTTGAGGAAGGGTTTGCAAGGCTCCACATCAGTTTGTCCACATCTCTAGGAAAGCATGTGGGCAACTATAGTGGTCTCCAATGCGGACTGTCTGATATGAAGTAAGGTAATTCATTCAAATTTAGTGGTCATCATCATCATCATCATCATTTATCTCCCACCCATGTGGCTGGGTTTCCTCAGTCACTCTGGGTGGCCTCCAACTAGAGATTAAAAATACATTAAAACATCAGTCATGAAAAACAGCCCTAAATGGCTTCTAAACATCTTCTAAACGTCAGGTAGTTGTTTATTTCTTTGACATCTGATGGGAGGGTGTTACACAGGGCGGGCGCCACTACCGAGAAGGCCCTCTGCCTAGATCCCTGTAACCTCTGCTTCTTGCAGGGAGGGAACCGCCAGAAGGCCCTTGGCGCTGGACCTCAGTGTCTGGGCTGAATGATGGGAGTGGAGACACTCCTTCAGGTATACTGGGCTGAGGCTATTTAGGGCTTCAAAGGTCATCACCAACACTTTGAATTGTGCTCAGAAATGTACTGGGAGCCAATGTAGGTCTTTCAGGACTGGTGTTATATGGTCTCGGCAGCTGCTCCCAATCACCAGCCTAGCTGCCGCATTCTGGATTAGTTGTAGTTTCCAGGTCACCTTCAAAGGTAGCCTCATGTAGAGCGCATTGCAGTAGTCCAAGTGGGAGATAACTAGAGAAGGCACCACTCTGGCAATACAGTCTGCGGGCTGGTAGGGTCTCAGCCTGCGTCCCAGATGGAGCTGGTAGACAGCTGCCCTGGACACAGAAGAGGCCATTATAACCAGTTGCTGTAACGTGTACAGCAGATCCATGCCTTGGTTCAGTCTTGGGTTCCAGATTCTGGAAGAAAAGAACATCAGTCTGCATGTCACTGTGAGCAAGGAAAGTATTCTCAACTAAACCTCCTCAGCCTCAGTCCAGGTTCTTATTTATAGAACTCTGCTGGAATCAACATAGATGTAAAACAGGTGAATGCCTGAGGGCAGGAAGGACACCTCACAATCTTCATAACAATATACTTGTTTCTACATTACACGGAACAAATGTACAAGCTGTCTTCACACATGTAGCTAATGTTTGAGCTGCACTCGGTTGTGGGTTTATTGTGTTTGTTTTCCTGGTTATAATGCTAGTGTTTCTGTCCCAATTTCTATCATTCATTTTACACTGCAATACTTGGTTGTGTTATGGAACGGTGGCTTTTTGGTCAATAGATAGCCATGCCACTCTTCAAATTTCAAATGGTGGGAAAGAACTTTACACCAGGATACTGCCCCAAATTTCATCACGTGAAATTGCAGTGCAGAACTCCCACAAACAGATTTCTTTTTCAGGAAACAATTAAATAAGCATTAGGTATACACCGGATTCCACTAGGTTTCCAGAGGTGGCTTTTACAGCATGTGACATATCACATGAAATGCAGAAATGATCAGGTAAGGAAACATTGGGGAAATGCGACTTTTCCTACTCTAAACTTCTAAATGCTTATTAAATTTTTTGATATCCTTGTTAAACAAATCCAGCCTCTCTATAATATACATAAATATTCTGTTTACTTCACTAGGTGCTTCATAATCCTGTCCAAATAAGAAATATTTCATCTTCAAATATCAGAACATTTGGTATTTTTGCCACAGGAGAAAAATATTTTGATAAGTTTACTAGCGCACAGTATAAATGTGCTCACTCGCATGCACTTGAGGTCATCTGCCATATATTTTTAGAAGTGTTAGAGTGTCTATCTTTTATGAGAGACCTCTTAAACATTTAATGGCTATTTCTTTGGTATTCATATCCCAGAAAGGGAAAGTACCTTACTGGATGGAACTGCAAGTGTATTCGCTTAGCAAACAGCAAAAATGAAAATAGTGACATTTCTGGTATCTGTAAAAACAAATGAACATGTAAATTGGTAACTCCAGACATATTTATACCATTGCAACAGAGTTGGTGACTCCAGATATAATTACAATCTCTTCCATTGCAACATTGCTGTTTATGTCTGCAAGGCAATGGTGGCCACAATCCAACAAAAAGTGAAGCTCACTTAAGCACGTTGCCATCAAGAGACTTAAGAGCACTTAACTCTGTATTAGATTGTGGTCATTTTTTTTCCCTTATGAGAAGATAGTCTTCATTGTTTCAATCCCCATAACGTCCCATAGCAAAGCTCTCTGAGACATTTACAATGAAGGACAATAAAATCCAAAAGTGAAACAGAACAGGTACTACCAAATACAGCATAAAAGAAACAAGAACAGCATTAAGAGACAGAAAACAAAGCAACCCCACCCCCACCCCAGCTTAAAACCAGACTCAGTTAAACATCAGATTGAAATGATAAGGATTTCATCTGCCATCTGAAGGCCAGTAAGGCAGAACTCCTATGCTCTAACAGGCAGGCAGCAAGGAGGGAGAGAAGAAATTGTTGCCTCGGTCACTTCTGCAACCAGGTAAGGAGATTAAGGTCTATTTTATATAACATCTATCAGACCTCAGTTATATACTAGAAACAGGAATTCCTGTCACCAAAACAGCTGCACTCACTTTGAAACCAGTCTTCCATTCTAACAGCGAGCAGCCACCATTATTTGTTAAAATGTATGTCCTTCAATATAAGCACTTGTCCTTCAGTATAGAAAATATATGCATGTTGAGGTTTGGGGGTACATCCACATTTATTTAAATATAATAAATAAATACAGATCAGTCAACTAAAATCTCATTAATCTGTGCACAGCCATAATGGTCATCTCAGCTTGGCTGCTGAAGATAAACAAGAGAAAGTTTCTGACATTGAGTTTTGGGACAGAAACTGTCCCACTCCTGTGTTGTTTTAATAAAGCAATGGATTGTTGTGGAGGGAGGACACAAATTAATGAAGACTTTTGCCCGACCTCAGCAGTGTTCTTCACAGTGGCTTTATAGTGTCGCATGGTGGGAAAGCAATAACATTCATTCGTGGCAGGGCATTTCAAGTTCAGCTGCAACGGAAGGCTGCCCACAGATACCACTTGTTTTTCCAAGCAGAGGAGGGAAAAACTCTGCGCAGAAGAAACCTTTAGGCTGAGAAAAAAAACAGAAGAACAGATTGCAGGAAGAGGCATCAACAGGGCTTCTACAGTGCCAGGGTTGTTTCCCAGACAATGACTGGTTGGAAGACCTCCAGTAAAATATTCATGGTGAATCGCTACTGCTGAACATGTCGGAGGTGAAATTGTAATGGGTGCAAGGGTGCATGCACCAGTCTAAGTGGTAGTTCCATTAACTTTTGGATGTTCAGGGCTCCCACTTGTGGGGAAGATTCTAAGACCACATGCACACCATGCATTTAAAGCACTGTAATACCACCTTAAAAAGTCACGGCTTCCCCCAAAGAATGCTGGAAGTTGTAGTTTGTTAAGGGTACTAAGAATTGTTAGGTAAAAGGTAAAGGGACGCCTGAGCATTAGGTGCAGTTGCGGATGACTCTGGGGTTGCGGCGCTCATCTTGCTTTATTGGCCAAGGAAGCCGGCATACAGCTTCCGGGTCATGTGGCCAGCATGACTAAGCCACTTCTGGCAAACCAGAGCAGCGCACGGAAACGCCGTTTACCTTCCCGCTGGAGTGGTACCTATTTATCTACTTGCACCTTGACGTGCTTTTGAACTGCTAGGTGGGCAGGAGCAGGGACCGAGCAACAGGAGCTCACCCTGTCACAGGGATTCGAACCACAGACCTTCTGATTGGCAAGCCCTAGGCTCTGTGGTTTAACCCACAGTGCCACCCTCATCCCACAAGAATTGTTAGGAGGAACCCTCCCCCCATTCCCCTTCCAGAGTTCCCTGTGAAGAGAGATTGATTGTTTGTTGAACCACTCTGGATGTTGTAGCTCTGTCTTGTAAGAAAGCACTTTCTTGTTCCTGCCTGAACCTCCCACCCTTCCAGTTCCTTGGGTGACTCTAGCTTCTAGCATTATGTCAGGGTTTGGAGTCAGATGCAGGTCATCAGCAAAGCAATAGCTTACCCAAGGCCGGTGGAGTTAACTCTTTATTCAAGGAAAAAACCACAACTCAGGCCTAGTGGCCTCAGCAGCTCTTTCTAGGAGGTCCTGCCCCAATGAAGCCTTTACAAGTACTGAAGGTCCCCAACTTCCCAGTGCCCAATAGGACTCCTCCTCTCCAGGGTCTTTCCAGTGCAGTCTCAGGCTGCATCTGCACACAAACACCCTCTGTTCTGCCCATGTCATTTCTCTGTGAGTTTTAGGAGATCGGGGAGAAGGGAGCTGGTTGTAGCAGGTGGGGGGGGGGAGACTCCCTAGATTCTTCAGCAGAATGTCTCCACTCTGCCTCTTGGCCACCCTACTCTGCAGCCTCTGCTTCAGCTTTATAGTCCAAACTGCTGTCTGTCACACCCTTTCCTGCTCACTAAACTCTGTCACCTCTTAATTAATGAATGTTAGAAAAATGCTGGAATGAGGTTACATGGTTTTAGCAGAAATGTTATAAAGAATTAAGTAAAAAATGGATTGTTAATGGGCCAAAGTGTAAAATATAAGGTCAGATTGGGTTAAGGTAAATTATAGAACAAAAATTGAGTAAGATGGAAAGGATTTGCTGAAATAGCTAAATTGAATTAGAATACAAAAAAGGGAGGTGTGAGGAGGTCGATGAAACAAGTAAATGAAAGACAAAGATATGGAAATACTGGATGTGTTTTTAAATGTTTTTGTTTTTAAATGTTTTTGTTTTTTGTTTTTTTATTATTGTTGTGCTGTATTCTTTTTTATTCTGCTTTTTATTTTTTTATGTATTGTAACTTTTTATTGTCCTTTTTTGTAATTGTTAAACTTTTAATAAATATCATTTTTTAAAAAAAACTCTGTCACCTCTTCTGCTGACACTGCCTCCTCCGAGTCTGTGGGGTATAAATAATAAAATTATTATTATTATCATCATTCACACACCAATCCCCTAGCTTGGAGCCTTCTTCTCCTGGGGATTCCTTAGGGAGTTCCCCAGCTGGTGCCTCCCACCACTCCTCTGAGTCCAGCCAGTCCATGACACATTATGAGAGAGTAGTGTTGATAAATCTGTCAATTTCAGTTTCTCTTAGTTTCTTGTTTTTCCAGGACCCTAGATTTCCAGGACCCTAGATTTCCACATCAGTTCTTCTTTTAAGTCCTCATAACAATCCATCAGCAAATGTCTCCTAATACATCTTTGCATGCATTTTTTCCTAACATCTTCTTCTTTGGTGATCACTCATAGCCGAGGAAGATTGTCTTCCATAAACACGGTTTTAACAATGAGTCCATAAGTGACTGTGGAGGCCAATTCTGGATCCACACGTCCTTCCACAGTGAGAACATTGGTTTTCGGGCAAGAGTTGATCACGGTGTGGATTTGCCAAGCGTGCCTTCCTCTTAGCACGTTTCTCCCTTGCATCCTGAGTTTGAGTGTCTTCAAAGCCCATGACACCTTTGGTAAAGGCTCTTCTCCAATTGGAGCACTCACAGGCAAGTGTTTCCCAATTGTTAGTGTTTATACTACTTTTTAAAGATTTGCCTTGAGACAGTTTTTAAACCTCTTTTGTTGACCACCAGCATTACGCTTTCCATTTTTAAGTTGGGAATAGAATAATTGCTTTGGAAGACGATAATCAGACATCGGCACAACATGACCAGTCCAGCAAAGTTGATGCTGAAGAATCATTGCTAACATACACAATTTAGCAAAGCAGTTTCCCCTGATGCATTTACCTATGTATGTTTTTCACTAATGTATGTGTTAATATGCACATGTTTCCCCAACATATACCTTATTACACATTACTTGGTTGGAGAACTGCATTGCAAAATTTGGAAAAGTGTGAATTTCAAAGGGTGGCTTCATTTGGGTCTGTGTATTGTTTCGTAAGGGTGGTGCTGTGACTTAAACCACAGAGCCTAGGGCTTGCTGATCAGAAGGTCGGCGGTTCGAATCCCCATGATGGGGTGAGCTCCCATTGCTTGGTCCCTGCTCCTGCCAACCTAGCAGTTTGAAAACACGAAGTGCAAGTAGATAAATAGGTACTGCTCTGATGGGAAGGCAAACGGTATTTCCGTGTGCTGCTCTGGTTCACCAGAAGCAGCTTAGTCATGCTGGCCAGATGACCCGGAAGCTGTACGCCGGCTCCCTTGGCCAATAAAGCGAGATGAGCGCCGCAACCCCAAAGTCGGCCATGACTGGACCTAACAGTCAGGGGTCCCTTTACCTTTATTGTTTCATCAAGTGTAAATTTGGCATGCTTTCTGTTAAATGTTAATGGAATATAACTTCTCTCCCATCTCAACAAGGGAGGGAGACATTTCTCTCTTATCAATTTCTCCATAGCATGGATAATTCCATACACTTTCATCATGTGTCCCCTTATTGCCTCCTCACCACCACCAAATAAGAAAGCACCAAACACCTCACCTCTGACATGAATGCCATCCTTACTATACTTTAAAAGTGCAGGGCCTGCCATAAATAATCCTGGGAACTGCCGCTTGTTCGGCGTGCTAGGAAATGTAGTTCTGCATGAGGTAAACTACAGTCACCAAGATTCCTCACTGGAAGCCATGTGCTGTAAATATATGGTGTGGGTGCAGGATTAATTTGTTGATTCCTTCACCAAGAATGCTGCTCTTTGGCCTTGCAGTGCAGCGTTTTGCATAACAAGCTCCCATCGTTTTAATCATGATTTGCCATTCAAACACTGTGGAGCTTCCTGATCCATAGGAATTGAACAACCAGAGACACACCAGTATTTGCATTTTGTCAATTACATGAAAAACACGTCGCCTACAATTTAAAGAATCTTCCACTGAGGAGGTTAAGCCGCTGCAGATTACAAACCTTTTGCTGCAGGTACAGAAACCTCTGTGAACCAGGCCAACTGCAAGCAGCTGTCCCAGTTACCTACTGGTAATTCCTCCACTCCACTTATGGACGTTTATTTCTCAGCATTGCCATCAGATCATCAGCATGGAATGGATTCTAAGAATTATCCTTTTGTTGGCTTCTGAATTAGAAGTCAATGAATCACGCAAGCCAGTCACTTTCTTCATGAGCCATAGCCAGCTTTTCGGCCAATCCACTTCACCACCTCCAGTCCTGCAGAACCAACTGCTGATCAGGTTCTGGCCAAGCTCATTCATTCATGTAATGACCAGTCTTCTAAAGACCAGTCAGCATACACATACACATATAAGTCATTACATTATTGTGTAGTTTTCTGAAGCAACTGTTCTATCTTCAGGTACACACGGGAAAGGGAAGTAAGATTCTTGCAGCACATATTTCCGAGAGGCATGTGTTTCTGAACCAAGCTGCTTATACGAAGCAGGATGTGGTAGACTAGCAAACTGGCAGCGAAACCACGTGGGCCAGTTTGCAGGTGAGGTTTCCAAGTAAAGAAACTTATTGACCTTTATTATCTAATTTAAGCAACAACAACAACAAACAGGTTTTCTTCCAGCTTCTCTTCTCCGTAAATGGGAAACGTGTAACAGTTGTCAATTTTCTTACTTATGAAATAGTTACTGAATGTAATCACTATTGGCATTCATTGCATTACATTAATGTCATTACTATTTACTAGTTAGTTACACATCAGTATAATAGTGCAATTAAGTGGTGAGAAAGTCTGGACTTAAATAGTTGTAGTAGCAGCAGCAAAAATCTCTATACCCCTAACATTAATAAAAAGATTTTTAGTGATGAACAACAAAAAATCAACAATGAAATTACATCCATAGACTGAATACAAAATATGTTTGAAATCAGTAGATCAGCTTTAAACTTGTTTGTAACTCTTTATGATTTTATCGTCTTATGTTTTTATATTGTTGTAAACCACTGTGATGTATATTGGCACCTATACTGAAGTTTCCATGCTATACAATTTTTGCAAACTTAACTTAGGAATAGAAGAGAAGAGAAGAGAAGAGAAGAGAAGAGAAGAGAAGAGAAGAGAAGAGAAGAGTTAGCAGGACTGATTAGCAAGAATATCTTTGCATCTTTATTATTGTTGCCTGTTGCCGAACAGGCAAGGTATTTCCAAGTATTAACTGGTCCAAACCATCCTGATCGGTTTTGTAGCCAGCATCTCTCCAGAGACAACAATGTCAAAAACCTTCTGACTTTCCTTCCTGTGTGCTATGATCAACAAACACTACAAACTTGTCAGAAATCAAGGAAGTTGTGAATGCATGACAGCAAGTCTGCTGTTCTGTAGTTCTCTGTGTTGGCATAAGCAGTGAAAGAAGCCAGGTAAAAGCTTCGCTTCTTCTTCCAAATATTAATTCTGTTTGCAATAAACCACAACCCTGCATACCTAGGGGAGGGGATGGAGGGTGAAAGGAAGGAAGGTCACCTTGTTGGTTTTGCATTCTTTCCACTCAAAGGACTCCCAAGCCCTGCTCAGCCGAATCTCAGGTGACAGGACAAACAAAAACCATTTGCCTGTAGTGTGACATTTCGTAGGAAATGTTAAGTGTCATTCCATCATGCTGCAGCAGGAGAAACAGGGAACAGGACCACCAGCTGTTTCCATTGCAGCCAGCCATTGTAAGAGCTACTGTGTTACATTAAGAATTGATGCCTGGGTTTCTTGTTATCCTCTCCCTTTCTCCTTTTATGTTTGCATCCCTAAGGGCAGGGAGTATCTTTCAAAAACTGAACTTATGTCAGCCACCCTACTGACATAACTTCTGAACTTATGTCAGCCGCTTATGCTTTAAATAAGTAATGACTTTTAAAAAGACTAGCCAGTCTGAATAACAGCCTGCAATAAATATTCTGAAATATTTCTGGATCTTTTGCAACGCTCACAAACAAGCACTGCTCTCACTGACGCATAACATAAATTTCCCAGAGTTTTAAAGAAGAGCTACTGACACCAACTGCCTTCAAACGCCAAGTTCCTAACCGACACACCGACACAATTTCTCCCAAGATGTCTTGCTAGCTCTCTCTCTGAGACTTTGGTTAATCATCCCTCCAGTCAGCTCTCGCATACATGCATTTATTACTTTGCTAGCAGAGATGTCTTTTTGCAGAATGCATGAGCAAAAACAGGCTACCCAAGTGCCCATATGATTGATGATGCCTTGGTCAGGCACAGGCTCATATTCATAATGCAAGGTGAAGGTTGAATCATCTGTTTATACAGCAAGGAGCACCTACTCAACAAAAGCTTTGGAGCTGCACCCTCATGGAAGAGAGAGATGGCAGGAAGGAAACAAAAGCAGCATACTCAAATATTAATGGGCATCAAATCCATTTGGCAAGGAACTCTTAAGTCCAGATGCATTACCAAGCAATATTATCTGTATTTACTGATGGCTCCTGAAACTGGTATCTTCATGCCTCATGTCAGGACCATGGCAATTTCGAATATTTCCACAATACAGTAAGCCTGCTTATGTGGGGGTTATACATTCTGGTGATCGTGCCTAAAGCCAAAATTGTGTACAGTCAAAACACATTGGGTTCAGTGGTGGATGGGATTGCTGAAATATTTTCCCCAAGATGCCTGCCCCCTTCCCGCACCCTTTTTATTTATTTTTCAGTTTTGTGTGTAAAGCTGAATGCGCACAAGTTAAATGTGTGCTGAGTCACAGGCTTACTGCATGTCATCACAGCTTTTCAGTAACAGCTGAAGGAGGATCCTTGGAAGATGTGCATCATTCCATGGTACCTCCCAAGCAAATGCTCTCCATCTGTTCACAAACTTAAGAATCATAGAATTGTAGAGTTGGAAGGAACCCTGAGGAACCATCTAGTCCATCCCCCTGCAATGCAGAAATACATAGCTGTCCCATACTGGGGTCAAACCTGCAACCTTGGTGTTATCAGCACCATGCTCTAACCAACTGAATGCAAGAAGAACCCTGCTGGAGCAAATGAAAGGCCGAATCCAGCAAAGGAGAGTCATGAATACTATTGATACTCATCCTGATCCTTGTTGAACTTCATGTCCACACCTGAATCCAGAACCATTAGTCCTATTCAACACAGAATTGTAGAGTTGGAAGGGACCCAAAATGTCATGTTGTCCAACCCCCTTGCAATGCAGGAATATCAGCTAAAGCATCCATGACAGATGGCCACCCAAGCTCTGCTTAAAAACCTCCAGGGAAGGCGAGTCCACCACCTAACAAGTGAGACCGTTCCACTGTCGAACAGCTATTACTGCCAGAAAGTTTTTCAATATCCTTAGTCAGAATCTCATTTCTTGTAACTTGAAGCCATTGGTTTGAGTCCTACCCTCCAGAGCAGGAGCAAACAAGCTTGTTCCCTCTTCCATGTGACAGCCCTTGAGTTATTTGAAGATGGCTATCATATCTCCTCTCAGTCTTCTCTTACCCAGACTAAAAATACCCAGTTCCCTCAACTGTTCCTCCTAAGGCTTGGTTTCCAGACCCTTGATCATCTTGGTTGCCCTCCTCTGTGCACATTCCACAACCTTTGTTCTAACTAATTAAGAGAATGGATCTAGCATCTTTGAGAGGAAGGACAAATTCATGTTCATTTATATGTAGATCCTTACTAGCAAAGGGTGTTCTCACTCCTTATTAGAGTGGGCAGGCTATTAATAAACGTAGGCAACATTCATTCTGGACATCTTTACCACCCAGTAATTGGTTTCCGAATGAATCATCTGTGCATTAGGTCTCTCACAGCATAACAAGATGAACCAGTGTGGCAAGTTCATGTACAAATTCCCTGAACTTCTTGTCCTTTCTTCTAGGTTTGACTCACTGCATTTTCTGCACGTCTGCAAGAAACCTCTTTATCCGTAAAACAAAAATGATGCAACGATGGGATGGGACGCAGCAGTGAAATCTGGTTAAATGTGTAAATGAGAACTCTCCCTTAAGATCAGTGGCACTTTCACAGGTACAGTGGTACCTCAGGTTAAGTACTTAATTCATTCCGGAGGTCCGTTCTTAACCTGAAACTGTTCTTAACCTGAAACTGTTCTTAACCTGAAGCACCACTTTAGCTAATGGGGCCTCCTGCTGCCACCGCGCCACCGCTGCACGATTTCTGTTCTCATCCTGAAGCAAAGTTCTTAACCCGAGGTACTATTTCTGTTTTTTTTTTATAATATTTTTTATTACATTTTTTACAGAAATAACAAAGCAATCAAAGAATAGAAAGAAAAGAATAGGAAGAAAGAAAATAAAAAAGAGAAGAAACACAACCACTTCAATAACTTATTTCAGATTTCCATTGGACTTCCCCCGTCCCCCGCATAATGCATTCTTGACAATAAATTTATCAGCAAATTATACCCTTATTTCGTGTATTTCTTTATATTTTCAATTACAATTTAGATTTAAATCTCTTACTCACCATATACTCTAAAAATATACCATAATATCATTTTTACCCATTTAAATCTTGGTTCTTTCATAAATCTTATCAAATTTCATAGATAATTAAATTTCGTTACTGGGGCTAAATTCCCAATCATACGACATCTTATATTTCATATAACTTATAATACTTTTGCAAATAGTCTTTAAATTTTTTCCAGTCCTCCTCCATTGCTTCTTCTCCCAAGTCCCGGATCCTTGCAGTCATCTCGGCTAGTTCCATGTAGTTCATCAATTGCGAGTGCCAGTCCTCCAGTGTGGGCAAATCTTGGGTCTTCCAATGCTTAGCGATTAGAATTCTTGCTGCTGTTGTAGCATACATAAAAAAGGTTCTATCCTTTTTAGACACCTTCTGGCCGACAATGCCCAGAAGGAAGGCCTCTGGTTTCTTGGGAAAGGTGTACTTGAACACCTTTTTTAACTCATTGTAGATCATTTCCCAGAAGGCCTTCAGTCTTGGGCAGGTCCACCAGAGGTGAAAGAATGTCCCCTCAGCTTCCTTGCATTTCCAGCATTTGTTATCGGACAAATGGTATATCTTAGCTAGCTTAACCGGGGTCATGTACCACCTGTATACCATCTTCATAATGTTTTCTTTCAAAGCATTACATGCAGTAAATTTCATACCGGTGGTCCATAACCTTTCCCAGTCTTCAGACATAATATTATAACCAATGTCCTGAGCCCATTTTATCATTGCTGATTTAACTGTCTCATCCTGAGTGTTCCATTTAAGCAGCAAGTTATACATTCTCGATAATAACTTGGTCTTTGGTTCAAGCAACTCTGTCTCAAGTTTCGATTTTTCCACCTGGAAACCTATTTTTTTATCTAACTTAAAAACCTCATTAATTTGGGCATAATGCAGCCAATTTTGCACCTTATCCTTTAATTTTTCAAAGCTCTGCAGTCTCCAATTACCTCCAATATTTTCTATTATTTCCCAATATTTCGGCCAGTATGCCTCCATATTGGTTGTTTTCCGAGCTTTGGCCTCTATTGGTGAAATCCACCTCGGAGTTTTGCTTTCCAATAAGTCTTTGTATTTTTTCCAGACCATATATATTGCTTTTCTGACAATATGGTTTTTAAACATTCCATATGATTTACCCTTGTCATACCACAAATACGCATGCCAACCTAACGAATTGTTAAAGCCTTCCAGATCTAGGACATCAGTGTTTTCTAGTAAAATCCAATCTTTCATCCAGCAGAAGGCCGCCGCTTCATAATATAACCTTAAGTCCGGCAGGGCAAACCCCCCTCTCTCTTTTGCATCAGTTAATATTTTAAACTTTATTCGGGGCTTTTTGCCCTGCCAGACAAACCTAGAAATGTCCTTCTGCCACTTTCCAAAGCATTCCACTCTGTCCACAATCTGCAAGGCCTGAAACAAAAACAACATCTTTGGCAAAACGTTCATCTTTATAGCTGCGATTCGGCCTAACAAGGATAATTTCAGTCTTGACCAAATTTCTAAATCTTTTTTAACTTCTAACCAACATTTCTCATAGTTGTCTTTAAATAAATTCAAATTCCTAGAAGACAGATTAACTCCCAGGTATTTCACTTTTTTAACAATATTTAGTTCTGTCTCTTTCTGGAACCCTTCTGTTTCCATAGCCGTCAAATTTTTCCCTAACACCTTAGTTTTTTGCTTGTTCAGCTTAAAACCCGCCACCCGACCAAATTTCTGGATCAGTTCCAAAACTCTTTTTGTACTGGGTTCTGGCTCCTGTAGTGTTAAAACCAGATCATCTGCAAATGCTTTCAGTTTATATTGTTTCGCTCCGACCCGTATTCCTTGTACCTGCCGATCCTCCCTTATCATGTTCAGCAAAACCTCCAGGACTGAAATAAACAATAAAGGGGATAGGGGGCACCCCTGTCGTGTCCCTTTTTCAATATGAAGTTCTTCTGTCACCACATTGTTCACTATCAACTTAGCTTTTTGTTCTGAATAGATTGCTTCTATTCCATTCTCAAACCCCCTTCCCACTCCCATCCCTTCCAAATTTTTCTTCATGAATTTCCAGGAAATGTTGTCAAAGGCCTTCTCCGCATCAATAAAGATTAACACTGCTTTGGTGTTGATATTTGTTTGTAAAAGTTCCAAGATATCAATAATGTTCCTGGTATTATCAAACAAATGTCTACCTGGGAGAAAGCCAGCCTGGTCTTTATGAATTACTTCATTTAGTACTTTTTTAAATCTATTAGCCAAAATATCTGCAAATATTTTGTAATCCACGTTTAGGAGTGAGATGGGACGGTAGTTCTTAAGTTGAGTCTTTTCAGTTTCCACTTTAGGTATCAATGTGATGAATGCTTCTTTCCACGTATCTGGTGCCTTCCCTCCCCCCATAATCTGGTTGCAAACCTCCTCTAGTGGTTGTATCAAATAGTCTTTTAACGTCCTATAATACTTGGAGGTGAGTCCATCAGGTCCTGGAGATTTGCCTAACTGCATATTCTGAATGGCCTCCTCAATTTCCTGTTGTGTTATTTTACAATTCAAGATTGATCTCTTCTCTTGAGGTAGTTCTGGAAGGCCATTTTCTTTCAAAAATTGTTCTATCTCGGCTGCATCCTCGGATCCTTGTGTGTACAGTTTTTTAAAATATTTCTGGGAACACTTTCTAATTTCTCCGGGTTTCTGGATGTTCTTTCCTTCAACTTCTAGATTGGTAACATAATTTAATTTTTGTCTCTTTTTCAACTGCCAAGCTAGCAGTTTCCCACATTTATTTGCCGACTCAAATGATCTTTGTTTCATTTGTTTAATTCTCCATTCCACTTCTTGGTTAATCAGTTGCGCATATTGTGACTGGTGGAATTTGATTTCTCTTAGAGTCTCTTTTGATTTTGGATTCAGTCTTAGTTTTTTCTCACCGTCTCTTATCTTCTCCAATATCTTGTCTTTTTTACCATTCCAGAGTTTTTTCTTAATCGTATTCTGTTGTATCAGAAACCCTCTCATGACAGCTTTACTCGCGTCCCAGATTGTTCTTTTTTCCACCGAGGTATTTAAGTTGATTTCAAAGTAGTCCTTTAAAACTTTTTGGGCCTTCTTTACAATCTCTTGATCTCTTAGCAGGTTGTCATTCATTTTCCATCTGAAGGAATCGGCAGTAGTAAATCTCATTTCCATTTTCAGAGTGTTATGGTCGGAGCAAGTCTTTGGGCAGATTTCTATTTTTGTAGTCTTAGGTGCCAGCCCTCTAGTTGTCCAAATTTGGTCGATTCTTGTCCATGACAGGTGGGCTTCAGAAAAGAAAGTTCCTTCTTTACCTAGGGGGTTTCTTGTCCTCCATAGATCGATTAAATCCATATTGTCAGTTAGTTCAAAGAAAGTTTTTGGTAGTCTTCCATCTTTAGTCAGGTTCTGATTCTGTGACTTATCCATCAAAGTAGAGACAACCCCATTCATATCTCCCATCATGATGATGTTGGAATAGTCCAGATAATCCAGTAATGTCTCATGTAGCTTCTTATAAAATTCTGATTTCCCCTCATTTGGTGCGTAGATTCCCAATATCAAAACTTTTTCTCCTTGGGTCGAAATTTCAATAGCCAGGATTCTTCCTTGTTCATCTTTAAACAAAAATTTTGGTGAAAGGTTCTCTTTGGCGTAGATCACCACGCCTCTCTTTTTGACTCTGTCTGATGAGATAAATTCTTGGCCTAATCTTTTATTTGTTAACACCTTCCTGTGTAGCCTGGTCACATGGGTTTCTTGCAAACAAATTATATCCAAATTCTCTTTCTTTAAGATATGGAAGATCCTTTTGCGTTTTTCTGGGGAATTCGCGCCGTTAATGT
This sequence comes from Podarcis vaucheri, assembly GCF_965113315.1. Taxonomy (NCBI): domain Eukaryota; kingdom Metazoa; phylum Chordata; class Lepidosauria; order Squamata; family Lacertidae; genus Podarcis; species Podarcis vaucheri. The sequence goes on from NC_138749.1 coordinate 19,692,973, forward strand.
TCCAACTATACAGCTGCAGAGACATCTTGTGTCAATCTGTTGTTACTCTTGTTGGGTGTCTTCTTTTTTGTCCGAGTCCGAGGGTGGTAACTCTTTTCCTAGCTCTGGTGGTGGCCAAATAGCTGCCGCTCCTTTCTGTAAGTCTTCTCCGTGATCGTGTAGGAACTTCTGGCTGTCCTCTTTCGTTTTGATTTTTATCTTCTTTCCTTTGTATTTAAATGAAAGACCTTGTGGAAACTCCCACCTGTAAGGTATTCCGTTACCTCTCAAAAGTCCAGCTAGGTCCGTGTAGTTAGCTCTTAGGTCTAGTAATTGTTTAGGAATATCCTTGTAAATTTGTGCTCTTCTGTCCTGGATCACAAGTGCTTTGTTAAAATGTAAATCAAGTAGCTTGTCTCTCTCCTGTTTAGTCCTTAAAATGATCAAACAGTCTCTAGGCCTGTCCTTCCCAGCAACTCTTCCCAATCTAAATGCAGTCGTTATTTTGAAGTCTATGTCTTGATTTATACCCCAGAATTTGGAAAGTTCTGCCGTTAGAAAGCCAGTCAAATCCTCTTTCTCAATCTCTGGGATAGAGCGTAATCTCAAATTATTTTCCCTGTTTCTCAATTCCACCAAAGACAGGTAGGCCTGCTGGTCCGTAATATGTTTGTGGAGCGGCCTAACCTCTCCTTTCAGTTCCTCCACTCCTTTGGCTGCAGCTTCTGCTTTCCCAATCGCAGCCTCCGCCAATTTTCGATTTTCAGATGTTACGTCATTTAAATTACCAATATCTTGTGAGTGCTTAGCCACCTGTTCTGAAAGTTTGGTAATTGAGGATGTGGCTAAATCAATTTTTGCAGTTTGATCATCCACTTTTTTATTCAAAATTGCAAATTGTTGTAACATTTCCTCTAGCAAAGTGTTAGATCCTCCAGATGCCATATCCTCACCTGTTGGTTGTTCAGCTTCTTCAGCTGGAGTTGTTGGTGAGGGTGCAGTCTGTAAAACAGCAGGGACTGAAGATCTACGTCCCTGAGAAAACAGGGTTGTTTGTGTCAATTTGCCTTTCCCTGCCTTCGACGCAGCTCTTGTTTTCACTCTGTCGCTCATTCCACACCTGTCTTTGGATTCAAGGTCAAACTGTCAAAAGTTTCATGAGAAAGACAGGCCTTGGAGTAAACAATCAAACCACAGAGAGACAAAGCAAAGTTGGTTCCCAGAGAGTTGTAAATCCCAAACTCCACTAGAGGGAGTAATGTTACAGTTCAGGAAAGAAGAAACAAAGTTTCAGTCGCCATTAAAGTTCCTTCAGTTAGGTAAATTAACAGTAATCCTTGGAAAAGACCTTTTCCCTCTGGCAGAGCTCTCACAATATTGCCACAAGTTTCTTAAAAGGTGCAAAGTACAGTTGTTTAATTGTATCCAACAGTAATGCCTCTAAATATCCATTTCAGATTTGTAAATGTATCCGCAAAATAACCTTTTGTCCCGCTGCAAGTCCGGAGACTGGGGGTTTTAAAATCTTTAGGAATTTTAAAAGTCTAGCAGAGGAGAAAGTCCCCAGATAAAATACAGAAAATAACAGGAAAATAAAAGTAACTTGCCTCCTTCAGTTTCCGACTTCTCTAGACGTATGATGTCTCTCACTTTAAAAACCTCTCTGTGCTGCTTCCAGCTTGTCAGATCTTTGCCTTTGATCACTAAGCATCATCGGGAGACGGACTTCCTTTTTCTCGTCTCCCGCTTTCAGCCAAATTCATAGATTTATAATCCAATTTTGAGTAAATCTTACTCACGAGTAGTTGATTTGTAATCCAATGTAGAAGGAAGAAAGGTCGGCGCTCATCAGTAACAGCCGCGCGGCTTCACTCCCGCAGAAAGAGCGATGAATCCACAGCACCGCTTCCCCTCCGCGCTTCCGGAACCCCTTACGGGGTCCCTTCTTCGTTTCGGGGGTCGCTCTTGGTGCCCGCCGGATCCCACGGCCACGAGCTCACTCTGCTCGTGGTTTTTCTTAGTGGGTCGTCGCTTTGCCGCAGCGAACGACCCTTTTCTGCGGAGCCCCTCTTCGCAGCGCAAAGAGGACCGCCATTACTTGCTTCGCGCCGCCTCCGGAAGTCCCGAGGTACTATTTCTGGGTTAGTGGAGTCTGTAACCTGAAGCATATGTAACCTGAAGCGTATGTAACCCAAGGTACCACTGTATTCAAATAGCTGCATAATATGCCAATATTATCAAAGCCTCTTTTCTACCTAAGAAACACTGATGACATCTTTATTATCTGCACCCACAGTCCAGAGAATTTACCATTGATGTGAACCTAGACTAGTCTACACTACAAATCTGCTAGTCTCCATAGTTTCCATGAGACTTCTGTTTGTTCCTCAACATGGCAGCAAGGCAATTTTTCTCAACATATTTTGCAGCATATACATTATACAATATTTGTTTTGCAAATAACCTGTTTATTCATGCTATGCTCACATGCCATATTGGAAATAATTAAAGAGATGGTTTTCTATGGTCATTTGCACATGGTTTTGTTGTTGTTGTTCTGCTAGATTTATTATCCTATAAGAATACAGGACACAAAGTGTGACCTCGTAAAATATGTGAATGATACGAGTATTAATCCTAAATGACCGTCCTTTAAATGTGTTTGGTAGTTGAAAGGAGTGGCTATAAACAGCCAAGGTTAAGGTGACAGAGCAAACATGACTTCCAGGAAAGGTTGTGTTGTTTAACAAAATGGATTCAGCAGATTGTTTCACAAAGGGAAAACGTTCATGACTAAATGCAAACTATCTATTGATATTTAGCCAGGATCATGTGCAAGAGAATTTTCAGGTGTGAAGCATTCTTGAAGAAATGTGTTGAAGAATTTCACCTCTCCAAACTACCATTCCCATTTTGGAAACTTATTCTCACTCCTATCGGATTATTTGTCCATCTAACACAGAATGGTCAACTCTGATGGGCAATGGGTCTCAGGCAAAGATCCGTATGTTTTGCTATGTGATCCTTCTAAGTGGAGATGATGGGTACTGAACTTGGTACCCTTTTAATGCAAGGCATCTACTCTGCCGCTAAGCTAAAGTCTCTTTCTGGACTGAAGCTTATCATCCTATTAGAAATATGTTTACAGTACAGTAGCAGGTACCTGATAGATACATCAGGAATGGAAAACCTTAAAACAGGTAAGTGTAGAAAATGCTGGGTTGAATTTGAACAAACCCCTTTAGAATGTACAGTTGCAATTGAAATTATTCAACACCCCCCACTGCAAATAGGGTTTATTATGAAACTTTACATAATTTGGGAAAACCACTTGAAGCATCCGTTGTGTTGAGCTATTTCAATTGCTTTTCTTTGATTTGCTCATTGCAAACAGCTGAAATTCTGTAAATCCAAAGTGTTGGTGTGCTGTCTTCAAATTGAAATTCAGATCTGTTCTGTCCACACCTTGTGCTCTCACATAATCATCATCAACATCATCTGGCTCAGGGTTCCAACTTGTTTCCCCCCCAGAAGTGATTTTCAGGATGTTGTAGGAAGCAAGACATGTTAGAGCCTAGTTTCACCAAGTCTAGAAGCAGGGTACTGAAAGGAAATGTCCAAGCAGATCATAACATGAAAGGAATAATATTGTAAGATTGGTGAGGATAGGACAGGAGAGGGCTGAGAGAACTGCCTCAAAGTCTTAGCAAAGTTGCCAAGTGTTGACAGATTGGCTGATTGCTCTCAATAGCTTCTCATTTGGATGGCTAGGAAATACTTGAAAGGGGGATATCTCTTGCTGCAAAGTGTAATATCACTTTACATTAATGGAATGCCATCTAGGTGATCATGTGCAAGGAGATGGGGGGAAACATTTTCACGGTCAGGTTTAAGACAAAGACACAACCAGAAGAAAGCACAGAGTTTGAGATCTGCTCACACCTTAGAATACTGCCTTATTTTGAGAGGTCTGATGTTGAAGCAGTGAACTATGGAGTGTTTAAACTATACCTCTTCCCAAGTGGAACGCATATATTGGGTTGTTGTTTTTCTAAGGAAACATTTCACAATGCCAATAAGCCTACAGTGACCACTTTCCAAAGGAAGCCCAACCTGAACAAGTATTGTACCCCTCTAATTGCTCACTGCTGGAAATGTGAGGGGTGAGCAGAACAATATCACAGCCTTCTAATTAGGTTTCTCTGCCTCCAGCAGGGGACTGACTCACATTTCATACTTTTTGTCCAGAAAGGATATGCCATATGCATAAAGGACACGACCTTCCGGTATACCTAAATTGGCATTTCCTGCTCCTTAATTTGATTCTATGAATATAGAAATAGCAAATCTCCAGGACGGTTGTACTAGCTGCTTTAAGGTACATGGGAACAAATAGATGATTCATAAATTCTTAACAAGGCCCATTGCAGAGAAATTAATTGTGACAATTGCTGGACATTATTAAGTGCTAGGGAAGGGGTGATATGAACGCTCATTTATTATGAGATGTTGCACTTATAGAACATGCTAACAGAGACTTTGAAAGAAATAGGGATACGTCAGAAATTGGATTTTGTTTACATTCAAAGGCAAACCTACCTAACCCTCGCTTTACGAGACAATGCAATAACCGAAACAAAGCCATCCTTTGAAAATTGCACTTCTGTGAATTTTGCAATGCAGTTCTCTAGCCAAACAGTGTGTACAAAAATGCACATGCTGATAAATAAAAATGCATATATTTGTGGCAATACTATACAGAAATGCATTATATATGGGGAATTTGCTTTGCAAGAAGTGTGTATTTGGTAAAAAAGCATAGAAGCATGTGCACGTTGGGAGAACTTTGTACTAAAATGATGATAAATAATCATGATAAAAATAAATAAATCACAAACTGATGTGGAAATGTGGATACCTGCTTTGTATCCTGTATCCTCATCCTACACTGTCTCATTGCTGCCACGCCTCTAGGAGGAGAGCTATGCACCCAGGATTGTACAGGATGCAATCTAAAACTTTGAAAATAATTTTATTCTATTTTTGGTTGCGATGACTGATTTTCATAAATTCTGAAATCATTCAATCAGTCATGTCATTGCATGGATGCTATCCAGCTGACGTTAAGCACTTTTAAAGCCCATTAGTGCTGGAGGCAGGTGTACATCCTTAAAGGTTTTCATTAAAATCAATGAGACTTAAAGCTTTGACTGGATTCTGTCTGTCGTATATCCCCCATTTTCCCCTGGAAGCCTACTCAGCCTAAGCGGCTTGAGGACCAAATCTTGAGTAGCCATCACAAGCATTTTCTTTTGTGGTTAATCGACAAAACAAGTCAATCATAGGAATGCAACAACACTCTTTATCCTTTATTTGGGGGATACTATATATTCTAAGGGGACGCGGGTGGCGCTGTGGGTTAAACCACAGAGTCTAGGACTTGCTGATCAGAAGGTCGGCGGTTTGAATCCCCGCAACAGGGTGAGCTCCCGTTGCTCAGTCCCAGCTCCTGCCAACCTAGCAGTTCGAAAGCACGAAATGCAAGTAGATAAATAGGTACCACCCTGGTGGGAAGGTAAACGGCGTTTCCATGTGCTGCTCTGGTTTGCCAGAAGCAGCTTAGTCATGCTGGCCACATGACCCGGAAGCTGTACGCCAACTCCCTCGACCAATAAAGCGAGATGAGCGCCGCAACCCCAGAGTCGGTCCGACTGGACCTCATGGTCAGGGGTCCCTTTACCTTTACCTTTATATATTCTAAGGGGTGCACATACCATTATATCTTGAGCTTTGCAAGGGAAGAGCCACGTCTGTCTCAAATTCCCCCCTCCCACTCAGTTCTACATTTATTTGGCACCTCCCCTTGAAACGCAGGTCAACGTCTCCCTTGACTCCCTTGCCTCCCTTGCCCTCGGGCACTGAAAGTTGCTGCTCCACTTTCTGAAAAGGCAAACCTAAGATGTTGCAATGTTTCCACTTAATAAGAGCATTCCAGACCAGGCATCCAGCAAACACCCCTCCAAGCCATGATAAGCATTCCATTCTCCCTCGTTAAGACTTTGTGGTATCCAATAACGCCAGATGTGTCACACTAGCTATCATTTGCTTCTCTCCGCGCCCGAGTAGCAGTTCACTGTCTCAAGCAGGTTGAGTTGTTTTGGGAAATCAGGACAGTAGTTCAAAACGAATGTCAACCTACACTGGCAAAATCAGACCCTCACACTCACTTCTATTCCTGATGTTGTGCCTTCAACTTCTGAGCCCTCTTCCTATACCTGACACCCAAGTGTAACTTGCCTTCTCGGTCGTAGATAGTTTGTTTGGATCTTTTAAGTTAGTTCCACCCCCATCATTCTACCTGGACACTGAGGTCCAGAGCCAAGGGCCTTCTGGCGGTTCCCTCACTGCGAGAAGCCAAGCTACAGGCAACCAGGCAGAGGGACTTCTCAGTAGTGGCACCCGCCCTGTGGAACGCCCTCCCATCAGAGAACAACAACTACCAGACTTTTAGAATACATCTGAAAGCAGCCCTATTTAGGGAAGCTTTTAATGTTTGATGCATTACTGCATTTTGATATTTTATTGGAAGCCACCCAGAGTGGCTGGGGAAGCCCAACCAGATGGGCGGGGTATAAATTATTATTATTATTATTATTATTATTATTATTATTATTAGTCTAGGGCAGGGGTCGGCAACCTAAGGTCCATGGGTCGCTGCCCACGGGGGTCATTTTACCGGCCCACAAGCCGCCCGCGAACCAAGCCACCCACTCGGTGAGTCCCCAAACTGGCGCAGCGCGGCATGGGGACTCAACAAGCAGCACAGGAAATTGCATCTGCACAGACGCAGACGCCAGAAATCGGGGGTGCACACACTCACATGCACCCATGATCTGGCCCACGGGGGGGGGCTCCACAACAGTGAACTGGCCCAGGCAAGGTAAGCCTTGCCAGCCCCTAGTCTAGGGCCACCAAGCAACAGGATTTTATCAACTTGGAACACATAAGGGACCGACCATGGAGAGATGCACACCGCACCTCTTGTTACACTCCCGCTGGTACACTATCCTTACTGGGAGGATGATGGGAAGGGGTGCCTGTTCCATGTGATGCAGGCATGATAGTTATACCTCCACAGCACCACAGATCTACAAAGTCCAGCTTCCATGCATTTATCAACATTTGAAGAGCAGGAGGTGCCATTTCCATGCAATGCAGGCGTGTGCCTCCACAGGACCACAGATCTATGAAGTCCCACAACCACACACTTGAAAAGCAAGAGAGACTTGTATTTCCGGGGTGGGTGGGTGGAGAGATGTGCCCATAGGCAAAGCAAATACAGTGGTACCTCAGCTTTTGAATGTAATCCATTCCGGAAGACCGTTCGAGTTCCGAAACATTCGGAAACCAAAAACTCAGTACAGAAAACTCAATACGGAAAACTCAATATGGAAGCCGCATGGCATGTTCGACTTCTGAGGCGAGTTTGAAAACTGAAGTATTTACTTCTGGGTTTACGGTGTTTGAAAACCAAAACATTCATCAATGGAGACGTTTGAAAACCGAGGTACCACTGTACTTGGAAAACAGTAAACTCTATAATGGAAAAGATACCAATATTTTATCCATTTGGACCCATCATTCGTTCTTCCTTACATTGATACTTTGCTACCAATGCTAGCAAAAAAAATAGAGATACCTGTGTTAGAGGTTATCTTTTTGGCACCTATTGAAAATCTTCCCCTTTCAACAAGCCTTTGAGGTAGAAATGTTTATCTCAGTTTGCATCAGTATTAGATCTGATATAATAATAATAATAATAATAATAATAATAATAATAATAATTACAGTTGGTACTTTTATTGATAAATCATTTGATGACATGAAATAAGTAAGAAAAACTAATTTATCTATCTAGTACCCATTGATAGCCTTATCCTCAATGAATGTATGAATGTACCAATCTCCAGTTACAGTTGCCTGTGTTGGTGGTCAAGTTCATGTCATTACATCTTGTGGTAGCAAGTTCCATAATTTATCTCCTGTGTGAAAACCTGCTGGACTCCTTTTATTAATTAATATAATGCTGCGTTGTATTATGATGAGCAAAGGTCCTTCACTTCCTTATCATTATAATATAAAACCAGCCCTCCCCCAGCCCCAAAAACCTCCAAATGTCAAACGCACAATATGTATGATTGATCAACCAAGATGGTGGAAGCCTGCCCATGGAACAAGGACAACTGGGAGAACAGAATCACTCTTCCTTGTCTTGGGGACACCGGCCATCACTTGACAAGTACGTGTCCAATGCCAGACTTCATTCACTCCTCCCAGCATATGCACACATGCACATTTAGCTACTTATATTTCATCAAGAATCTTCAAGCAGTTAGAAAAACCAGGGCAACTAAGAGATTATGTTGCATCACAGCTGCTTTTGCACAAAGATCTGTAAATGAGGTCAGCCAGCCCATTACCACAAACTGGTAGCATTTCTTTCAGAGGATGTCTTCTGTAAACGCTTCTTCTGAGGTGTGGCCACTGATGAACATTGCAATGTCCTAATTCCATTCAGTCTCAGTGTGTTCTGCTTGGGTTTCGAGGTTTGCAGGAAGGAACCACAAAAAATCCCACAAGTCCTTCTATGTAATTACTTCACAAGTAGCTATTATTAGAATGACCCAAGAAACTTGGCCCTTTTCTGAGGAGCTCAACAAAGCTTAGCTTCGTTTCTGTTCTGTGGCTCAGATAGCTGCCATTGTTTCCAGACTTGTTTATTATGGCTGTGGGGTTGCCAACTGCTTTTACTGGCCTCTGCTCCTCTGCCTTGATCTTCAGACATTATCAAATGATAACATTTTTCAACTTGCCCTCCCACCTGGCAAGGTTGCTGGTGGATACCAGCTCAATGTTTAATAAGAGCCTGATTCATGATTTCATCATGGATGAGGCAGCTCACCTGGTGTGGGTTATGGAGACCTGGATGGATAAGACGAGTGGGCATGACCTGGCCCAGTAGTGTCTTCAGGTCCTCAGTGCAGCACAAGTACAGGTTGAAGGATTGGGTTGTCATCACCACTCTAAGAAATTCCAGCTCTTTCACCAGGAAGACATCAGATTCAAATGACCTCTACAACTAAGCAGCAGTGTTGCATCCTTCGCTGTTGGAGAACCTCCAAGCTAGGGCTTGTTGTTGTTTAGTCGTTTAGTTGCGTCCGACTCTTCGTGACCCCATGGACCAGAGCACGCCAGGCACTTCTGTCCTCCACTGCCTCCCGCAGTTTGATCAGACTCATGCTGGTAGCTTCAAGAACACCATCCAACCATCTCATTCTCTGTCGTCCCCTTCTCCTTGTGCCCTCCATCTTTCCCAACATCAGGGTCTTTTCCAGGGAGTCTTCTCTTCTCATGAGGTGGCCAAAGTATTGCAGCCTCAGCTTCACGATCTGTCCTTCCAGTGAGCGCTCAGGGCTGATTTCCTTCAGAATGGAGAGGTTTGATCTTCTTGCAGTCCATGGGACTCTCAAGAGTCTCCTCCAGCACCATAATTCAAAAGCATCAATTCTTCGGCGATCAGCCTTCTTTATGGTCCAGCTCTCACTTCCATACATCACTACTGGGAAAACCATGGCTTTTACTATACGGACCTTTGTTGGCAAGGTGATGTCTCTGCTTTTTAAGATGTTGTCTAGGTTCGCCATCGCCTTTCTCCCAAGGAGCAGGCGTCTTTTAATTTCGTGACTGCTGTCACCATCTGCACTGATCATGGAGCCCAAGAAAGTAAAATCTCTCACTGCCTCCATTTCTTCCCCTTCTATTTGCCAGGAGGTGATGGGCCCAGTGGCCATGATCTTCGTTTTTTTTGATGTTGAAGCTAGGGCTGCCATACGTCAAAAATGGCACCCGGGGGGAAATTGGCAAAATATCCGGAAAACAATATAGCCGTCATACTGGGGGAAGGCAGGGAGAACTGGCAAAGAGAACTAGGTAGTGGTAGGCACAGAGCAACCCCATTTTGTGTTGGCCCATCTCTAAAGGGATGGGTCCTCCTCAAAATGGAGGCAGACTTTGCAAATTGGCAGCATTCATATTCTCAGCTTTTCCCTTTACAGTCTGATGCCATCCATAGCTACAGCTACCTCCTCTTGCCAGTGCATTAGGACAGGTTTGGGGAACCCACAGCCCTCCAGATGTAGTTGAACTACAACTCTCATCGGCCTCTGCCAGGGTGACCAATGCTCAGGGATTTGGCAGGCGTTGCAGTGCCAACAATATATGGAGGGCCACAGGCTCTCTAACACTGCATTAGGGGACTCAAACATAACTGGGCATCTCACTTGGCAACTGTAAAACTCTATGAACCGTTATAATTCTGAACAGGAGATACTGCAATGGCCCGGAAGACAAATTCAGAGATGCAAAGCTTCAGAGATATCCTCACATGGCAATGATTATATATTATTAGTGTTAGCTAACTTTATAGTAGCTTATACAGTGCCACAAGGATGTTATGCCAGCGCAGAGTTTTGGAAGATATCCCACAATGACCTGGATCACCGGAGGCAATGAGCACTTTTGCTGTAGGATGTGGGCCTAATGGTTCTGAATTATGAATGGCCTCTGGGGTTATTTGTTACCAGCTACAACTTTTTATATGTACATGTTGCAAACACCCAAGGGAGAAAAAGAGCTTTATAATTCCAAGCAAAGCATAATCTATGGCCTTAGTGATTGTGAGAAACTGTCCAGATTGATCTGGAGAGCCTCTGAATTAAATATGTTACCTTGTTTATTTATTAATACCACAGATGGGGAACCTGTGGTTCTCCAGATATTGTTGGACTCGAAGTCCCATGATTCCTGACCACTGACCATGCAAACTGGGGTTGATGGGAGTTGTAGTTCAACAACGTTTGGAGTGCATCAGGTTCATTATCCCAGATTTATGCGTGCCACTTATGCATTTCACTTTTATGAAACTTGCCCAAAGGCAGATTGTAAATTAAAACAATAAATGTTAAACTGGCACCCAGAAACAATTCAGTTGAAAATCGCAGCAACAAAAGATTAGGCACCAATAATCAGAAACCAGTTTTAACAGTCATATCAGTAAGAAGAACTGGAAGCTTCCATAACCTTAGTCATAGTTTATTTACATACCACATTTCCCAAAGACTAGACATGGAGGAGAAAATCAGTTAGCTTTTTAATGTAAACCTCCCTAATTCATACCTCCAAAACAATACCAAAACTAAAACTCAGCAATCCTTTGAATATTGTATTTGTCCAAAGTTTGTGGTACACTTCTCAGGCTAAAATGTGCGTTCGAAAATGCATATAATAGGGGGAAGTATGTAAATAACAACAACATATATTAATGAAAGCAACATACAAAAATGAATTGTCTTAGGAAAATTTGCTTCCAAAAATGTGTACATTGTGGGAAATCACAAACAAACAAAAAATATGCCTATTGGGAGAAATGCACAATAAATACTGGTGAATTTTTGTTGGGGGCAAACAACTGAAAATTCAATTCATGGTCCCTATACTTTCTCTGCAGGTAGGTCATTACCTGTTTGGCACTTGATATCATATATTATTAGGCTTGTGGGCCAGAGCTTCTGAACCACTGTCCTAAATAATCACTCCTCTCTTGCCTATTGAGACTGTGCAGACACATCAGTGTAGGAACCTGTACAAAACCATTTCTCCATGATCTATCTCAAATTTGGGTACCCAGCTGTTGTTGGACTACAACTCCCATCATCCCTGGTGACTGGTCCTGCTAACTAGGGATGGTGGGCATTGTAGTCAACAACAGCTAGGGACCCAAGTTTGAGAAACACTGATCTATCTGAACAAAAAGGTACAAGTCACATTTGGTTTATATTGGGGGGGGGAGCTTTTGAAAAGATTCCTACTTTTTAAACAGAATTTCTATGTCATTTAAACATCAAAACCTCTCAGCAGTTTACATAAAATAAATTTTCATTAGAAATACCAATAAAATCAAACAGTAAACACAAGGTGACCTAAACATTTTCAAAAAATAGGTAAAGTCAGCATTGATTTGAGATAATGATAGCAGTTGTGGCTCTTCTTCAGCCATGTTTATTGCCTGCAGCTTTACAAAGTCACTGTTAGATGATAAATGGATAAAGAAAAGTGTTGTCCTTGAAAGTTCAAGTGAAGAATTTAGTTTCTCGATTCAGCACAGATTACGTGAGATTTGGTAACTTGTTTACATTGTGGCTCATTTACTCCCTTCCAATGGCAGGGATAGTTATTACCTCCCTCACTTGTAGGTGTTTTCCTGAGGGTAAGTACACGAAAGGACTGTCCCACGCTCATGCCTTATTAATGAAAAACACACACCAGAACCTAAAATGAGCAGGTTTGTGATAGGATTGCCTTGTTTAGCCTCACAAGAAAGGGAGAGAAATCTAAAATTAATTGCTACATTTGTCAGAGCGATGTCCAAGTAACTGCATTCATTTCTCCATTTATTTACTGCATTTATGAACAGGCTCCTAGCAAAAAAATAGATGATACAGCCAAACTGAGCTTTGCTGAGCACACAGTGGAAACAGGTCTGTGGCTCTCCTTTTGTGAAAGTTGTTGAAATTAACCTGCTTTAAAGTTACACAGAATTAGAATGAAGGAAACTAGAACCAGACGATAATTCATTCTGGTTTTAAATTTCACTATTTCCCATCATGATTTGCTTTAGTTTCTATATTTCTCATGTTCTGGTAAATCTTGGTTATTTGTTTATTTAGAATAATTACATCCTGTCGTGCAGCCCCAAGAGACTCTCAAAATGGCTTTAAAAAATCTTTTACACAGTACAATCAGTAGTGGCTGGCGGTGGGGTGAGGGTTGGGATCTGTTGCTTTCCCAACCCAGCAGGTTGCTGCCACTCAGCGAGAGTAAGGGAGCAAGGTGTGGGGATCTTGGGATGGTGCATGGGGAGTTTGGTACAGTTTCAGTAGTCCACAGTGACTTGCTGTGTTGGTAAGCCAGGAGAGCAATGGAACCCCATTTGTGCCACCCCACCGGGCATGACTGAACACTATCATATTAAAATGATGTTGTCCGTCAGCCCAATGGCATAGCATGGGTTGCCAGCACCTGGAGCCGTGTGGAGGGGGTATGGAGGGAAGGAAATGGATGAATTACTTGTGCATATTCAACTGCCTAATGGCAGGAGTATGAAGGAAAGTGAATCCCTCATTCCAAAGCTTTTGTACCTGCAATTGGGCAGACTTAATTCAAACTGGAGGAGCTTGTATGCCTGCAAATTTCATCCGCTTCTGCCAAACAGAGAAAATTTTGGCCATTAGATTCCCCATAAGGGTAACTGGAGAGAGAGAACTTCATTTTACACTGAGCAGCTTGGAACCTTGGTTACAGGTCAAACTGGACAGAGAACAGAGCAACTCAGAAAGAGATTGGATTTATTTTTTAAAAAGAAAAGAAGGAAACCACAGATACAGGTATAGATATTAGGTAAGTCTTGGGGTCCATACATACTTGTACTAGATATACTAAGCTCCAATTACTCGAGCTTACTTGAAGGACGCGGGTGGCGCTGTGGGTAAAACCTCAGTGCCTAGGACTTGCCGATCATATGGTCGGCGGTTCGAATCCCCGCGGCGGGGTGAGCTCCAGTTGTTCGGTCCCAGCTCCTGCCCACCTAGCAGTTCAAAAGCACCCCTATGTGCAAGTAGATAAATAGGTACCGCTTTATAGTGGGAAGGTAAATGGCGTTTCTGTGTGCTGCTCTGGTGCTGGCTCACCAGAGCAGCTTCGTCATGCTGGCCACGTGACCCGGAAGTGTCTTCCGACAGCGCTGGCTCCCAGCCTCTTAAGCGAGATGAGCACGCAACCCCAGAGTCGGTCATGACTGGCCCGTACAGGGAGGGGTACCTTTACCTTTACCTTTACTTGAAGGTTGCTCTTAACCATGCTGGGACTCAGTAGCAAGAAGTAGTGTTGCTGGAATGAACTTCTAACCTGATTAGCTTCTGGTGCAGGATTATCAGAGGCTAACTGCTGTGCCAAGAGTCAAATGTTCTCTGAAAAGAATTAGCCCTCAAGCTTCAATTCATGGGAGATCTGAAGGAGCAAGTTTGTGCTTTGCCTTCTGCAAGCCAGTCAACTCTGAACATGAAAACAGCATGAGCAGTGCAGATTATCAATTCAAGATCTCTAAATAACAACACCCTGACCTTCAGAGTCAAGCTAGATGTTATCTCAACAAATGCAGGGGCCCGATCTAATGCTGGCAAGATAACAGAAAATGTGGGGGTTACATTGATAGAGCAAAATCAACAGCTGTAAATACTTAACCCCTTCTTTGCCTCTGAATTCTCCCATGCAAAAACCCTCCCCGCTTTTGAGGTTATTTGTTCTTGAAGCTACCAGCATGAGTTTGACCAAACTGCGGGAGGCAGTGGAAGACAGGAGTGCCTGGTGTGCTCTGGTCCATGGGGTCACAAAGAGTCGGACACGACTAAACAACAACAATAAATCCTCAGCCTGGCTCACCTCTAGTTTCAAAGCATTGAAACAAACATTTCTTTAAACCCATTACCTTGGAGGAGCATTTGCAGAAGAAAATGAGCAGTGGGGAGGTTGAATATTCCTACCATTCCTCTGCTACAAATCCACAACACTTGCCCCCATTAGAGTTACAGGGGAAATGTAAATTTAAGCTGGGAATTGCTGACTTTGCACATCATGAAACTCAAAACCCTGTACAATAGTAATTCAAGTGGCTGAAACCTGTAAGAATGATGAAAGCTGAACACATTTGCATCTTTCAAATGGGGAAGGGCAAGGGGGTATTGGAGTCTTCCCTGATGGTTTATTCAGCCAGCCCTCCGGCTTTTGAGATGCACCAGACATCACAGGCCGAGTCAGGCACAGCAAAAACAAGTCCATAAGATCAGGCTGAAAGACACTGCTATTTATCCATTCCTCAAACCAGTTGCTTTGTTAAGTAAACAGCATTGTCCAGGTCTGTTTCTCTCTTGTTATGTAAGCTTGGACAAAGGTGTTGCCATAGAAACTAAATAGCTGGAAACACTTCTGGAAGGTGAGCTTCCTGCCCGCTTCCCTGGCTATGGGTGATTCCATCCATCAAATCTGTTTGTGAAAGAAACTGAGACTGAAAGAGATATAGAGGCCTGACTTGCTTTCTGTGGAGACCCAAAGCCATGGTTTTGGTTATTGTCCCCGCTTCCTCCCCCCCCAAAAAAAAAAACCTAATAGGGGAACAGAGTCTTTTATTATTTTGTTTTGAAAATCTGCATGCCTCTTAATTGTTGGAACTAGTGGGTTCATCGTCTGCAGGTTCTCCTGGATCCATTCCTGACATAAAGGCCCAGATGGTCTCTGTCAACAAGAGTGCCTTTTACAAGCTTCAGTTAGTAAGACAGTTACGGCTATTTCTGGATTGGGATAGCAATAGCCTGACCACTGTCACCAGTGCGCTACTCGCCTCAAGACTGGATTGCTCGAATCCACTCCCAGAAGCTGCAGCTGGTGCAAAATGCAGTGGCTCAACTGCTAACTGGAGCTAAATGTTGTCATTTTCTGATGCCACTGCTGAAAGAATTGCACTACAGTGGTACCTCAGGTTAAGTACTTAATTCGTTCCGGAGGTCCGTTCTTAACCTGAAACTGTTCTTAACCTGAAGCACCACTTTGGCTAATGGGGCCTCCCGCTGCTGCCGTGTTGCCGGAGCACGATTTCTGTTCTCATCCTGAAGCAAATTTCTTAACCTGAGGTAATATTTCTGGGTTAGTTGAGTCTGTAACCTGAAGCGTATGTAACCTGAAGTGTATGTAACCCGAGGTACCACTGTGGTTGCTAATCTGCAACTAAGCTAAGTCCAAGGAGCTGGTACTGATCTACAAAGCCTATATAGCTTTACCTATATACAGGATACCTAAAAGATAATCTTATCCCTTATATAACCAACTGATAATTGCACTCCTACTGATACCATCTCAACAGAAGGTCCATTCCATATGATGCAATAACTGAGCCTTTAATTTAAAAAAAGCATGTATTCTTTAAAACCCTCTCCTATTTAATATCAGGTAGGCACGTATTTGAATGGAGATTTTTAGGACTTCCGGTTCGGCGCCAGCGCTAATGGCTGCTCCCTCTCCGAGCTCCGGAGAGAGGACGGCTCTGCGAGTTCGGGTCTGACCCGCTACGGCAAGCGGGGGACCCCTAAAATCACAGGAACGGAGCCTGTGAACAAGGAGATTCGGTGGGCACCTGAAGCGCCCCCCTTTACCGCAGAAAGAGCCTTTTTAAAGGCTCCGGAACGACAACGGGGAGCGCGGTGCTGAGAATCGCTACCCAGCCCGCAGGGTGAAGCCGCGTCGCCATTAGTGGAGAGCGCCGATTCCCTTCCTGAACAATCTGGACAAAAAAGACCCGTGAGTAAGATTGAACCTCTATTCGTGCCAAAACTACCTGAAATTAGGCTGAAAACGGGAAAGGCGAAAATTAAGGAAGTCTGCCTCCCCCGACTGCATGACAATTAAAGCAACGAAAGTTATTGAGCTGCATCCGTATGGGATATTGTTTTTAACTGCTTGAATCCGACATTTGGACTTTGACTATCCCCTCTAGCTTGCAGGGCAGAGGGGAGGAATAAGTGACTTTATAAGCTGCATGACCAACTTAAAGGAAAGGGAACTCTCTGCAGCCTTCAACCTGGCACAAACTGCTATTAGAACAAAGGAACACTGAACTGACTTTAGACTCTTGTGAAAGTAACAAAGTGGAAGTCTCATTGTTTATTTGATACAAAGTTTTGGGACTTTGTGGACACAATATATCAGGGAAGGCTGGGACTTTATCTAATGGGAAAGTGTTGCAATATACATATAGAAGCCTCCCGATAAATTTGCTTTTCAAATACTCCTTGCCTTTGTTTGCGGACATTTTGATTTGCTCCCTCTAGAGGGTAAATTAAAAGTTGCTACGCTTTGGGACAGTGGAATTTTCCTTTAGGAGAAGGCTCTCGTGGGAAACGACCTTGGGATATGAGTGGCCCAGCAGACGAGATAAGCACGAGAGCCAAGACAAGGCAATATCAACAACAGCTACAGCAACACAAGAAAAGAGGCTCGATCTCAGGCATAACTCCTACAGTGACAACAGGACAAGAAAAAGGTACAGCAGTCTCCATGGATGCAGTGTCGCAAGCCCTTCTTAAGATAAACCAGTCTCTGGAGAATCTAACAAAGCAGACGGCAGAAAATACCAAGAAACTGACAGAGAATTCACAGAAATTGACAGATTTAACAACAAGACTTGACCTGAATACAGAATCTATAAACAGGCTTACGCAAGAAAATTCTGCCACACGACAAATTGCGGAGGAAGCCAGAACTATTGCTGGAGAGACCCAGGAAAAATTAGAACCGATTGCCAGGAAGGTCTATGACCACGACGCAACTCTGGCTTTGTGGGAACTACAAAGAAAAGAAAGGAATTTGAAATTACGATCAATTCCAGAGGACGAAGGAGACAATCTTACGGACTTTTTAACGAAAGAGTTTGCTGATTCCTGGGAAGACCTAGAGGAAGACGAATTTAAAATCACAACAGCATTTAGACTGGGCAGAAGACAGAACAGAAAGGCGCCGAGAGACTGTCTGATTACCTTGAGATCGAAGGAGGAAAGAGACAAAATTCTAAGACTGCACTTTGAAAAGGCCTTACGAATTGGGAACTCACCGATACAGATCTTTAAAGACATTCCTAAACATATTTTGGACTTGAGAGCTTCTTATAAGGATTTGGTTTACCTGTTGAAGAAGAACACCATTCTCTTCAGGTGGGAATTTCCACAGGGACTGTCTTTTGACTATAGAGGGAAGAAGGTGAAAATAAAGACGATACAGGATAAAGACAGGTTCCTGCAAAGAAATCAGGAAGACTTACAGAAAGGAACTGTAGACCCAATTGCTGAGCAAAGGAGTGTAATAGACATCCTGAACCTTTCGTTTGGACAGAACCTTCCACCACCAACAGAGGAGGAACAACAACTGGGAGCTGTTGGAGGAATACCAGAAAAATAACAAGATGGCCCTGCAATTCCTTAGTTGGAATTGTAATGGGATGAACAGCCCTTTGAAGAGACGACAAATATTCCATATTTTGAATAGAGAACAACTGGACTTGATTTGCTTACAGGAAACCCACATAACCAGAGCACACAGGAGACTGCTTATGAATAAAAAATTGGGACAAGAATTTATTTCGTCGGACAAAGTTAAAAAAAGAGGAGTTGTGATTTATGTAAAAGAGAAGTGGGCTCCAAAAATGATGTTTAAAGATGAACAAGGAAGATATTTAGCGGTGGAGATTCAGGTACAAGGAGAAAAATTTTTGATAATTGGGATCTATGCGCCAAATGAAGGTAAAGCAGAATTTTTCAAAAAACTCCATGAAACTTTGACGGATTATTTGGAATACAATATGATAATTATGGGAGATATGAATGGTGTAGTTTCTACAAACATGGACAAGACACAAAGACTGACTCTTACTAAAGAAGGGAGACTCCCGAAGACTTTCTTCGAAATGACTGAAAATATGGACTTAATAGACATTTGGAGAACAAGGAACCCTCTTGAAAGAGAGGGAACCTTTTTCTCCCATGCAAAGATGACCTGGACCAGAATCGACCAAATCTGGGTTACTAGTGGAATGGCTCCGAAGATTAAGAAGGTAGAAATCTGCCCAAAAACCTGTTCCGACCATAACGCCGTGAAGATGGAAATGAAATTTACAACAACTGGTCAGTTTAGATGGAGAATGAATGACACCCTATTTCGAGATAGAGAGATCCACATGAAGGCCCAAAAAACTCTAAAGGACTATTTTGAAATCAATCTAAAGGGCGATGTGGAAAAAAGAGTGATCTGGGACGCAAGTAAAGCTGTGATGCGAGGATTTTTGATTCAACAAAACTCAATAAAGAAGAGAAAACAGAATGAGAAAAAGGAAAAAATTTTGGAAAAGATAAAAGAAGGAGAGAAAAAATTAAGATCAAAACCAAAGTCCCAGGAGATTTTGAGGGAGATTAAGTTGTATCAAACACAATATATGGAATTGATGAACCAAGAGATAGAATGGAAAATAAAGCAAATGAAACAAAAGACATTTGAGTCGGCAGACAAATGTGGTAAACTTCTGGCATGGCAACTTAAGAAAAGACAGAAATTAAATACAGTCACAAGTCTAGAAGTGGATGGAAAAAATATATCTAAACCCAACGAGATAAGAAATTGCTTTGTGAGTTATTTTAAAAAACTCTATTCCCAAGGATTACAAAATGAAGAGGACATAGATAAATTCCTTAATAAATATGGATTACAAAGAATCTCTCATCATAGCAAGGTGGAGCTAAACCAGAGAATAACAGAACAAGAGATAGAGGGTGCCATTCAGGATATGCAATTGGGCAAATCTCCAGGGCCAGACGGACTGACTTCCAGATATTACAAATCTTTAAAGGAATGGCTAGTACAACCGTTAAAGGAAGTTTGTAACGAGATCTTAGAGGGAAAAAAGGCACCCGAATCGTGGAAAGAAGCATATATCTCACTCATACCAAAGACAGAGACTGAAAAGACTCAACTGAAGAACTACCGCCCAATTTCGTTATTGAATGTGGATTACAAAATTTTTGCAGACATTTTAGCAAAAAGATTTAAAAGAGTACTGATGGAGAAGATTCATAGAGACCAAGCAGGCTTTCTCCCAAAAAGACACCTCTCAGACAATGTTAGGAACATAATAGACATTTTGGAAAAGTTAGAGGTGAATATAAATACTAAAGCAGTTTTGATATTTGTGGATGCGGAGAAAGCCTTTGACAATATTTCGTGGAGTTTTATGAAAAAGAATCTTCATGGGATGGGGGTAGGACAAGGATTTGAGAATGGTATGGGTGCAATATATTCCGAACAAAAAGCTAAGCTGATTGTAAACAATGTAATAACTGAGGAACTTAAGATAGAAAAAGGAACACGACAGGGGTGCCCAATTTCCCCATTGCTTTTTATTTCGGTCCTGGAGGTGTTGCTGAACATGATTAGAGATGACCAGCAAGTTAAAGGTGTACAGGTCGGAACTAAACACTATAAGTTAAGAGCGTTCGCAGATGACCTTGTATTGACTTTGCAGGAGCCAAACACTAGTACAAAAAGAGTGTTGGAAATAATCCAACAATTTGGGCAGGTAGCCGGATTTAAATTGAATAAACAAAAAACTAAAGTCTTAGGGAAAAACTTAACAGATATGGAAAAGAATAAGTTTCAAGAAGAGACAGGTCTGACGGTGGTTAAGAAGGTGAAATATCTAGGGGTTAATTTAACATCTAAAAACTTGAATCTGTATAAGGACAATTATGAAAAATGCTGGTCAGAAATTATAAAAGATCTAGAAATATGGTCAAATTTGAGATTGTCAATGTTAGGCCGAATTGCAGTGATTAAGATGAATGTATTGCCTAGAATGTTATTTTTATTTCAAACTTTGCAGATTATTGACAAGATGGACTGTTTCAAGAGGTGGCAGAAAGACATTGCGAAATTTGTCTGGCAGGGCAAAAAGCCCAGAATAAAATATAAAATATTAACAGATGCAAAAGAAAGAGGGGGATTTGCCCTGCCGGACTTAAAATTGTACTATGAAGCAGCAGCATTCTGCTGGCTGAAAGAGTGGATGCTCCTCGAGAATACAGATATCTTGGACTTAGAAGGTTTCAATAATGCATTTGGCTGGCATGCATATCTATGGTATGACAAAATCAAAGTGCATAGTGCCTTTAAAAATCATATTGTAAGGAAAGCGTTGTTTAATGTTTGGATGAGATATAAAGATCTGTTGGAAAACAAAACCCCTAGATGGTTGTCACCCTTAGAGGCTAAGGCCCACAAGAAAGTTAATATGGAGGTCGGATGGCCAAAGTATTGTGAGATCTTAGAACAGGATGGAGAGAAACTGAAATTAATGAGCCATGAAAAACTAAAACCCAAAGTACAAGATTGGCTCCACTATTATCAAATAATGGAGGTTTTCAAACAAGACAGGAAAATTGGCTTCCAGGTGGAAAAATCAAAACTTGAGACAGAATTGTTAGAACCCAATACTAAGAATTTGTCAAGAATGTATAACTTGCTGTTGAAATGGAATACACAAGACGAAACAGTTAAATCAGTTATGATTAAGTGGGCACAGGATATTGGTCATAATATTATGTCTGCTGACTGGGAAAGGTTGTGGAACACTGGTATTAAATTTACGGCATGTAGTGCTTTAAAGGAAAATGTTATGAAAATGGTCTATAGGTGGTACATGACCCCAGTTAAGCTAGCAAAAATTTACCATTTGCCTGATAACAAATGTTGGAAATGTAAGGAAACTGAAGGTACTTTTTATCATCTTTGGTGGACATGCCCGAAGATTAAGGCTTTCTGGGAGATGATATATAATGAAATGAAAAAGGTATTTAAATATACCTTCCTTAAGAAACCAGAGGCCTTTCTCTTGGGCATTGTCGGCCAATTGGTGCCAAAAAAGGATAGAACCTTTTTCATGTATGCAACAACAGCAGCAAGAATACTGATCGCAAAGTATTGGAAGACACAAGATTTACCCACCTTGGAAGAATGGCAGATGAAAGTGATTGACTATATGACATTGGCGGAAATGACAAGCAGAATTCGTGACCAGGGAAAGGAGACTGCGGAAGAAGATTGGAAGAAATTTAAGATTTATCTTAAGAACTATTATAAACTTGATGAAGCTTAGAATGTCGAGATTTTACAGAGAGAAAGGGATGCAGTAATATAAGATCAGATTAAGAAAGGACTATGATGAATTAGGATGGGAAAAAACATTTATAAGTTGCTATAAAATTTGGACATGAGGATGCAGAAAGGGGAGGTATGGGGAAGTCCGAGGAAAGAAGTCTATGAAAGGACATTTTGAAATTATATTTGTTTGTTTGTCTGTTTTTCTTTTATGTTTGTTTGTTATAAAAACTTTTGTAAAACTAATAAAAATTTTATAAAAAAAAAAAATGAATGGAGATTTTTAGCCCAGTCTGTACTGAACTTTAAATTCTCCCCCCTCTCTTTTTTAAAAAAACTTTAAAATTAATTTCTAAACAATATTTCCAAAAAGGAGCTGTAAAACAGCCAAAGTGGAATTTCTGTGCTAGCAACATGTACAGTAACTGATTTGATGTTAACCCAATATAACATGCAAAACTACAAAAGAATATGAGAAACTAATCCAACTGCAATTAATATACACTAAATCATGATACACATGAAAAATGAAACAAAACGGTAGTGCAAAGTCTTAAAGTAAAGAATGGTTTTTCTATATAGACTCTCCTCCCTGGAAGAGAGGGGAGTGGTTGTGGGCGGGAGACCGAGCTCCGCCCCTGGTAGGGGGCATTAGCCCCCTCCCCTCCTACCTGGCTGGCGCCCACGCCCACCGGAGGTGGCCAACCAGGTGCCTCCGGGGGGCGTGTGTAGCAGCTTAATGCTGTGGTGCCAGCTCCGCCTCACTTTGGGATATTGGGAAACAACTTGACAATGAAATGAAATGGATGAATAAATAACCCTTCACCACATAAACATCAGCAGTCTCGATGGTGTTTATTCCAAGAATGGCAAACCCAACAGACATGTTGCTTCCCCTTAAAAATCTCTCACCACTCAGAGCCTGGGGTGCTAATGATAACAGTGTACGCTTACAATTAATAAATTTATAAAGTATGTTTTAAATTGTAATTGCTTTCAGAATGTTTTTAAACTGTAAGTGCTTTTAGATGCGTTTATTTTAATGGTTTTCAGAATGTTTTGATCTGTTTAAGAATGTTTTTGTTTTACTTTTTGCTTGTTCATTGTATATCTGTTTGCTGCCCTTAGCTCTTTGGAAAGGAAGGGCAAGATATAAATTCAATCCCCTAACTAACCAACCAATTAATAGTATGTCCAGTTCTCAGCATACTTAGAAGGGAAATGTCACACTGAGTGTGACTCTTTGATGAGCAGCACAATGAAGCAACCCAGTCAAGGGACCTTCCATTTCATTCTTATTATGTGAGTCAACTCTGGCACATGTGCCATGTGACTTGACAGCCACTGACATACCGAACATGTTGAAACCACCAGTCATTGACAGTCCATCCCCTGAAGTCAACACTGAACTAGTTTTCGACTTTGTTTTCTTCGTTTTCCAGGACTGTGTCAAACCTTCAGTTTGGTTTCATCATCGCATTGTGGTTTGGCTTACATGTGGGAGGTCTAACGGTTTGGTTTCTTGGAACAGAATCACATGTGTGCCAGGATGCTACTGCTCCTGAATCCCCATTGGGCACTACCATATTTTTCTGTGTATATGCCGCCCCCTATTTTGGGTGGGACTCAAAGTTAAGAAAATATGAAGAGATTGCCCATAGTTGTTGAACTTTTCTGGGGGGGGTGGCGGCCCACAGTTGTTATGCCTTTTTTGGGGGGGTTGCACGCGTCGCAAAGGCCACCTATCGTCTGTCCCCTCGCTGGCAGAAGCCACCAATCGCTCGCCCAATTGCCACAGCAGCAGCCAATAAACACCAGCCCTTGCTGCAGCCACCAATAGTACGCCCAATAGCCGATGACAATCTCCGGTTTGCACCAGCAACCAACCCCACGTCCCCACTTTGCACTATTTGTGTATAAAGGTAAAGGGACCCCTGAACATTAGGTCCAATTGTGACCGACTCTGGGGTTACGGCACTCATCTCGCTTTATTGTCTGAGGGAGCCAGCATACAGCTTCTGGGTCATGTGGCCAGCATGACTAAGACGCTTCTGGTGAACCAGAGCCGCGCATGGAAACGCAGTTTGCCTTCCCGCCGGAGTGGTACCTATTTATCTACTTGCACTTTGACATGCTTTTGAACTGCTAGGTTGGCAGGAGCAGGGACTGAGCAACAGGAGCTCACCCCGTCGTGGGGATTCTAACCGCCGACCTTCTGATCAGCAAGTCCTAGGCTCTGTGGTTTAACCCACAGCACCACCTGCGTCCCATTTGTGTATAAGACGAGCCCCAATTTTAAACATTATTTTAAAAGGGGGGGACCTCGTCTTAGATACAGAAAAGTATGGTAAATGCCCACCTACCATTTCTAAGCATTGGTTTTTGTCTTTGAATGTTTGTGTTCAGTTGTGTGGCTCTTAAATTACTTGTGCTTAGCGAAAGGATAAACTCCCACTATTTTGGATTTCCTGTCTACTAACAAAAATAACAAGAGACGGGAGGAGAAGCACTTTTAAAACGGTCGTGTCTTTAATATAAAGCTACAAACACATGCAATCAAGAATACTAATAATAATTAAGTCTCGCCAATTTAAGAATCTGCTTAACTTTGCCGCCGAAACCATTTGAATTTCACCAGGCTGATTCTTGGCTGGAACACACTCAATAAACTCTGCAGCAAGGACTTGTGTTCTTGTCACATTAAACAAGCTGAGAGCATCAGCAAACATTTAGGCTATAGTGATAAGCTGAGCTATTGATTTGCTAAGGTGTTTTCCGACAAAGCTTTTCAGCAAGAGCTCCTATAGAAATCAAGAATTTGTCTGTATGGGTAATTTTCTCACTGCTGATTTGGCAATTTAGTGCCAAAATCAGAAGCACAAGAAAAGTTAACCCCAACAAGACCATGTTGTTATATGAAAGGGGCCTAACATCCCATTTCACTGCCTGAGGTGAAACAGAAAAGTGTCCCCCCGCCTTATGGGTGGGCCGGCTCCGTACGAAAATATCCCATGCTGTGGATCTTCAAACTTCATTGGTTTCCATAGCTCAGTAAAAGAGCACATGCTTTTCAAGTTCAACCCATGGATTCTCTAGAGAGGACTGGGAACAGAGCAGGAAAGAGCAATCAAAATGACACCCAGTCATTTTGAATTCAAGACTGAGTGCTGACCTTTCAGAGATCACAATGGAACAGAATCTGAATTTCAACTTACATTTTATTGTTGAAAAGTGCAATTAAGTTCAGCCCTAAATTTGGATAAGAGCTTAATATAAGGTCACACACGTAGCTATTTGGTTATAGTTTATTATGTCAAAAGTTGACACAGGACAGAGGTTATCTAAGGGTACTTGAGGTATCTGGTCTCAACCTCATTGTAAAATGAGCACCAGATTAATTTCACCCCATTTTCCATTTAGAGGGTCATTCCTTTGTGGGTACTGATCACGTATACCACTCTAAAGGTTGTGAAACAATTTCCACCATAACTCTTTGTCTGAAACATCCTCATACCTGTGTCTGAAAGATTCACCTTAGGGCTCAAATGTTCCATTTTGAGTCTTCACCATTTTTTAAAAAAATACTGTTACATAAAAAGAAAAACTTTGACATTTGCATCTTAGAATATTTCTAAGGAAAAGCAGTTGTCCACCAGCTTAGAAATCAAATTTCCATTTAAAACAAAATTCAGCTACATTTCAATTCGTGTAAGATCTTTGAAGTTGGGCTGAGTTTTCTGTTGTGGCTCAAAGACAATATCCTTTTCATATCTCAAAAATGAGATTGCTGCCTACAGTGGTACCTCTAGTTATGAACTTAATTCATTCTGGAGGTCCATTCTTAGCCTGAAACTGTTCTTAACCTGAGGTACCACTTTAGCTAATGGGGCCTCCCGCTGCCGCTGTGCAGACGCTGCCCAATTTCTGTTCTCATCCTGAAGCAAAGTTCTTAACCTGAGGTACTATTTCTGGGTTAGCAGAGTCTGTAACCTGAAACATCTGTAACCTGAAGCGTCTGTAACCCGAGGTACCACTGTATTGGTTTAAAACAGAGCTGAGGAATCTGTGACCCTCCAGTTGTTGTTTTGGGCTGCAACTCACACTGGATTTTGGACCTGAATATATTTGGGTCAGATTGTGTTGGAGAGTATGCCATATCTGAAGCTATGAGCCAATTCAAACCCAAAAAGTGCCCATATTGGGGCATGGACCCCGAAACTTTGTGAAAATGTCCCATCCATGGATTAGATCTAAAGATCACTGAATGACATTGGATCACCCTAAAATTCTTCAAGTCTTTAATCGGCACAATGATCTTCACTCAAAGCTCTCCAGCATCAAGGGCATTAGTTTTTCTGAAGCCATCTCCTTTCTCCACTCCTCAATTCTTTCTCTCTTACACCCACACGCCGTGCCGGATATTTTAATTATGGAACTGTTTGCTGTGTTAATTAGCTGGGTGACAAGGAAAATCAATGTACTGCTGGAAAACAAATGGTGTATCAACAGGACATGCTCTAGTCACTACATCCACAAAGGGCACAGGTTTTAATAAATAAATAAAACGTTCATTAGTATCAGATCCTTCCTCTGACGGCTCTCAGTTTCCAGAAAAAAAGCTGACACACACATATTCTGCTTTGCCATTTCGATTCCATTTTACAGCCTTTGATTATTCACCCTTTGGAGTAGAGGGAGTTTCCGCTTGTGCCAATGGGAGCTCGATTTCAATGCAAATAGCCAGCAGGTGGGACTCTCTCCAGATCTGAGCCACAACAAAGAGAAATGTGTTATACCCCGCTCCCACCTCCCTTGCCAGGATCCCAATCCAGATCAGGACATACTATACATACTACCCTGCACATACTACTTGCTTTCTAAACGTTCCTGGTTGCATGAATGGCATTTCATCTTCAGGCTTTGTAATACTGTGGTAACTTGGTTCTAGAACAGCTTAGCTGTCGAACAAATCGGCTCCTGAATGCCGCAAACCTGGAAGTAAGTGTTCCAGTTTGTGGACGTTTTTCAGAAGCCATATGTCCGCCGTGGCTTCTGCTGGAGGGCAGGAAGCTCCTGCAGCCAATTGGAAGCCGCGCCTTGGTTTTTGAACAGTTTCAGAAGTTGAACAGTCTTCTGGAACAGATTAAGTTTGATAACCAAGGTACCACTGTATCATGAAAACTTTGTACTTCAGCCCCTAAGACAGGTCAAGCAAAAAACAACAACCCATGGAGAAATATATATACTGTATTTATTGACTCTAGCACAAGCTTCATAAAGACTTATTCATCGTATCATATGTGAGCAGCCATTGTTCATGTACATTTCAAAAGAATCAGGTTGAAAAAATATATTTGAAGGCTGCCCTGACCATAGCTGTCAACTTTTCCCTTTTCTTGCGAGGAATCCTATTCGAAATAAGGGATTTTCCCTTTTAAAAAAGGGGAAAGTTGACAGCTATGGCCCTGACCATTATTAGCATGGTACAGGACTGCTTTGTCATAACAAGAATGCTGCTGACCTATAGAAGAGGCTGGGAAATCCCATGTGATCCCCTCCTCTTTTCAGTTCCTGGTTCCCATGACATACTGGCTTAAATATTTCCTGCTTCTCTTTACTCAAAGCCTCAGACGTTATGCTATGAGTCTTTGAGGATCAATAGTAATGAAAACGATGTAACTAGATCTCTGAACAAGCATCCAGCACTCTTAAGGATTTTAAAATATTTTCATTTCTTTTTTTAAAGAAACTGGGATTTTCAAATATTGCCTATATCCCCTTAATCCCTCTTTCTCCTTCCTTCAGACCATCTGTCCCCTTGAAAAAGCACTCCAAGTTGGGTTCCCTGATACAGGTTAAGACGATTCACACTTTACCAGTAAAGATTGTTCCTACTGTATGTTTCTAATTACCGGCACTCCTTCAGGGAGGAAGAAGAACATTGGGATATTCATAAAAACCACAGGCTGATGAATTAAAGTCAGGACAAAAGAAGTTGCAAAATGGGATGGAAGACTACAGGGAGCAACATTGCTTTTCGCCCCAAAACATACACAAAGCCAGAACAACTTTAGCTAATGGGGCCTCCCGCTGCTGCCGCACCACCGGAGCACGATTTCTGTTCTCATTCTGAAGCAAAGTTCTTAACCCGAGGTATTATTCCTGGGTTAGCGGAGTCTGTAACCTGAAGTGTATGTAACCCAAGGTACCACTGTACCAGTTGTTTCGTGGTCCTATTCTCAAGACAAAATTTCTTAGGGTCCTCACTCAAAACCAGTTCCTCATAGGGATCAGGTAGCTATGTAAATCTATCCAGGCTTGTACATAGTTTAACATAAATTAATAAGCAATCCTTTATTTTCAAATTGGCCATGTGCACCTAACACTAAGCCCCAAACCCTGGATTAATAAATCAGAATATGCACAAATTGCATGCAAGTGTGCATAACCCTCTTCATGAAGTAGTGGGATTAAGCACTTAGCTGACCACATCTTACTGCCACATGTGAACCCAGAAACTATGGTTTTTGTCTTCTAAACAAGCCAGGACATCAAGCCAAGGTTTGAAGCTAGCTTAATGTCCTGGCTTGTTTTAAAGACATGAACTGTATTTTAAGGGATCTCAAGCAGCAGAAAGCTACTAAATGCCAGATCCTGGCTTGTTCAATCACTCACCCAAAGGGAGGAGTGAGGCACTTAAAAAGAGGCTCTGTGCACTCACATAGAATCATAGAATCTTAGAGTTGGAAGGTACCCCAATGGTCATCTAGTCCAGCCCCTTAAAGTGCTGGAATCTCAGCTAAAGCATCCATGACAGATGGCCATCCAACTTCTGCTTAAAAACCTCCAAAGGAGAGTCCACCACCTCTTGTGGTGTCTCAGGATGTGGCCTATATTTTGTGGAAAAGAATACAGTGATACTTTGGTTCTCAAACGCCTTGGTACTCAAACAACTTGGAACCCAAACACTGCAGACCCAGAAGTAAGTGTTCCGGTTTGCAAACATTTTTCGGAAGCCGAACGTGCTCCGCATTGAGTGCCACACTTCCATCTTGAGCAGGGGTCAGCAAACTTTTTCAGCAGCGGGCTGGTCCACTGTCCCTCAGATCTTGTGGGGGGGGGCTGGACTATATTTTTTTGGGGGGAGGGGAATGAACGATGGTGTTTCCTGATGGTGTTTCCTGCTTGGCAGGGGGTTGGACTCGATGGCCCTTGTGGTCTCTTCCAACTCTATGATTCTATGATTCTATGATTCTATGAATTCCTATGGCCCACAAATAGTCCACAGATGGATTTTAAATAGAAGGACACATTCTACTCATGTAAAAACACCAGGCAGTTGCCACAAATAACCCAGAGATGCATTTTAAATAAAAGGACACATTCGACTCATGTAAAAACACGCTGATTCCCGGACTATCCAAGGGCCAGATTTAGAAGATGATTGGGCTAGATCTAGCCCCTGGACCTTAGTTTGCCTACCCATGGTCTTGAGTGTTACGCTGAGGTCTGTCTGTTTTTGCTATTTATTTTGTTTTTTTGTTTTTGCGGCTCTCTTTTTTTTGTGTGTGACTGTGTGGAACCCAGTTCAGCTACTGATTGACTGATGATTGTGTGACTGCAGTACATTGTTTATTGCTTTCGTTTTATGGATCAATGGTCTCATTAGATAGTAAAAATCATGTTAAATTGCTGTTTTAGGGGTTGTTTTTAAAAGCCTGGAACGGATTAATCCATTTCGCATTACTTTCTATGGGAAAGCGTACCTTGGTTTTTGGAACGCTTTGGTTTTGGAATGGACTTCCAGAACGGATTAAGTTTGAGAACCAAGGTAGCACTGTAATTCCTGTGAGAGGATATGGCCCTCATGGAAGTCATGAGCAAGAGTGGGTTTTGTTTCCTTCCTGTAGTTTCTTGCCCTAAAAACACATAACACAATGCTATTTACCTGAAATATTGGATAACGCTGCCATTTATAGAATTATGGTGATAGTTGTGAAGAAGCATAGGGCTGCAGTATGGCAATCCAACAAGGTTTCTGGAACACCACCTCAGTTTCCTGTGCATCAGTGAAGCTATTATCCCCAGTGCCACATGTTGGTGGCACTGATGGTGTTTCCTGCTTGGCAGGGGGTTGGACTCGATGGCCCTTGTGGTCTATTCCAACTCTATGATTCTATGATTCTTTTGTCATTTTTATTGTTTTCTAGCTCCCCCTCAAGATCTAGTTTAAAGTTCTCCTGATCAGATTCTCAAGACTCTTGGCAAACACATTCTTGCCAACTGCTGTAAGTTGCAGCCCATCTCTCGCCAGAAGTCCTACCTTAAGGAAGCGGAGGCCATGATCCAAGAAGCCAATTCCTTCCTGATGACACCACCTGCGCAGCCAGTGGTTTACCTCAAGTATTTCCCTCTCTCTTCTTGGGCCACGACCTTCAACAGGAAGGAGTGGTGAAAAGACTACCTGTGCCCCAAGTCTCTTCAGCTCCATGCCCAGTGTCTCATAGTTCCTTGCTTTGTTTTGCAGGCTATGTGTGGTACTATGATTTGTACCCAAGAAGAGGTAGAGGTCAGTGGTCTTTATAAGTAGCGGCCAATGGGCTTGGCAACTTCTCCGTCACATCATGAATCTTTGTTCCTGGAAAATAAAACAAATATGGTTTGTTTTTTTTAAGGCACAGCTGTTACACAGCTGTTACAAATATTAAAAAGATTTACACAGAGATACCCAGTGCATTCATAATTAACCCGAATTTGGCACAAAACAAACTAAAACACATTGAACTCCACAGGGCTTTTTGTAATAAGTTGTGGCTTATTTTCTTTCATTGACCCATAAAAAGGCAATTACAAGTCCATCTAACAGAAGCTGTCTTCATATTTTGCTCATCCCTAGACAACCTAAGGCATGAAGAAGCAAGCGAGGTGGGAAAAGTAAAACAGTACTCAACCCAAATTTACAAATTAAGTACCAGATCGTGCACATCTCCATCTGGCTCCTTTTAGGATAACATAATCCTTTCAATAAAGTAAGCTTGGATGCATCAGAATGTACGTAGCACACAGACAAAAAGGTTTTATCTGCTAATCTTAAAACTTTCATAAAATGCAATTTCAATGATACCCTATGGATTACAGGGTATAAGTTGCCATATATATAAGGGCATAAGTTGCCATGTAATACACACACATTTTTTATTCTCTTCTCACATCAAATGATTTTGGCAAAAAGTTGTAGACATAATTAAAAAATACCAGATATGGTAGTCTATTAAATATGCAAGAATTGCTTTGGAGACATTTGCAGGATCATATATCTTCTAGGAAAACTTAGCAGGTCCAACATTCTGTTTCCATGGTGGCCAACGAGACATCTATGGGAAACCTACATAAATGTCAAACATCACTCTCCCCTGTTATGCCTCCCAGCAACTGATAGGTAGGGGCATACTTGGAGGTAGTACAGTGGTACCTCAGGTTACATACGCTTCAGGTTACATATGCTTCAGATTACACACTCCACTAACCCAGAAATAGTGCTTCAGGTTAAGAACTTTGCTTCAGGATGAGAACAGAAATCATGCAGTGGTGGCGCGGTGGCAGCAGGAGGCCCCATTAGCTAAAGTGGTGCTTCAGGTTAAGAACAGTTTCAGGTTACGAATGGACCTCCAGAATGAATTAAGTACTTAATCTGAGGTACCACTGTATAGCCATTATGACTAATTGCCATCGGTAGTATTATATTCCGTGAATTTATCTAACCCCCTTTTAAAGCCATCCAAGTTGTCATCCGTCAATACATCTTGCAGCAAGGAATGCCATCATTTAACTAGGTGCTCTCTGAAGAAGTGATTCCTTTTGTCTGAATTTTCCAACACCCAGCGTCATTGGGTAATGCTGGGTCCTAGTATTATGGAAGAGGGTGAAGGAACTTCTCACTATTCATTTTCCCCGGGCCCAAGCACACTTTTACACGTTTCTCCCATGTTCCACCTAACTTGCCTTTTTCTTTCCCCTAAACTAAAACTCCCCCAAAGCTGTAACCTTTCCTCATAGTAGAGGTGTTGCATTCCTTGGCTCATTTTTGTTCTCCTCATATAACTTCTCTGGAATAGTCTGGATAGTTGGCCTTGGTGAAGATTTGACATTTTCATCCCCCAAAAGCTTTTGAGTTTCTACTGAAATGAGGCTGTATTTTAATGCTGTGTTTTAATCTTGTTTTTAAGTTGTATTTTAATCAATTGTTTTTATACCTGGTGTTAGCCACCCTGAGCCCGGTCTTGGCTGGGGAGGGCCGGGTATAAATAAATTATTATTATTATTATTATTATTATTATTATTATTATTATTATTATTATTATCGTTGCCTCACTTTTCCCCAGGATCAGCCTGAGACATTCTGCTGCTAAAGACAAAATGTCCCGATGCCGCCCCCTCCCCTCATTCTCTTCTCTAACATGAAATTGTTATTGTTGTTGTTTAGTCGTTTCCGACTCTTCGTGACCCCGTGGACCAGAGCACGCCAGGCACTCCTGTCTTCCACTGCCTCCCGCAGTTTGGTCAAATTCATGCTGGTAGCTTCGAGAACACTCTCCAACCATCTCGTCCTCTGTTGTCCCCTTCTCCTTGTGCCCTCCATCTTTCCCAACATCAGGGTCTTTTCCAGGGAGTCTTCTCTTCTCATGAGGTGGCCAAAGTATTGGAGTCTCAGCTTCAGGATCTGTCCTTCCAGTGAGCACTCAGGGCTGATTTCCTTCAGAATGGAGAGGTCTGGTCTTCTAGCAGTCCATGGGACTCTTAAGAGTCTCCTCCAGCACCATAATTCAAAAGCATCACTTCTTCGGCAATCAGCCTTCTTTATGGTCCAGCTCTCACAACATGAAATTACAAGCTCTTTTAAACCTGCATTTTGTTTATGCTGTTCTGTAAATCCCTATGCACATCGAAGCCACTAAAGGCATTTTAGAATGCTATCAGCATGGTGCTCAGTTGCACTGAAACCTCCACTCAGTCATGATGCCCACTGGGTAACCATGGACCAGTTATTCTCTCTCGGCTTAACCCACTTTGCAAGGCTGTTGTGAAGACAAAATGGGGCAAGAGGTAGAACCACACAACCTGCTCTGAGCTCCTTGGGGAAAGGGTAACTCCTATAAATCATCATCTTCAATGTCTAAACATTAAGTGGATTTTAATCACAATGTATACATGGGATTAGTCAAGAATTCCCCCCTCTCAATATTTTCCTAGCGCTTTTACTTTTGAAACATTTCTTTTTGTAACAGCAGACACTGAAACACTCTGGTTTCCACTGAATTAGGACCTGTACTTTCCCAAAATTAATATCCAGTTACAAATGCACTTTAAATGAAGGGAGGAGTTTTTCAATGAAAACAGCTTGCTTGTTTTCCTTCTTGGACAACACAAACGCACCAATACCACATTTCCAACAAATAGCCAGTGCATGCCAAGCTATTTATGAATTCCACCTGTTTGACCTTTCCATCTGAAAAACGAAAGCCATATTCAGATTAACTGCATTTTTAAAATAAATTAAAAAATCTGCCAATTCACCAAGCCATTTAGATGGGGTGGGCTACAATTAAAGTCCAATTAAATGAGCAAACAGTTAAATCCAATAGAAGGGTGGTAGTTTGGAGATTTCTCCATATGGCAAGCCATTTGTGTGGTTTGGCACACAGATCAGGAAATGTTCGCCATGTCCGTCACAGCCCACCAAAGAAAGGGGATATTAATTTCCCCAGTGAAACCTGAGGCTAAAGAAGTAACAGGCAAATGTATTTACATATCTTGGGGCACCGAGTTTTATTTGGACGTAAGCCTCTTCTGAGTGACAATGCAAAGGATTAGGTGACTCTAACGTAAATCAAAGCCTGCATGGATTTTTGATTTTTTTTTTGCCAGCACTATAGATGCTTGAGGATTTCAATCTTTTGCTCATTCTGGTATGAATCAACCAGATCCAAACCTCCTGGGCACATGTACTATCAAAACTTAACTTATCCACTAGACTTCACCTCTCCATTGTTGCAGTATGGTTCACATAGTAACGTAGGAAGCTGCCATTGGTCCATCCGTCCCAGTATTGTCTATGCTGACTGGCTGCGACTCCCCATCATTTCAGACAGGTAAGGCTAGCCCAAGACATTTTGGCACCTGAGGCAAACCACAAAATGCCCCCCCACACACATACTGGAAGAAGGGGTGGGTGAAGATCTACATCAAGAACAGGGTGGGGATGAAATAAACCTTCCCTGACAGTGGAAGTGGGAATCAAAGGGAATCAAAGGAGTCTGCTCTGAATTCTGCTGGGTGAGTGCAAATCCCATGAGCCCCCAAATGCATTCTTTAGAGGCTGAAAAGAAGTAACAGGCAAACGTATTTACATATCTTGGGGCAGCAAGTTTTGTTTGGACTTTTAATGTAGCTGGGATTGGGCATGTGTCTCCTTCTCCTTCTATGGCGATCACTCGTAGCCAAGGAAGATTGTCTTCCATAAACACGGTTTTGAAAGTGAGTCCGTAAGGGACTGTGGAGGCCAGTTCTGGATCCACACGTCCTTCCAAAGTGAGGACGTAGGTTTCCAGGCGGGACTTGATCATGGTGAGGGTTTGCCAAGCGTGCCATCCTCTTAGCGCATTTCTCCCTTTCGTCCTGAGTTCGAGCGTCTTCAAAACCCATAACCCCTTTGGTAAAGGCTACACTTTCCGTTTTTAAGTTCGGAGTAGAGTACCGTAGTTGCTTTGGAAGACGATAATCAGGCATCCGCACAACATGACCAGTCCAACGAAGTTGACAGCAGAATGGGAGAAACTGTTTAATGAAAAATGAGCATGCTAAGTGGGCATGACATAGTGACTGTTATGTAAGACTGGGGGAGGTGGGGAAAGTGTGGGACTCCAAACAAGAGCACTTCACGCTGCAACATTTCATTTCACAGCCCCATATTATATTATTATACGGGGAGGCCATAACATACATAAGTATAATTAGATCTATATAGCCTAGGGGATCATTTTCAAGACTGCTGTACATGAAAACTGTCCTCTCCCTTTTTTGTTACAAGATCCTACATTACATGGAGACTTAACTTGTATAATAGTTTCCCAAATGGCCAGAAACACCAGCCATTTGGGGCCCAAATGGAAGAACTGTCAGCCACATTGTGAATGACGCATTCCGTACTGATGTTGATGCTCCAAAGCATCTATTATTGTCAATATTTTGGTCTGGCAGCACTCGTCTGTTTTTTTTTACTGAGCCCCCAGAGTTTACATAATCTGGAGAGGCAATGCAAAACATATTTATTTTATTGCTCAATTTATGACATTTTCATCCTTATAAAACAGTTTGCCACATTACCCTGCTGTTAGTATCAGTCATGCGTGCCCCACAGTTTGCTCAAACGTGCCATAGTTAGGCTCCTCACCACCACGAGGGACTGCAGCTCAGTGGTAAAGCGCATGCTTTGTATGCAGAAGAACGCCAGTAATCTTTCCAAATCAAGAAGAAAGGGGGGTGCTGGTCCCGTGGGTTACCTGAGAGGCGAGGTCCAAGTCCGGTCCGTGGTCAAAGGTGCAATGTGGAGGCAGTCCGTAGTAGCTGAAGCTGGGTGCAGGGCAGGTCAGGAGCTCAGGCAGGAACTAGCAACCAACAATGTTGCTCCCACAACTTGGCACTGGGGCTTGCCGGCTTTTATCTGCCCTGAGGCATAGGGCGGCCCCGATCCTCAGGTGACTCGCCTCTCCTGGCCTGGAGGTGAGCACTCCTCCTACAGGAACTTAGTTCCCTCCACCTCTCTGCCCTGAGCCTCTGCAGCTCAGGAGAGGCTGGAGGGTTACCAGAACCATAGGAAACCTCAGCTTCCTCTGACGGGGCTGAGAGTGGAGCATCTGCAGGCAATGGGTCCTCCATCACCTCAGGAGCCAGAGCAGACTCAGCTGGTGCCTGTACCTGAGGATCCAGCACAGGTGAGGACCCTTCAGGCTCAGGCCCCAGCCCCGGCTCAGCTGGTTCTGGAGGCGGGGAATCCTGTGTAGGCTGGGATCCCTCAGGTTCAGTATCCGAGTCCAAATCCCAGGCCATCACACCGGGAAACTGAGAGCATCAGTAATGCGCCAAGTCACCATCAAATCTGTGAGACACCATTAGAGTTGCATCAAACTCCAACTTGAGAAGAGGTCCCGATGCTGGATTTTGTACCCACTCCTTTCATAGCATGCTCTCCACAGGGAGGTGCACCTAGCATTGCATTTTATGTTGCACAAAAGTCAGGCAAAAACTTTTTCAAAGTTACATTTTCCTGGGCCTTTTCCAATGACCATGTTTGCACGATGCTCCCAGATTATTACCATTATTTATTAAATTTGAATAGTGCCCTATATACCCATTGATCTCATGGCAGTTCACAACATAGAATTACAATATTAAAAAATGCAAAATACATAATACAAATGAAAACAAAGATGACTCAACAATCCCCCCCCCTCACATTTAAAAGGGCACCAGATGTTAATCAGCCAAAGGCCTGGTTGAAGAGGAACATTTGCTGCCAAGGAGTGTGGTGGAGTCTCCTACTTTGGAGGTCTTTAAGCAGAGGCTTGACAACCATATGTCAGGAGTGCTCTGATGGTGTTTCCTGCTTGGCAGGGGGTTGGACTCGATGGCCCTTGTGGTCTCTTCCAACTCTATGATTCTATGATTCTATGATTTTTCGCCTGGCACCTAAAGGTGTATAATGAAGGCGCCAGGTGAGCCTGTTTTCTCCTTTGAAAAGAGGGACATCCTATTCCGTAATAGTGATGATAATAATAATGGTGATGATAATTTTATTATTTATACCCCACTGATCTGACTTGGTTGCCCCAGCCACTCTGGGTAGCTTCCGACATATATAAAAACATAATAAAACGTTAAACATTTTTTTTAAATTTCCCTATACAGGGCCGCCTTCAGATGTTTTCGTACCTTCCAACATTTCTCCTATGAAAATAGAGAGGTCCTAAGGAAAAACAGGACATTCTGGGATCAAATCAGAAACTAGGACAGCTTCTGTAAATCCAGGACTGTCCCTAGAAAATAGGGACACTTGGAGGGTAAGAATATTAATAGGTGGATGTTGTTGTTGTTTTAGATACTTGATCTGAATAGAAGGAAGAGCTGGTACACTCACTTTCCCACATAGCATTAGTAGCTGTGAATTGCATCACAGTCTTCCTCTGGAGTAAAACATTCATGATTCTTTCTGCCATCCAGATAAAGATAGCCTGCTTTATCACTTTTGAATACTCTACCAAGGCTTCAGTGTATAATCCCTAGAACCGCTTACGAAATTCACACAAGCAGCAAAATTTATATACTGACCCCTGAGCTGCTTAACATTTATTCTTGTAGACAAGGAAGGTAGGGAAAGTCCCCACCTGAATACGAGGAAGATCCCAGCAGGAAGGAATCTTGAACAGTTTGTGCTTTTAAAACCCCCAGAGCCGCTTTTGGGAATCTCAAGTATTTTCCTAGTAATCTCAATTTCTGTAGCTAAAGAATACTGCGGGAATCGCAGTATGCTCTTGTTTATTTATTTCACATAGGGTGTGTTTTGTTTTTTTAAAAAAAATGTTTTTAATGCTTTTACATATGTTTTAATTGTTTGCAAATACGTGTTTATTTTTTTTATTTTATTAGCATGGTCTGGCCATGCTGGGTTCCTTCGGAAGGATGGAAGGGATGAGAAATGCAATAATAGAGAAATAATATTTTACTCATTTAAAGCCCACTGAATACCATAATATCTAAGTGGTGTGAAAGGTAAAAAGATAAAGGACGCCTGGATGGTTAAGTGCAGTCAAAGGCGACTCTGGGTTTGCGGCGCTCATCTCACTTTCAGGCCGAGGAAGCCGGCGTTTGTCCACAGACAGCATTCCGGGTCATGTGGCCAGCAGGACTAAACCGCTTCTGGCACAACAGGACACCGTGATGGAAACCAGAGCACACAGAGCACCTTCCCTCTGCAGCAGTACCTATTTATCTACTTTCACTGGCATGCTTTCAAACTGCTAGGTTGGCAGGAGCTTAGACAGAGCAACAGGAGTTCACCCCCGTCATGGGGATTCGAACCACCAACCCTTGATCGGCAAGCCCAAGAGGCTCAGTGGTTTAGACCACAGCGGCACCCGCATCTTTTGTGCTAGAGTGGTAGAAAGGGGATACAGAGCATTACAGAGGGCCAACTGGCCTTAACTAGAATTCAGGGATTTTATTGTCACTGGTCCCATGCTATAGAACACTCTTCCAGTAGAGATTAATCAGTCATCCAATCTGTTGACTTCTGGGGATATTCTGAAGACCTTGCCGTGCCAACAGGTCTATGCAACTGTTTAGATTTTCTTGATTAGTTGGTCATATAAATAATTACTTTGTATTGTTTTTAAGGTGTTTTATATTTGGTTGCATTATTTATTTACTTAAAAGTATTGCCAAAACAAACCAACCCAATTTCCATTAAAAGAAAAATGCAAAATGCAAATTAAAACCAATAAAATAAGATTATAAAAATACACGAAAGCAATAACAACTGATTCAAACCAACATCCAATATTCCGTGTTGGGGAAAGTCTGGGCAAATAGTCCTTAAAGATCCATATTTTCTATCCATCTTCTTGTACACTGCCTTGATAATCTGGTGGTATGTATGTTTAACATACGGAAAGCAGCAATTGGCTCTAAAGACTGCAAAGATATTTATAGGAAAGGGTAAAGAATAAGCAGAAGGCAAAGATTTGAATTAAGTATTGAGCAATAAGCTATGGTTGTGACACAGAGTAAGAGAAAAACAACACAATTGCATTATTTTCAGTTTAGCACTTCTATACAATAAACACTGTCCAAACAGCCTGGCTGAAAAATAGTAATAAAGAATCACAAGCTCATTTATTTATGCATTTATAGCATTTGGCATGAAAAACAACACATTGGTGGCTATTTGTCGTCCCTCCTCCCCTGTTAAATTTTTATTAAGAGACACCACTGTTCGGCAACCCATATTGACAAAATAATGACTTTGTAATTGAAGTCCACTCTCTGCTTAAGCACCCAAAGTTGTTGGAAGATGTTCAAGAAATGTAAATTGGTGTGCTTCATAGTCTGTGAAGATCCCATCTGTTTTAAATTGATCAGTCTTGTTTTGCTCTTTTCCAGCTAGGTCTTTTTCCCAGCCAGTAAAAATCCTTAAATAATAAAATGCCATTCCCGGACCCAAAGCTCATAAAAGCTTACAAGCTACCAGAGCTACAAAACACAAAGACACAACCATGTGACGATGAAGCATAGACTTGCATGAAACATACCACGATTGTGCTCGTCTCCTCCTGATCCAAAGTTGATATTCTGTCTCACAAGGCTGTTGCAAAAACAAAATGGGATAACCCCAAGTCATCTTGAGGTTCATAGAAAAAGGGCAAACCATGGGAGAAATAATCGTTGCACACATCAACCCAAGTTTTAAAGATACTGAGAAATAGGGAATGTAGATGTCCTTCACTATCTGTCAATCTATGGCTGGATTTAGGGCTGTGTGATGGTGTGCATGCATTGGGTGCTGAGCCAAGGGGTTGCTGTCTTAAAGCCCGGTAAGCAAGGTGCTGGGCTTTGGGAAGGAGGTGTCAAGCTCTGGCAGGGTCCTAGAGTCCTCCATCTGCCTCCTAAAAGCCTAGTTAGTGCTTTCCCAGCTTTGGGACGGAGGTGGGAGGGCTCTAGGACCCTGCCAGAGCCCTCCTTTCAAAGCCAGGTGCCTCCTTACCCGCCTTTGGGAAGGTAGCACAAGGGCTGGTGAGGAACACCCAATTTTGGCTTTGCATGGGGTGCCATAGTGTCCATGTCCACCACTGCTTAACCCCATGTAAGACCCTTTTCTGCAAGTTGAGTTCCACCAAAATTTCCAACATTTTTCCTTCTATGAAGGCTACCTGAGAGCACCGTGTGTGCACAGGAGCTTTAACTGGCACCAGAGAAATCATACATGATTTCTGCACTTTATCAGATCCAGGGATTTGCAGAGGTAGTCAGAGAAAAGATGACTATAAAGGGTTCAATACACACTGGAAATGTAGAGTGAAACCTAGCAGAGTCATTCATAGCTTCCTGGGCAGGTTTGCAGCAGCAACTTCTGCATCTTAAGTTTCAGCTCCTCCAGATTCTGGCACATTAAAGCTACCACAGAACAAAGAAACAGAACTCCTGCAGAAAGTTTATGAATATTATGCATGCATTTCTTAACTTGTTCGCTTTGGTTATCACGCTGAGTTTTGCACTAGACATATTCTGAATAGGCCACTGTTTACTTGCAACTAACTGATGTGGCACATATGTTGTTGGGGAAAAGCCAACAGGCCACAATCTATTTGAGGACTGCAGTCCTCCTAATGCAGTTTGTCACAGCCCAAAATCAAACATCCTGTGTTGTCAGTTAATGGGCTGATAATGATGTGCTGGAAATTGTAGTCCAAAAAGATGAAGAGAGAAAGAAAATGTTGCTAACCTGGAAAGGACATCAGGAAGTCGGGGGGGGGACCTAAGTCATCAGTTGCTAGTGGTTGCTAGGGAAGTCATAAAAGTGTTCCAAATGAGGGCCCTCATTTGCAATGGTCACAGGAAACAAGGTGTGTATGGAGTCATTTCATTTTGTATAGCAGCACCTGTTCTGTGGAACTCCCTGCCTATTGACACAGGGCAGGAACCATCCCTGTTCTCTTTTGGATGCCTGCTGAAAAGTTTTCTGTTTCAGCTTGATTTGGTCACATCAAACCCTCCAGCTAGAGGTCATGGCCTAAAGAGAAGAATTCAGTGCCTTAAGGTTGTCATGATGAATTCTGAAGAAGTTCTGATTGTCTTTGATGATTTTCTCTCCCTACCCTAAGCCAAGTGGCAAGGCACTGAACTGAAACGCTTATGGGAGAACAAATTCAGGCCAGACAGTTGTTAAATATCGAAATACAGATAAGCAATTTCTATGGTATTATCTCTCTCCCCTTGCCCACCCCCTCTCTCTGTAGTGAAGAAAGTATTTATGCAACGAGGCTGAAATATATCAGAATCTGGAGTACTATCAAATTATTATTCTTTTGTAAAAAAACAAACAAAAACAAACCAGGTCAATTCAAGCATTGCTACATCTGGATATCAACCAAAATGTGACATTGTTTCTTGCTATAAATGAGACTGTTGTTAAGATAATGGAAAAGTAACAATAAAAAAAACTGACTGCAATAAAGTGGTGCGCATGACTACTAGTAAGGTACAGGTAAAGCTATGTGCAAGATGAAGAATTCCATATGAAAATAAGCAGTTCCATCCCATCCACTGCAAGAGAGAGTTGGGAATGTGTGTCTGCATTTGCACTATGCAAGGAAGATGAAGAGCACATTTGGTCCAGGAAATGATCTGAGACAAGAGATGCATTGCTAAAGCTAAGTGGGTACCAAAGCAGTTACGCTTTTATTCTGGGTGCTGGGAATCCCATTAGAGAAATGTAGCTGGCTCACAAAACCACAGGTTCCCAGAGGAACTGAGATGAGTGCTGAACCAATCCACATCCGTAGCATAGCTAATATGCCTTCAAATAATTCCCTAGTGTGGTAATTTTGGCTGCTTGAAAACCAACCTTCCTTCTTTACTAGAGAGCATGCACCAACCAAGCATACAGGGCCATCTTTACCCGGGGGTGCAAGGGGTGCGGGGCACCCGGACGCCGAATTCTTGGGGGGCACCAGGAACCCGCCGCTGCAGCCGCCTAAGCTCTTAACTATCTACCTGTTATGAAATAATAAATAATTTTGATCAAGCTAGAAAAACAAAATACATATATACCTAGGTATTACCAAAATGTATACCTACTGTTTCACTAAAGGACTTTCGACTTTGTGCGCTCAGTTACCAAAGCCGCACTGCGGTGCTTGTCATTCACAATGGTGGCGCTTGTCAGACTTGGGGGCACGGGGCGGATCTTTGCACCCCAGCGGCGCATATGCTAAAGACTCCCCTGCAAGCATACATTATGCTCAAACAGCATAGCACATGCATGAACAAACAGGGTTTGCTTAGAGGATGGAGGTATCATGACTAGCTGTTTAGTGAGCATTTATATAATGGATTATCTGCCTAAATTTAGCCATCTCTTGGTTTGCGTAAATAAGGCTTACTGAGACCACATAAATGCGTTGGCTCGCAGAGTGGCGGTTGCAGCCACATTGCTCCTCCTCAGACTTTTTTTCACATCTGTGCTGTGCTGAGCGAAGCCAAGATTTGGTTTAATGTGATGTGCAAACCAGGTCAATCTGTTATACAACAAACCAACACACATTAATAACACACCACTGTATATTCCACATATCAAATTTTCTAACAGGGGAGAAGTTCCCATCACAGATCATCTTTGTGTCATCTGACGAGTGCCAACAAGTCAACATTTAAACAAAGATGGTCATTAACGTGCCACTATCAAGCCATCAGATTTGTAACATGGCCATGTGGAATGATTGCAACATCCGTAAAGCTCATTCTATGGATGAATAACAGGTCAGAATCCTCTTCCTTATTCCCAGTGTGTAACAACAACAACAACACAGAGGAGATAATGAATCATGTCAAATGATCATCTTTGTGGTTGGCAAGAGTGTCATCAAACAATAGTGTTTCCTCAAAAGCCACCCAACAAAAACTTTCTCTGTTATTAAGAGGATAGAATCAAAATATTTTGGAAACTGTGTGGAAGTCTTTCTGATAGCTAATGTGGAATTTGGATCAGGTTCTTGATGACGATTTCAATTTTCATGAAAAACAATTCTTAGAATGACAAAACTAACAGTTTCATTTGTGGCAACATAGATATTATGTACCAGTGAGAGTGATGTAGGGGTAAATCTTGAAGAACAGGAGCTCATCAAGATAACCACCACCATGCTCCCAGGAAGAATCACAAATGCAAACAGTTGTGTTGATCCAATTACGCACACATCCCTTCAAAAGCAGGACTAAATAGTATAAGACCCAATGTCTTGAGCATGATTAAGAATTAGCATGATTGCAGTTCCATGCTTAGTTTCTTTGGGCCTGTTGAATGCAACAGTTCTTACTTCTGGCTGCATTGGTTCATCTTATAAAAACCCAATGAACTATGGGAACTATGTATGCCCCACGGAGGACCTCACGGTCTACAAATAACAACACCCTGAAGTTCCTGGGCCCCAGGGAGATTAGACCGGCCTCAACCAGAGCCAGGGCCTTTTCGGCCGTGGCCCCAGCCTGGTGGAACACTCTCTCACAAGAGACCAGGACCCTGCAAGATTTGACATCCTTCCGCAGGGTCTGCAAGACAGAGCTGTACCGCCAGGCCTTTGGTCAGGGTTCCGTCTGACTCATTTTCTCTTTGTATAAGAACAAGCATGAGGGAGGTTTCCCAGCCCACTCACAGGTCCTTATAATATCAGTGGAAACAGTTGGTCCTGGAGAGTATTAACCGCTTTCAATTTTAACCTGAGGATTGTCATTTGCTCAGTTTTAATTTTAATTTATTTGAATTAATTTGGGGGTGCATTTTAATCGATTGATTGCGTACAAATAATAATATTGATTATTATTATTATTATTATTATTATTATTAAATTAAAATTTTAGCTTTTGATTAGAAATGTGAACAGCCTTGCAAGGAAGCATAATGATTAAACTGCTAGCATGAAATAGTGACCCCATCAAAGAAAAGGACAGAAGTATATAGCCTCTGCTTGATTATTTTCCTCTTTACTTCCCCTGTGCCAATCTGTCACAAACATATCGCCAGTGCCAGGAGGGTCTGTTAATTCCTCTGGCAGATGATGTCATCAAACCTACTGTGAATAAGTCCCAAAATGCAGTCCCCTTTGTTCCCCTTCCATTACAACCCATCTCCTCTCTTCAGTCTTTTGTGAGATTTATGCTGAATTCTGCATTCAGTATCAAACTAAGGGCTTTATTTATAGCCGTGCAGAATACAAGCTGACCTGGCTTGGCTCTGTTTCATAAACCTTTTAGCTGGTGCACGTCAATGATTCTGCCCTCTCAGAATATATCAAGTTTTAAAAGAAGCAAATACCTCTGTAAACTTCTGCTTTTCATACAGTCATGCTGGCAAACTGAGGCTTCAGCTACTGGAACTAAGGCCTCAGGCAGCAGATTTGTGTTTCCAATGGAGCCATTCCACTTTACTATCTAGAGCAAGAGGAAGGAAGGGGGGAAGTTGGAAAGAGCAGAGCAATTCTGTGGAAATACTAGGGGACAGATGCAGTTCATGAACTTCCAGCTTAGTCTGAAGATAATGGTTTTGAAATCTGGAAACTGAACACATCTGGGCATTGAAAAAAATGATAGTTTTGCATGGTTATAAATCAGGACTCATGTGAAGTTCAGTGCTCTGGGGAAGGAACTTGGGTCACAATCCTCTGCACATGTTTAAGTCATCCCTATTGAGCTCAATGCAGCCTAAAAAGACACTAAACTTTGGATCATACGTTCCTTTTCTTCAGACTTGTTTGGCTCCTGCTAGGAATGGAAGACTCTGCCAAGTCCGCTATCTCTCAGTTTCTCATTTTTTCAATATTGAATTCTGTTCTTCATTTCGTTCTTTCTCTTTCAATCCCCACGAAAATTCATCAGCATTGTAGTGCCCATTCCTCCTAATATACACATTGTAATGTACTTTTTTGACTAATACACATATTTTCGCAAACAATTTTCCCTAGTAGAATGCATTTTGTACATCATTTTCACTAACATATGTGCTATTTAGAATTATTATTATTAACAGTAGTAAATTTATTACCTGCCTTCAACACGACAGTCCCAGGGCGGCCCACAACAATATAAAATACAACATTAAAACAGTTAAAAGCAAATTACAATCACAACTAGAGTGGGTCCTAAAATATAAATCTCTCAAGTGTCAAAGGCTAGGGTAAAGAGGTCATCAGCAAATGACAAAAG
The DNA here is from genome assembly GCF_965113315.1 of Podarcis vaucheri. NCBI lineage: Eukaryota > Metazoa > Chordata > Lepidosauria > Squamata > Lacertidae > Podarcis > Podarcis vaucheri. Next base: position 19,737,841 of record NC_138749.1, read on the forward strand.
TAGTATAATGAAGGTGCACAATTTCTCCTCATATATACATTTTTGTAGACATTGTACAGTTGGAGAACTCGATCACACACTTCAGAGAAAAGCAAATATCAGATTGCCTATTGTTCCACATACTGATTCAAGAAGTATAAATTAGATAGTTTCTCATTAAAGCGCAGACAATTTATTCCCCATCTCTAGCTAACACACTGGTGCTTCGTCTAGTTCTAGTTCTGGTTTACTCTAGTTGTAGTCCAGGCCATATTAATTTCCTAATCCATACATTGCTTCTTTCTTTAACCTGTTCATACCTTCACAGCCATTCTACTCTGAACCAAAAGCCACTTTTGCTCATGACTTCCATGGGGGCCATATCCTCTCACAGAAATTATTCTTTTCCACAAAGTATGGGCCACACCCTGGGACACCACAACAGTTGGTGGCCCCCCTCTTTGGGGGTTTTTAAGCAGAAGTTGGATGGCCATCTGTCATGGATGCTTTAGCTGAGATTCCTGCCTTGCAGAGGGTTGGACTAGATGACCATTGGAGTCCCTTCCAAATCTATGCCATGCCTTGTGTTCTGGATTTTATTTTTTATTTGTTTACATGTGTCTTCTGTGAGGTTTGCCTATTTGACCTCATCCGTCATTTCCTGTCTCTTGCATCTCACTGGGGATTTTCCTTCTTTATTAACTTCCAGATCGCAAGGAATCCCGGCACTACAGAGTAATTTGTGGCTTGGCTAAATCTTACCTATTCAAAAGCTGCTCCTTTGCCAGCTTGGACTTTTAACAGTAACTACATGAAGGTACTTTTTTGTATCTCTTAAAAAAATCTTTCTTCCAGTTATTTGTTTAAGGTGAACTTAAGGGCAAGTCCAGGAACACTGGTATGGGGCAAGGATGACCAACTTTAATTTAAAAACTGCAAGGAGGACATACTTTAGACCATAGCTGAAACTGCCATGTTCTTCTATCCCATCAGAGTTCCTCCTTCCTGTTCACTTCCTCCGTAATTTTCCTGGGATTTAAAAATGTTTCACCCCTTCATCTTTCTATGCTGTTTTGTAACAGCTAGAAGAGGCGGTGTTTTATCTGAACAAATTGTTTGATTCTTCCCCCTCCCCATTTGTATGGCTCTGGGGGGGGGGAGGAAGTCCCCTCTCACAACTGTCCCAGAACAAATTGGTAGGTTTCTATCATGTACTGTATGGCCAATGGTCAAGGATGATGGGAGTGGTAGCCCAACAACATCTGGAAGGCAACCGGCTTCCCATCCCTGTAAATAAAGCATTCATCACAAGGCAAAAGTAAAGTTGCAAACAGATCATCAGTTGTTAATGCATGCTATATGCTGGTCATTATTCCAAACTTAAATTGCTGGATCATTGCCAGTTGAGTACTAGGTAACCGTAGACCAACTATGAGCTTCTGTAGTTGGGTTACTGGTTACGTAAATTGGCATCGGATAAATTCATTTTGCAAACGGCACATGCAGATCTGTAGCTAGATATTTTGCCCTCTTCCGTTCCTTACCCAAAGCCAACCTTTTCCCAGAATCAATGAATCTCTTTTCTCCAAGCTTCCTGGCAACACTTTTCCTGCAAGACTAAGAGCCCTACTTAGTGAACTGTCACTAGATGAATGTCAAGACGATGGAAAGGGAACGCAAACACCATGTCCTGAAATAAACACAGCTTCCAATCTGAAGTTAAATAAATGTCAGCGGAATGGCTTTTATGCAGATTGGAAAACTAAATATTACTAATTTATTGCAGTAAAGCTGTCAGCAGCTCTCTTGAAGGCTAAACTATTCCTCTACCTTCTTCATCAGTGATTATGATCAATTGCCTGCTATTTTATTTCAACAAGGGGGGTGGAAATAAAGCAAGGTTGTTCTTTTCATTTGAAAGTTCTAATTATAGTATCTTTGTGAAGGTGTCAGACTCTCTGCTCAAGGGATATGCGCAACCTTATCCCCAGATCTGGACAAGCCATTGATAGCAGCATGAGAGAAGATGGTGTATTGCTGGGTACTGAGCAGCAAGAAGCTTTAGCAGGAAAGAGAGCATTGATTGGTTACTGAAACAAATAGAGCCCACACCAACCCCAATGATCAACTACCAGGGAAGAACACCTGGTGGCTAGGTGCAATAAGCTCTTGCATTCACTTGTATTCACAGGAAACAAAGAAAGCACAAGCGGTTGGAATAGGGGGTTCGAGGGGGAAAGGAAATAAACAGCCAAAGAGGACTGCCCCACAAACTCCCCAGAGTGAGATTGGGAGAACAAGATTCAAGGATGCTTCCCATCTTCTCTACATTTAGGCAGCAATTTTCAATTTCTTCATTAAAAAAAAACCAAAACCAATCTCTCGAAAATTCAGCAGTATTGCAAATTTCTCCTGATAAACATATTTTTGTTTGCAGTTTTGCCTAATATACACATTATTTTGTATAGCAATTTCCCCATATGCACTTTTGTAAGTTACTTTCATTAATTTATGATGTTTTACACACACTTTACTCCACTGTATGCATTTTTGTACACATTCGTTGGCTGGAGAACTTCATTGCAAAATTCGGAGACGTGTGAATTTATAAGCTGACTGTGTTTCAGTTTGTATATTGTTTCAGGAAGATGAATGTGGTATGTTCTCCTTTAAATGGTAACAATCAATTTTCTCTCCCCATCTCTAACTGTACCCCTTCCTGCTCCACTTGATTTGAGGGCTTCTTGGGCAGGGTTGTAGCCAGAATTTACAATGGTTAAACTATAAGCTCCATTGCTCTCAGATCTCAAAATAAAATTAGAATCAGTTCGTTTAAAATGCCCAAGAGAATAAAAGTGTCTTCAACTGGTGTCTGAAAGACAACTGCGTAGGAAATATATGAATTTCCTTGAGAGGGTCATTCTACATTTGGGTCACCTCACCGACAAAGTGAAGCACTTCAGAATGTTCAACAAAGCATCATCTCCTTCAGGAGAACAGGCACTATCTGTGCTAAGCCCACTCCAGTCTCCTCCAGTGTTTGAGCGCCAGTGATTAGCAGGTCAGAATATGTCTTCTTATTTCCCAAGTGATCCAAACTGTTCCGGTCTTACTTGTTTACTGGCAATGGCGTGTTTGCTTGTTTGTCATAGCTGCAGATGCCACCACTACTGAAATAGGTGGTTACCTGGGTAACTTTAAAAAAGAACGCTTGGGAGACCAGCTCCAGCCTCCAGGCTGGCAGATCTGCACCTGTGATATACATAGTATTATTATTTTTGCTTTTGTTTGTGTTAACAGGCACTGAACACAGTGTGGTTTTGTGGGCTATTGATCTCTTGCATTTGTTTAATGGGCATTCAGTTGTGCCAATCATTAAAAATCTCATTGCTCTCAAGTCAGTGAGCCTTGTGCATTGTTAATGGTAGACAACCTTGGATTCTCTGGCTTGCAGTTTGACATTAGGTGTTCTAAAAGCATTGCTCCTGGTGCACAGCTATAGTATGCAATCCTTGTATTAATGCCGTATCCAGTAGCATTACCTGGTGCGTTTTCCAGGGTGCTGTCAAAAGTAATAAATTGCTCTTTGCAGGGAGCAACTTATTCTGAAACCTCAAAACAGCCTTCTCCTTATCTGCACCTACCGCTGTAAAGAGGAAGTCAAATGGCATCTATTCCTAGGCTGCTTTTTACAACTTCTCAAAATTCTAAAATAAAGCGTAAATCACAGGAGATCGATATCTCCAGTGACGCCGATATTAACAAGAGCATTCGCCAGCTCCAAATTACAAGCTATATTGGTAGCCTCACTATGATTACAGGGACCTACGCACATAACTCCCATTAGAGGCGATGAAAGATAGCATGCGTAACTCCCCAGGCACCGCCGATAAGAACATCCACCAAAATGAGAGGGAGGCTTGATGGAGAAGTTGCCTAGAATTAACCTTTGTTCAGTTTACGCAGTACAGTAAGCCTTCAACTTACACGGGGAGGTGTGTGTGTGTTCCAGGCATTGCGCCTAAAGCCAAAACCGCATATAGGCAGAACACATTGGGTGCAAAGGTAAGTGGGATTGCCAAAGTCTTTCTCCCCAGACATCTGCTCCAAGATTTATCTATTTATTTTTGCCAACCACGTAAAGCTGAATGCACACAGGTTAAAGGTGTGCAGGTTGCGGGCTTTCCGTATGGCCAAGGAGCAGCAAATGACTCAGATGCCGCCCTGTAGCACATCTGTCTGGTGGTGACTAGATGCATTTTGTCATGAGTTCCATGGACATGTCTCAGAGGGGGAGGTCCTAAAGAGAAATGGGAGGAGCTCAGATAATTAGATCTGGATGACCTTGGGGAGGGTCCTAGTGGGATGAGGGGGTTGAAATCCAGACCCTGAGAAGTGTTTGAGCCCAGGGAAGAGCACAGTAGTCTAGGGAATGGGACCAAGTAGGTTGGCAGAGGAGTATTCCATCCTTGTAACATCAGACACCCCATGTCAGATACCTCCTGCTGCTGCTCGCAGTGCCTTCTCTTGTCAGTGAGGAACCCGACCCTTCGGGAGAGGCAACAGAGAGTGCATCAGATGCTGAATCAGCATTGACCCTGTCTTTGTCTCCAAGGACATAGAGACCGCAGCACAGATGAACCTCACAGATCCAGCCCACTAGAAGGAGAATTCACTGGCTTGTCCAGCCTCAGGACTCTGGCTCCTTGCCACTCTATGAACTATGGCCACTCTTCAAAAGGAAGGTTCTGGGGACATGTTGCTTGTTGGGTCAACATCTTAGCTTGTATAGTGGTACCTCGGATTACAGACGCTTCAGGTTACAGATTCCACTAACCCAGAAGTAGTACCTCAGGTTAAGAACTTTGCTTCAGGATAAGAACAGAACCTCTGGTTAAGAACAGAAATCGCGCAGCGGCAGCTGGAAGCCCCATTGGCTAAAGTGGTACCTCAGGTTAAGAACAGCTTCAGGTTTAGAATGGACCTCCAGAACGAATTAAGTTCTTAACCAGAGGTGCCACCGTACTTAGCTCTGCATGGACCTTGTAACCTGTACCTTCCCTGGGTACTCATCTGATTTACAGAGTAAAGTCTTTGGCAGAAACAGAGCTGGGACTTTGAGTACTTCATCAACAAGTGAAGGCCCAGGCAGATTTTAAGGCAGAAGTGCCCAATCACAACATACCGTGTGAAGCATCTTTGTCCTGTTGGATCATTGAAGAGTACCAATGGACCGGTCCTGACATACTGAAGATGCATCAGAAGGTTCCAGTAAAATATTGTGCATGTGTCCAGGTCTTTAGTTCCTTGCTGATCTTTGCCTTGATGGTATTTCATGGGTTTTTACTTTGCCCGTATCTCATTCTTGGCCTTGCAACATCCCACAAGACTTACAGCTCCTATCAGATTCCTGGGAGATATTCTGTATAAACAATTCTCTCTATCTTTAGATAGAGTTAGGTTTTCTGATTTATAGATAGCCTGTGCTGGTTGAGTCAACAGCAGGAATGGAATGCATTTTTGTGTGTTATTTTGACTAACATATGCATTTATATGCGCACTTTATATGCATTTTCAGACACATGGCTTGGCTGGAGAACTGCCCTACAAAATTAAGAAAAGATGACTGAGTTTCAGTTCACAGCCTCTCTGCATATTCCTCCTATATGTCTTCTCTTGCCTAGCCCAGTGGCTGTGATCCACATGCATTCAAACAACACCCAGTGAACTTCAGCACACCACGTCCAAAAAGTTTGTTACTTCCTGAGTGTTCATGTTTGATGCTGGTTTATTGTTTTCAAAATGAAAATGCTTTTAAAAAGTTAATAAATTTTAAAAATGGATTTTGTGGAGGCGCTTAATGTTCCTTGTGGGACACCACAAAAATGTCCATGCTGACTCCAAAATTTAACATTGCAGAATGTCCCAAAACAAAAATCAGAACAAGTATTGGAAAACGACTCATTCATTTAAAATATTTTTCCATGTCCCCATAGAAACATGACACCATCCTCATTTCTCCCTCCCTAAACAGCTGGTCTTTATCAAAACATGTCCAGATCAGTTCAGGAGATGTTAATTTACAGCCACTTCTTCTTTTCAGACGGCAGTTCCACAGCTCAGAGTTCATCTTGTTAAAAGCAGATAAGCTTTCAAAGCTGCTGATAAATGTCCAGGCCTTATTGTTATTTCAAGTTTAGAGCCGTCTCAAGAAATATATATGTATCTTTAAAAACATACTAAAAACAATTATTAGCTGCTTCTTTCAGACTCAGCTTTTTCATATAAACTTTTAATAACTCCGAGTTCATAAATATGTGTAGATATTTCATAGCAAAGATGGCAGCTCAGTTTCATTACTTTAAAAAACATGACATTGGGGGAATTTCTCTTGTCTACCTGCTACAAGTGGCCTCAATGATTATTTTTAAAAAGCATTTTTTTAACACTGAGAAAGGGCCCTTCAGTGAACTTGTATAACACTATGGTAAGGCAACACACACACACACACACACAGAGAGAGAGAGAGAGAGAGAGAGAGAGAGAGAGAGAGAGAGAGAATGTTGTAGAACTTCACCACTCCAAATTCTGGAAGCTCCCAGCACAACCATCCACCATCCTTAGCAAATCACCTGAGAGCTTTCCTTTCTCTTTCATGACTAACTGCCAAAGTGTGCTATACAGTCATGTTCTAGACCACATAGCAATGAAGTTGTCTTCAGGGTAAGCTGTGATATCGGAGCCAGCTGGATGAGACAGCCATGGAGACAGGAGGTGTCCTTATGAAAACAAAGACATGTTTGATCTTTGGAACCAGATATGAATCTATGGCCACTTCCCAAAAGTGCACTGTCAAATCCAAGGTTAAGAAACAAGGAAGTGGAACGAGGTGGCAAATTAGAGGTTTAGATAAGCAAGGCCACTACAGCTGACACTTCCTGAGATAGTCAAAACCACAATCTGTTGACTATTACAAATCATATATTTGAAACCCAAAATGTACCAGTTCCTGTACACAACATAGACACCGTGTGGCCTGCTACTTCCACTAGTATGCTAGATGGACTAGGAAAGGGGGAAATTAAGGTCTCCTCAGTGGTGGTGCCCAAGGCATGGAATTCCTGACCTCAAGAGATCCAGATGGCCTCTTCTCTCCATGCAGTTCAAGGAGAGTCGTTTCTGGGCCCCATTCAGGAGATTTAAAGGGGCTCTTGTTTCAGTCAGTTTGCAGTTTGTGTTGTGTGTTTTTTTAAAAAAAAAACAAATACTTTGACCAGAAGGGCTCACTGGCATTACAAAAGCCTCTCCTCTATAATCTTGCCTGTCTTAACATAAATAGCAATGGAGACAGCTCAGACTCCATTTGTGCCCCTTGCATCTGAAAAACATGCCTATAACAACAGGCTCTGCAAGAAAAAAAATTGGCAATAGCATTGCAGAAACACGTTAATGAAGAGTACTGTGGCTGGGTGGTTTATTGTATTTTTTTTTTTTAAAAAAAAAAGTTAGATAAAGATGCCAAATACAGGTAAACAAATTCAGGCTTGCTGAGCCTCTCCCATTCTACCTGTAGCCAGTGGGCATATTTTTGTTCTTCTTCAGCAGAGTTCTCAGAAATTAGGGAGCGGGGAAAAACAGGAGACATGCCAAAGAAATGTCAAGGTATGGAAAGGTGGGAGAAGACAGAAAAACCTGTGGTACCTAAGAAATTAGGTTGTTCATGTTTCATGTTCTACCGCTTCCAGTCAGGCCTGCAGACCCTAAAATTTCCTGTTTTCCTTGAACATTCATTCATACTGTGTGCCATCACCACTAGGAAAGCTAAGAGAGAGAGTGGGAAAGGGTGGGAGCCAACAGATCAGGACATGTTTATTTCCCTGCCTCCAGTGAGCAAAGGATTCTTCTACTTTTTTATGGAGAGGCAAAAATAGATAGGCAAGGCCAACGCAGCCGAAACATCTGAGATTCATAGTTAAACAGGCCTTTGTACTGGTAGGCCTGAGCTAAGAGGATAAACCGTACCTGATGGTTACTCAAAAGATAAAAACTAAAAATAAGCTAAAATGAAGAAACACAGAGGGCTGAAGACATACTTGAGCAGATGAATGGGCAGATGCGTGATAAGGAAAGCAGAACAATGTGGATAGCCCCACTGAAGAATGAAGGGAGGAGCGCCCAGGCCCACTCTTAGCCCTTTACCTCAGGTGGCATAATGGAAAGAGCAGCGAGTTTTTCCTGCATTTGCCCAACTACCAGCCAACCATCCATTGCCATTTTTCCACTGCAGCAAAGCAGTCAGTAACATACTCAGTGCCAGAGTCATGTATAAGCTAAACAAGCTATAGTTTAGGGGCCCCACTCTCTTGGGGCCCCCCAAAAAAATTAAAGGAAAAAAACCTGGATGTACATTTCCAAAATATAAAATAAAAAAACAAACAAAATAAAACTGACACACAGCAATAGTGTTCTGTGTTGTGTAGGCTCCTATGATGTCAGTAATGGGCCCCGCCTGCTAGCTTGCTCTATAAAATATCACTGGTTTGCTCATTTCTATATACAGGGTGCCTACATTCTTCATGGATTTGTTGCATGGCAGCATGTGCAAATGGCTTTAGATACCAATTAGGTCCATAAATTACCATATAGCATATATTCAACACCAAAAACAGCAACAATTTGTTGTTGGCAAAGGACAGCTGAACATATAAAGGGCCCCATTACTTTCAGTAGCTTAGGGCCTCATCAAACCTAAATCTGGCCCTGAACATACACACAGGGTTCTCCAGTGGTGGATCCAGTTGTTTCCTGCTTGGCAGGGGGTTGGACTCGATGGCCCTTGTGGTCTCTTCCAACTCTATGATTCTATGATTCTATGATATGCTAAAGTTCAGGACTCTGTGAGTGAGGCATTTTGGGCAAGGGATGCTTTACTCCAATAGTTTCTCATCTGGAATGGCACCCACACCACCCCATATTTCAGTGGAAGTTTTAGAAAATCCCCATGCTTCCTGGAACTGTGGAATTAGAAGCTGGAAAGGGCTTTACCTTAGAGGAAAGACTTATTCTGGTTGACTGCTATTCAAAATATACAAGGCTGGTTTGCTTAAGGGTATCACATGTAACTCAGTAATCAAAAACTGCCAATCTCTATTTCCAAGACATGGTATCCCAGAAGAAATTTCGAGTGATAACAGACATGAGTTTTGCTCCAGAGATCTCCGAATATTTGCAAAAGGATAGGATTTTGTTTATCCTATCTCAGCTCCACTATTTCCTCATTTCAGTGCCAAGGCAGACAGAGTGAACCAAGCACAAAGTAAGTTTCTGAAGAAATCTCGTAGGTGACTGGGCAGGATCTCCTGCCAATCTTTTACTGAGAGCATGTTTGAGAACAAGACTGTTTATCCCAGCACTGTTGTTATGTGTTTAAGCTGTTAAAATGAGATATAGACACATATCTGAAATTGAGACAATAAAAACATTAGTAGAACAAAGCCTTTATCTCCATGGGGAATCCGTTTAACACCTGTAACTTAAGAGTGCAGAAACCTGCTAACATGTTTTGAGTAATCTATCACTCCCGAGATCATATTTGGTTCAGGCTGATGGTGCAGCAGGCAACAGGAGGAATGCAAGAGATTCAGATGGATCAGTATCATAATTAGGTTCAGAGAAGACCTCTCCTCCTCCTCCCAGAGGGAAGGAGTTGTGTGCGGGAACCGGCTCCCACGTCAGCAGGGGGGCGTATTCAGCCCCCTGTATCAGCCTTCCCTTAGCTGCCGCGCCAAGCCCAGCTGACAGCCAATAGGGCTGGCTGTGGGCGGGGTTTAGCTTAAGTGGCAGCGGCGGCGCTGGGGCCCCATTTGGCTTCCTGCTTCCTTTGGATCTCCCACCCTCCCTCTGTGTTTTTTGACCTTGCTTTGGACTTCGGTTGGTTGCCTTGGTTTCCCAGGGGGCCTGGTAGAAATTTGATCCATTGGGTAAATTGGCACCAGCCTCTTGGTTTTCGCCTACCTCATAGCAAATCATCACAACTTTTCGGGTATTGGCGGTTAGGCATTGGAATTTGTGGGTTGTGTTGGAGGGCAGGTTGTGGCCATCGCCTACCCCTCCCCTTATTTGGGTATTCCATTAAAGGAATCCGGTGGTCGTGGATCCCGTCCGATGCCCTGCTAGTGGCTAGGGCCATGGCACGACCCCCAGTGACGTCTGGGGAAGCTTTCAGTTGTATTTGCATCAACAAGCTCCTACCTTTGACTGCTGAGCAGGGTGGTGTCATGTATAATTGTCTGATCCAATGCCTAAGCCAATACCTCTCACATGCTGTAACCAATAAAGTTGTGGCCTTATTTAGCCCATTAACCCAAATACATGTGTTCTTGTGTCTTTCTTATCTCCATGCGGGTGGCGGGTCCTCGACACACGTCAGAAGCTCAGAACTAGTCAAAAATATTTTTCTGCGCAAGATGGTGCCTCCTCAACTCCATTCCCTGCGTAAAACCCAGGCAGACAGGCAGTCTGACAGGCAATGAAGCAGGGTCCTTTGCTGTACCCAAGCACGGCAAGTTATGTGTAAGGCAGATCACATGGCGCCTGGAAGGCCACAGGTTTCCCATCTTCCCATGAAGTAGAAAGTCATTTCTATGGCTGGCTATTGCCGATGCATTTCAAATTTCAATAAGGAAATGTTCCAGTAGCAGAACGACATTTCATCTCGGTGCATTGCACAAGAAGGGAAAGAATTCGCCTTGATCAAACAGGAAGATCAAGCAGAAACATGCTTTGTTTTAATGGCTTATATTCATAAATATAATATTACATGTTTATATATGGTAAGGTGACTGTGTGATGCCATTGAGCAGTCTGAAAGACAAGGGCTTTTATGCTAAACAAATAAGAGATTTCTATCATGCTTACTAGTCATGCTGAGGACTGCGCAACCTGAAGCGTCTCTGGGTGACATGAAACTTGCATAACAATCTTTTCTGGCATTAAAAAAACCCAACCACCTATCCTTTCTGGCTGATTTCTGTTTCGCCAGAACTACACTGTAAATGCCTCCCTCTATAAACTGTCTTATTCTAAAATCACAAAAGCATTACAAATTGGAGATGAGTTTCCTAAAAGCTCTCAGCACTCTTCACAAACTACTATTCTCCAGGAATCGGGGGGGGAGAGAGAGAGCGAGAGAGAGCCATGACTGTTACCGTGGAATAATAGCACATTAAATGTATAGTGTGTGTGTGTGTGTGTGTGTGTGTGTGTGTGTGTGTGTGTCAGTGTGTGTCGCACCAGTCTCTGCTTCAAATGGATTGTGTGCTTTGAGAATTGTTGTTGTTGTTTAGTCGTTTAGTCGTGTCCGACTCTTCGTGACCCCATGGACCAGCTTTGAGAATTAGGCACATAGGAAACTACCTGAAATATACTCGGAGCCGAGTGTGAATTTCATGCTCTTTATTCAGCTTGTAATAGCAATGAATGAATCTTTCCCCAAAACATCTGCTATATATACATTGTTTACACAATGGGCCCCGCGTGATTGGGAAATTCCGGGCTGCTCCTGTAGGCCAATCAGGTTGCAGATTCACTTCTTCCAGAAGCCTGATTGGCTGCGCCTGCAGGCCAATAGGTCGCTGATTCACTTCCACATGGAGCTGGATTGGGTGGCTCCTGTGGACCAATCAGACTGCTGCATTCTGGATCCTATTGTTCTAGGATTCAGCTCAGTACATAACACTAACTATTGCCAGGTCAAATTATTTGCACCTCTCTTCTGGCTGACAGTTGGTTCTCCAGGGTCTCAAGCTAAAGTCTTTTCCTTCACGGACTGCTTTCAGTCCACATTCTCTTTCACTAAGGCTACATTCATATGAAGCCAACTCATGAATTATCACTTTCCCTGTCTCTTTTTGGAAACCAAGCTCAGCCGAAAGGAAGTTGTAAATTTCCAGCCTTTCCAAAAATAGTACATTAAAAAAACCCACAAATCTATCAGCCAAACTTTCCATTCTGAGAAGTGTGAAATTAATTTACAACACAACTGTGAGTACAAAGAATGACACTAATTCTGGGGTGGTGTGTATTATATAACTGATTTATGTCTCACTTATGACTAATTCACCTGCTAGACTTGAGCTCAGCTGCATCATAAAGTGAATGTTTATGTTGCAAAAAGAAAGGACATTAAATCATACAATGCAAATGGAATCAATCTCTCTCTTTTGTATTTATAAGATTTTATTGCAATAAAAAAAATCCTAAAAGAGGTTCTCCAGTTATTTATTATTATAAGTAAAAGTCAGCAATAGTCTTTCTCCAATCCAGCATCACAACTTTACCTCCAAGTGACAGAGGCTCTCAAATTTCAACAGCGCTCTCTGTAATGATAAATTTTGGCATGTTCCCACCTCTCGCACTCCGTTCTACATCATTGTTGTGGCGCCAGTGCCCAATGCAGCCAAACTGGTCACGATACCCTAAAGCCACCTCTGACTGTGGTGTTTACATTTTTTATCTGCAGAGAATTCTTTCTCTATCATCAATGTTCCTCTTGAGGATCCCTTCCATGCCTCCAGTATGAACATTACAATAGAGGGCTGTAGCTAATGGTGGGAGGCGCCCGATTCAAAAGTGGGTGGAGCCAAAGACAAAGATGAATGGAGTTTTCAGCACTGTAGGCTTGACCTGTTCTTTCCACCTTCATTCTTTCCTACCCTTTCCCTATTTCTCACTAGAGATGGGAGAGAAAGTCAATTCAGTTCACATTTAAATGCAACCCTGCCAAACCCACACATTTTACAAAACAGCGCACAAACTGAAACACAGTCATCCTTCAACATTCTTGTTTCTACATATTTTTTAAATCCAGTTCTCCAACACAAGAATGTGTACATATTAAGTTAAAATGTGCATTAAAATGTATATATTAGCAAAAACAACGTTTTTAAATGTCTTATATTCAACAAGGTTGCGTCCAAAAACTCATAGATCAGGAGACATTTGCACTAAAACGCTGATGAATTTTCAGGCATTATTATTATTTTTTTAAGCCAATTGATGTGGAAATGTGCAGAGCTGATTGGAAAAGTAAGAAACTGAAAGCAGAGGAGGCAGCGATTCCCAAAGGGATAATCCAGAGAGCAAGAGAGGGCCGTCCTTGCAAAGGTGCATAGACCACCTTCATTGTGTAGCTTCAGTTGCACCTCTTTACCCCGACATTCATATAGATATATTTTAGGACCACCCTATTCCTTTAACTGTAATTTGTTTTACATGTTTGCAATGCTTTAAAATATTGCATTTTCAAGTTGCTGCAACTCACCCTGTAACCTCATGCTTAAGGGAAGAGCATGCAAAAATCTAATTAATAACAACCGTAACAACCAGGGCCGGATTTAGGTTTGATGAGCCCCTTAGCTACTGAAGGTAATGGGGCGCTTTATATGTCCAGCTGTCCTTCATCAACAACAAATTGTCACTGTTTTTGTGTTGAATATATGCTATATGGTAATTTATGGACCTAATAGCTATCTAAAGCCATATATAGGCACTCTATATATAGAAATGAGCAAACCAGTGATATTTTATAGAGCAAGCTAGCAGGTGGGGCCCATTACTGACATCATAGGAGCCTACACAACACAAAGCACTGTTGCTGTATGTAGGTTTTATTTTATTTGTTTTTTATCTTATATTTTGTACATCCAGGGGGTTTTTTCCTTTATTTTTTTTGGGGGGGAGGGCCAAGAGAGTGGGGCCCTAAGCTATAGCTTGATTAGCTTATACATAAATCTGGCACTGATAACAACAACAGCAACAACATTTTTTTGCATCCTTGGAATTGCTCTCATTGAAAAATATTGTTTTCATGTGATTTTCCTTTTTAATAATGAATAGATGATGATAGATTAGATAGATAGATGATAGATAGATAGATAGATAGATAGATAGATAGATAGATAGATAGATAGATAGATGGATGATAGATAGATAGATAGATAGATAGATAGATATAGATAGATATAGATATAGATATAGATATAGATATAGATATAGATATAGATATAGATATAGATATAGATATAGATATAGATATAGATATACTGTATGTGTGTGTGTGTGTATATATATATGGTGAGCGGGCAGACAATGCAATATAAAATTGGGATGGGGTGAGAAAACAAAAACATAGCAGCACATTTTCAAAGCATCTTAAGAGCCAAGGTTCCCTAATTTTTATATATACAGTGGTACCTCCGGTTGTGGACAGGATCCATTTCAGAGCTCTGGTTGGATCCCAAGGTTTCCGCAACTGAAGGTGCCGCTTCTGCGCATGCAAGCGGCACGGTTTAGCACTTCTGCTTATGCGTGCAGCTCATAGAGCGCTTCTGCGCATGCGGCAAAAACCTGGAAAAATACTTCTGGGTTTGCTGCGTACATATCCTGAAGGATATGTAACCAGAGGTGAACGCAAGTAGAGGTACCTCTGTAGTAATTTTATTGTGTATTAATAATGGATTCTTTCCCTGTGGAAGCCACCTTGGCAACATGATAAAGGCAGGCTTCAAACCGATTTATGCCCCTGGAAAAGCATCTAGCACACCTAAAGTACAATGGCTGTTTATTCAGGGCTGGACTTTGTCTCCTTTTGTCCACTTTCTTTGTGGGAAGCCTTTTGTATTTCATCAAGCCAGAGAGTTAAATTAGGATTAGGAAAGGGCATGTTGCTTAACTTCAGCATTTCTCATTTAATCAACTGGTCCGCTTCATCCACCAATGCTTTTCACAACAGGATATCTATACCTTAGCCTTCGCTTAAAAAGAAAAGAATGTCTGCTAGAGGAAGCATTTTTAGCACCTATTGGCACTGTGACAATTCGCTTCTAATCTCCATGTTAACACTTCCCACAGGTTGCTTAGCTCTTTACAAGAGAAAAGGACCCTTATCATTTGACAGTGGACCACATTTTGTTTCTTCCTCCTGAAAGTTAGAGACAGTTCTTACGGGGAGAACTTTTGCTGTAAATTCTCAGCAAAACAATGGGGTCGGAGAGAAGAGAACAATGGTTTTGTAAACAACTAAGGCAGAATATTGTGGTGGGGCTCCTCCATACCCTTTTGATTCCTTCCCACTGCCACCAAAGGAACGGAATTAGCTAAAACTAAGCCCTGTGGGTTAAACCACAGAGCCTAGCACTTGCTGATCAGAAGGTTGGCGGTTCGAATCCCCGCAACAGGGTGAGCTCCCGTTGATCGGTCCCAGCTCCTGCCAACCTAGCAGTTCGAAAGCACGTCAAAGTGCAAGTAGATAAATAGGTACCGCTCCAGTGGGAAGGTAAACGGTGTTTCCGTGCGCTGCTCTGGTTCGCCAGAAGCGGCTTAGTCATGCTGGCCACATGACCCGGAAGCTGTACGCCAGCTCCCTCAGCCAATAAAGCGAGATGAGTGCTGCAACCCCAGAGTCGTTTGCAACTGGACTTAATGGTCAGGGGTTCCTTTACCTTTTTACCTTTACCTTTAAGATTCAGTTGCCACTGGCATGCCTCCATCACCTTCCCACACCACCAGGGGCTGACTACAGCAGCAGAAAGCCCTACCACCAACCAGTGGAGTCTCCATTGGGTAAAAGAGGCTTGATCTAGATATGACTCCTGGCTTATTCTCTTAATGTGTCTTCCTGATCTGCATTTAGGATGTATTTGCTTTGGATTAGTAAGCCAACAAGAGGTGTGCAGCTGGACAGTAAGATGATATGGGTCCCCTCACACACACATGCCAAGGTGGGACATACACTAATTGTGCAATGTGGGGAGATCCAGCTGCGAGACTGGCAAAATCCTGATATTAGCAGGTTTATTTGATCAGCAGGTTTATTTGTTTGACTCTGTAACAATAGCTCAAGAACAGCCTGCACCATCTCATCTGCTTCAGGGACAAACAGCACGTGATGCAAGTAACGTGTTTAAGCAAGCATGCTTAACATGCCCGTTTTTTATTTTAAAGGGAAAGAAGCCACAAGCCCCTGAGCTGGAACACAGCCCTGAAGCAAATTAGGCCCTGCACCACCATTCTGCTGAAAAGCCACTCTCTTTCCTGGCTGCTTTTAGCTCCCAAACATGCTGCTTACTGCAAACAGTACCTTTGGATTTGATATCCCACTTTATCACTGCCCGAAGGAGTCTCAAAGCGGCTAACATTCTCCTTTCCCTTCCTCCCCCACATCAAACACTCTGTGAGGTGAGTGGGGCTGAGAGACTTCAGAGACGTGTGACTAGCCCAAGGTCACCCAGCAGCTGCATGTGGAGGAGCAGAGACGTGAACCCGGTTCCCCAGATTACGAGTCTACCACTCTTAACCACTACAGTCAGGTTTGGGCGGGGGAATGTAGTTCATTTCTCATTTATAGGTGAATCTACGTAATCTACACTTTCCTGAAACAATACATGAACCAAAACCACCATCCTTCGAAAGTTGCACTTCTCTGAATTTTGCAGTGCAGTTCTCCAGTGAAGTTGTGTGTACAGAAATACATATACTGATGTAAAGTGAGCATTAAAATGCATACCTTAGTGAAAGTAACATACAGAGATACATTAGGTTAGGAAAGTATGCTTTGCAAAAAAAATGTGTATATTGGATGGCCCCAACTTGGATGGCTTTAAAAGAGGGTTGCACCATCAGTGGTAGGGGCGCGGGTGGCACTGTGGGTTAAACCACAGAGCCTAGGACTTGCCGATCAGAAGGTCGGCGGTTCAAATCCCCGCGACAGGGTGAGGTCCTGTTGCTTGGTCCCTGCTCCTGCCAACTTAGCAGTTTGAAAGCACGTCAAAGTGCAAGTAGATAAATAGGTACTGCTCGGGCGGGAAGGTAAAAGGCGTTTCCGTGCGCTGCTCTGGTTCGCCAGAAGCGGCTTAGTCATGCTGGCACATGACCTGGAAGCTGTACGCTGGCTCCCTCGGTCAGTAAAGCAAGATGAGCGCCGCAACCCCAGAGTCGGCCACGACTGGACCTAATGGTCAGGGGTCCCTTTACCTTTACCATCAGTGGCAACTAGCCACAATAGCTATGGTTTGCCTCCATGGATGGAAGCAGGAATGCTTCTGAAGACCAGTTTCTGGAGACCAAAGGAGAGGAGAGCAGCTCTTGCACTGAGGTCCTGCTTCCTGGTTTCCCACAAGCATCTGATCAGCCACTGTGAGAAAAGGATGCTAGATGGGCTATTGGCCTGACCCAACAGGCTCTTCTTATGATAGCACAGAAAGTCTTGTGGCACAGAGGTTGTTTCAATATGTGACTGCAGTTTGGCCCTTAGTCAGAACTTAAGAATGCAAAAGCCCAACTGTGAAGATCACCGGAAGAATTCCAAGAAGCTTTAATTAGCTCCTACTGACCCACAAACCTCTCTACAGCTTACATGTTCCATTCTGACCAGCAGTTCAGGGCCGGAGAGGAAGGAAGAGAGGGTGTTAGGTCAGCACTATCACCAATCCTATGGAGTAACTCATACGGAGGGGAACTCCAAGAATCTCAAAAACAGTCCTGTATGGACTCACCATGCTCAGTGAATGCAGAATGCTTGAATGGAATGGAGTACTGTGGAGAGGGGCATGACTGGCTGGCACAAGAAACACTCCACACTGCTTCACTTTGCTGTAGGTCCTACTAGTGGCTAATAGTTGCTGGCAGAGGGAACATGGTAGTTACCTGTAAATTACATTTGGAGCCAAACTGCTTCTAAACATGGTGGTCTCCTTTAGCTAGCATGGTTGAGAGCAGGGAAGGGGCCAAATCCACTCAAGTTCGACTCGATTCTGCAGCAGGAAGCATATTCGTCTTATGTGAAGACCAGGCGACTTTCACACAAGCGCTCAAAACTCTCACCGATTTTGATTATTATTATTTTTAAAGGTCGGCAGACTTTATGACCTCATTAACAAAATCAGCTCCGTTGTAATGTTGGTTTTCTTCCATTTTCATAAGCTTCTCCAGGTTTCTGTCACAACGTCACAAAAGGATAGTGCTGTTTAGAAAAGTGGTGCTTGAAGCGAAAAGCCTGAGCACTGTGAAAGTAGCAGGGGTGTGAGGCTTGGGCCATTGCATAATTGGACTGAGAGAAACTGAAGCATACCAATTAACGAAATGTTCTTCTGTGCTGGGGGACCGCATGTTTTAGGACTGTTTACAAGCACGAATAACAATTACACAAACATTAAAATATGAATATTCATAATTAAAATATGCAATAAAACAGAAGATAAGTGCATGCCCTTATAATTCTAGTTAATTGTACTAGTCGTGAACATGCTTTTCTTTCCATAATGGCTAACTGGGCAATCCTGTACATATTTACTCAGAAGTAATTCCCATTATGTTCAATTGAGCTAACTCCCATTTAAGTCAATTAAGGGTTGCAGACTAACTTGTTTTTTATTCTACTGGTTCTCCCCACATGGAATAATAATAATAATAATAATAATGTTTATACCCCACCCTCCCCAGCCAAGACCGGGCTCAGGGCGGCTAACAACCAATAATAAAAATTGGTTGTAGAAATTTTGGGGTTGGCTGGGACCCCAAGACTGACCTAGTCCAAGCCCCTTGTAATGCAGGAATCTCAGCTAAAGCATCCATGACAGATGACCATCCAACCTCTGCTTAGAAACCTCCAAGGATGGAGAGTCCACCACCTCCTGAGGAACTCTGTTCCACATTATCTAACTGCTCATAAGACCAGATAAATCCTGTCTCTCTCTCTAGATCTTGAGGGAGTATTGCTTTCAGATAATGTATATTCTATTATTAGGAAAATCCAAATCAATGTATGCTTTGGAACCATAACCCATCTTTTAGTCATGACTATGCCATGAAGCTCAACTTGTGACCTTGTGATGGTTAAAAATTTGAAGTGTGTTTACCTCACAGGGTTGATGTGTGGTGGCGGCTGGGGTGCTCAAAGACCAATAAGTGTGTCACACACTCTTAAGAGTTAGATGAGAAGAATACAGGGCAGAGGTTGCAATCCAAAACATTGAACTACATATTTAGGAAAGTCATAAAAAGACAACAGAATTGCTGCTGCTGAAAATAATCAAGTTGAAGCTGGCATAAGCTTTCCAGTTGACCCCTTTTTCAGTGTCGCCGCAAAAGATAGCTTAGGGTTTAGAGTTTCACCATTGCAAGACACTTAAAAAGTAATTCTGTCCAGCTCTGCTCATCTTTCATCTTCATCACCACTGGGGCAGTGGAATCCAACCTTGTATGGCGCTTGCTGTCCTTTCATCATTCATGCCCCAGACAGACAATAACCCTGCAAGCAGATGGCTACTTGATGGGCAATTAGCTGGCTCATTGATTTGCAAATAGAAACAATCTGGAAACATATGGAGATAGCACCGGCAGCACTGGAAGTTATGTTAGATACATATGTAAGAAATCACTGAGCTATCCTTAGGGTAGACATCAGCATTCAATTCTGCCATTACAACTTGGACAGGAGAGATACTAAAGCTGTAGCTTTGTGGATTGCAAACAGCCATGGACCAGGAAATAATAAATGGTGCATCAGATAGCACCTGGGATGAAAAATATATGCACAAGCTCATTCCTAGATGACATCTATTGACAGTCTTGACCACCCTGAATCTGTGCCTTTACTGAATTTGTGCAATCCTGTTTTAAACCCATCTAAGTTGCGCAGCAACTACAAGTGATGGCTCGAACACCTCTTAGCGCTACTCTGGTTAAGATTGACAACTCTGACGGATCTACTAGTATAGCCCATCAAAGACTTGCTACTACTCACCTTAATGAACAGCATTCGACTTCATCAACTTTGCCTAATTCTTCCTCTTCGGCAAAGCCCTTCCTGCCTGTTAATGTTACCAAATCACGGACTCAACCAACACAGAGGAAGACGTTATCCGCACAAACCAAAATTACTGATTTCCTTACGGGTCCTCGTTCTACCCCCAAGAACCCATTAAACAACTCAAAGTGACAATTACCGGGACAACACAAGGACCCAACATTATCAATACTCAGTTGGAACATTGCTGGTTGGAGATCCAAAAAAGCAGACCCTGAATTCAGGAAGTACATAAATTCATTTAACATCATCCTATTCCAAGAAACATGGGATGAGGAAGAGATTACCATAGACGGCTTCGATCTTCTAACACTCCCCTTCTTTGAAAGGTGGTCGCCCCAAAGGGGGTCTTTTGATTGGGATCTCACTCCAACTTCACACCAAATTCACTCTGATACGGGCTTCCCCGCCTTTTGCTCTATCTGGACTGATCGCAGAAGGGAAATCCTCATTACTAATTACTAATGTTTATCTCCCCCCCCCCCCGAAGGCTCAGCACCTGATCTTGATTGGAGATGGGAATCATTTAAGTTGAGGACCATTATCACATCTTTTGACTCTGAATGCCATATGCCAGGCATTGCCAAACTTGGCCCTCCAGCTGTTTTGGGACTACAGTTCCCATCATCCCTGACCACTGGTCCTGTTAGTTAGGGATAATGGGAGTTGTAGTCCCAAAACAGCTGGAGGGCCAAGTTTGACCATGCCTGCCATACTCTGTGGGGAGATCTACACACAAGAAGGGCTCAAGATGCCCCAATATTTGGAACAACAACTCACTTTTTCTCAGATTAAAGTTTCTTTATTTTACATCCAGGGTCAGGCTACCCATAAGTTAGGAGGAGGCAACTTGTGTCCCAAGGACGCCCAAAATTATGAACCCAACATTCTCCCCTCCTGTGGTTTCCAGCAGCTGGCATTTGAAAGCATTTCTGTCTCCAGCCGTGGACATAGAGAAGTGGCTCTCAAAGGGCATGGCATGCCACAATGGTGTGGCAGGAAACTATGGCAAGCATGGCAGAAAGATTCAAGTACCATCAATATTACATTTTTGGAATGATTCATGTGCTCATGTAACTGCACTGTTTTATACTTCCTGGATGTCCCATGATCCTATTTTAAAGTAGTTGTGTTCGAAGTTATAAATCAAGCACTACAGGGAGCTGTTTCTTTTTGTTTTCCAATGGATGTATAAGAGCAAGAGGAGAAAAAAACTTTTCTCTATCCACTTTCTCCATTCCACACATAATTTTATAAACTTCTATCATTTATTTGCAATGACAAACCTAGACAGCATCTTAAAAAGCAGAGACATCACCTTGCCGAGAAAGGTCCATATAGTTAAAGCTAATGTTTTCCCAGTAGTGATGTACGGAAGTGAGAGCTGGACCATAAAGAAGGCTGTTATCGCCGAAGAATTGATGCTTTTGAATTATGGTGCTGGAGGAGACTCTTGAGAATCCCATGGACTGCAAGAAGATCAAGGAAATCAGCCCTGAGTGCTCACTGGAAGGACACATCCTGAAGCTGAGGCTCCAGTACTTTGGCCACCTCATGAGAAGAGAAGACTCCCTGGAAAAGACCCTGATGTTGGAAAAGATGGAGGACACAAGGAGAAGGGGACGACAGAGGATGAGATGGTTGGACAGTGTTCTCGAAGCTACCAGCATGAGTTTGACCAAACTGCGGGAGGCAGTGGAAGACAGGAGTGCCTGGCGTGCTCTGGTCCATGGGGTCACGGAGAGTCGGACATGACTAAACGACTAAACAACAACAACATCATTCATTTGGGAGGTGCACATCAGGTCAGCTGGTATCAGAATCAACAAATCCTGCACCTGCCTGCAACATTCATTTCAAGACCCTCACCGAGGTGGATGGATAGCATGCAACAGCAGTACTTGCCAGTTTTAACCATAGACTATGCCCACTGTTAGATGTTTCTATGTTGGAAACTTCTCACAAGACAATGATGCTTTAAATCTGATCAGCAGTGATGATGCCTTGTAGAAGACTGGACTGTGATATCAAAGCAGCTACTTCTTCCCATTTCAACCTGCTTGTACACTGACCATTGGTGGAGGCTCTGCTTCAGGTAACTCCACTTTCAGAGATTGGTTGGCTGGCAATCACAGATTGAGCCTTTCCTCAAATGGAATTAAAACTGAAATGGTAGAAGCCAACGTTTATTTTATTTTTAAAAATTATATATTGCTTGATTGTAAGAAGAACCTCAACGGAGCAGCTTAGTCTTCATCAGCCTCCACAATGTTCTGGTAAAACACTCTTTTCAAACAATTGTTAACCTTAACACCTGAGGACTATTTTTAAAACCAATCTCACACCAGTACATTAAGAACTAATGAAAAGATCTCATTAAGGCCACTGGCAATCCAGTCGTCATCAAAATGTCTTCTAAAGGTGCACCTACGGTTTGGTACATGATAAAATTACATGATGTTAACTGTTCAAAATATTTTTTTATTAAATGAATGCAACTCTATGACCTCAATCACACCAGTGCTTGCTGCATAGTCCAAAAGCTTGAAGAACATTTATTTCCGGAGCCGTGGCTATGATTGCACAAATCTGCCACTGGCAAAAATAAGCAAGCTACTTTATGAAACATTAAGATGGGCAGAATGTGGTTTTTGGACAGCTGGATGCGATGTTCTAAAAGCATCATTGCCCAGGATGAACATGATCATTTTTTATCAGCAGCCCCTTATTTTTATCCTTCTTTATCTACGAATATTTTTACCCTGCTCTTCAATCCTGAGTTCAATCCCAATTCACCGAGTAAGTTGATGCCAAAAACGCAAACTCAGGGGGAAGTTATCTGTCGAAATTTCTAAATGTCGAAAACTATTTTGCAGTGTCAAGTGTGTCAACACCGACCCTTGAAACAAGCCAAGCCAACGGCAGTGCACAAATTGTGGCAGCTCTTTCTAGGAATATTTAACCCACTTTTGATACAAATGATGAGCACTAGGCTTGTCAGGAAAATTCCTGATAAGTCCTGGTTTTTGGGTGTAAAAATGGTGTTGGTGGGAATTTTGCCGAATGAGCAAAATGTCCGGGGGTGGGGGAGAGAGGAAGCATGAAACAGGAAGCAAATCCAGTGTTTTCAAAGAATACAATGACCGTGGGCACTGGCCCAAAACAGTTGATAATGATTTTATACAAAACTGTTTAATGCAAGACATAGGTTTTTGTGTGTGTGTTTTTCCAAAATAAAAAAACAGATGTACAGTTGTACCTCGGGTTACATACGCTTCAGGTTACAGACTCTGCTAACCCAGAATTAGTGCTTCAGGTTAAGAACTTTGCTTCAGGATGAGAAGAGAAATTGTGCTCCAGCGGCGCGGCGGCAGCAGGAGGCCCCATTAGCTAAAGTGGTGCTTCAGATTAAGAACAGTTTCAAGTTAAGTACGGACCTCCGCAACGAATTAAGTACTTAACCCGAGGTACCACTGTATATGCCGAATCAAGCAGGTTTTACAAGGAGCAAAAAAGAAGTTTAAAAAATGGCCAGACTGTGAGGAGATCCTGGTATTTATTGTTGACTCTGCGCCTGACCTGACACATGTTGACCAGCTGGTAACTGTGGTTTGATAGTGCTATAATGGAAACCCCTGTAGGACATTTTTAACATTTTTACCGATAGAAAACGTTTCATCCACGACCTTGTTCAACAAAATGCCGCAAGTCCTGAGTGAACATAAGCTTTCACTTGAAAAGATCTGTGAACAGCTCTGTTCATAAGCCCAGTTATTGCTCAACAGGAAACAGGGGGGAAAGTCTGATATCTACAAATAGTAGCCACAGAAGATATTTCTATTTTTTTTCAGGAATTGGAATGGATACTGAACCCATCAGCAGTTTTACCCTGATGACAGACATGAAAATATGACTTCATTTTGGAACAGATTGTAACGGCTGGGAACAAAAACAGTATTTCAGAAAGAGACTTTTATGTAGAAGTGGTTTGGGGGTCAAGTTAAATCTAACAACTGTGGAATCTGGGGAAGGAGTGGGACAAACCTGCGCTCCTCCATCGGCCACAGCCAGCATGGCCAATGGTGAGGGATGAGAGAAATTGAAATTCTCCCCAACAAAGGAGATGTTATCGCAAGATGCTGGGAGGTGGGGTAGAATGAGGATTTTATTTTCAAAACAGCTCAACACAATCAGCTTAGTTTGTTTCCAAATGTTGAATATTCATGTGATGTGTTGTCTTTGTTTTGATAGCCCCGGAGGAAGGCCTTTGCACAATAACCTCATCCAGATGTTCTTGACATCTCCCATCAGCCCCAAGCCAGGCTGCTCTATATGGTCCAAATCTTAGGCATTCTTCAGCAAGGTAGAATGGATCCATAACAACCCATCTCCTTGTCTGGATAGGGATGCCTCAAGGGGTGCCCACTCTTGTTGTTCCGCCACCTGAGGCAGCTACCTCAGACTGCCTCATGTCCCAGCCCTGCCCAGTCCTGCCAGCTTAACTGAATGAAGTTTTTTATTCCTTTGATTTGAATGCAGATGCATTATGTTTAAAAACCAGCGGGTGTAAGAAATATACTCAGAGTCGAGGGTGGATTTCATGTTCTTTATTCAGCTCATAGTGGTGAGGAGAAATGGAAGTTCCCCCAGAATGTCTGCTTTATAGACACTATTTACACAATGGGCCCCACGTGATTGGCTAATTCCAGGATTCTCCTGTAGGCCAATCAGGTTGCGGATTCACTTCCACCTGGAGCTGGATTGGGTAGCTGCTTTGGACCAGTCAGACTCCTGCATTCTGGGTCCTATTGTTCTAGGACAAATCAGACTGCTGCATTCTGAATCCTATTGTTCTGGGACCAATCAGACTGCTGCATTTTGGATTCTATTCAACTCAGTACAGTACATAACAGTGTAGTGGTAAACTAGGAAGTACTGATCCTCTTCACGACAACCCACAGAGCCATACCCTGTCCTAAGCCTATGCAACAAAAATGAACTTTTTGACTAATGCAGACAGGTAAGCCAGATATTTCTCATTCCTCCACCATGGCTTTGATTTACATGCAGCCTGATGAAGGGCTGTGGTGAACTCCAAAGCTTGCTCACCATCTTGTGACATTTTCGTTGCGTCACAATAAAGGGGTTTTGGTTTGTTTTTTGGTTTGTTTTTCCCAAAATAAAAGTGGCATGTTTAACCGCTCACCATGCATACTACTGCCTCTTTCTCTACTGAACTTCTTTGGTGGGTTCCCTCTCTGAGAACAGCTTATTTATGTGGCATCCAGAAGATTGGCTAACGGCTCCACAGAAGATGACATCATCTCCCTGCTGTGAGATAGATGTTGGCGCTTCCTTCCTTGCCCATCACTTCTCCATTGCAGTGCTGTTAAGAACTGTTTTAAAACCACAGGAAGTTTTGAGTTAAAAAAAAGAGAGAGAGCATGAACTGTTGGTTTCACTGCTCCTTTTTTGTGGTTCTGGGTGGGCACCAGCTAAAATCCTGGGTTTGTCTGTGGATTTCTTTGGACATTTCTTTCTTTCATTTATGTATTTATTTCATAAAATTTATACACCACCTGATTGTAAAACAACAACAACCTCAAAGCGGTTTACGAAAATAAAAAAATCAGTAAAAATGGTTAAAAATGGCAATTATTTTAGAAAAATTAAAATCAGCAATAAAGGAAAAGCAGATTAAAACAGAGGCGAAGCAAAAAGGTGCCACCCTCCCTGCCCTGCCACAGTAGCCCCACTTACCAGTGGTGTGTGGTAAGCCTCATTTACCAGCTCTGCCAGCTAGATCTCATGAAACACTTGTGAGATGCCACAGAAGTTCTGCAAGATCTCACAAGATCTTGCTGGAAACCACTGCCACTTGTTTGGCAATCGCCTCAGTCCATCTCATGAGAGTGTGGGCCCTGCTTGCTGAGATTCCGGTTTGTCTTTATTCATATTATGATTCTATATTTCTAAGTAAAGGAAACATTACAAAGACACTTTCGGTCTCCACTACTTCCTCATGCAAAGGGAACCAAACCTAGCCACATTGCCTTAGAACATGGGTAGGCAAACTAAGGCCTGGGGCCCAGATCCAGCCCAATCGCCTTCTAAATCTGGCCCACAGACGGTCCAGGAATCAGTGTGTTTTTACATGAGTAGAATGTGTGCTTTTATTTAAAATGCATCTCTGGGCTATTTGTGGGGCATAGGAATTCATTCCTTTTTCTTCTTCAAAATATGGTCCGGCACCCCACAAGGTCTGAGGGATGGTGGACCAGCCCGCTGCTGAAAAAGTTTGCTGACCCCTGCCTTAGAACCATGGTTTTCAACCAGTGTGCCACGGCTCCCTGGGGTGCTTTGAATGATGGTCAGGGGTGCCGAGGGCAACACTGGCCTCTGTCCCTCTTTCCTTCCTTGCTTGCCTCCTCTGATGCCTTCTTGCATCTCTGCCTCCCAAAGGCTTGCACAGCTGTTTGTTGCAGCAGCCCTGGCTACAAACTCCACAGGCGAATGGTGCCTCTGGGGCTGGCCAGGGCGTGCTGGTGCCAGGAGTTGAGATGGCCTCAGAGTAAGCAAGCAGGCAGGCAAGGGAGCCCAGCCAACCAGTCTGCCAGCTCTTGCTGGGGAATGGGCAGACAAGTCCCAGGCCCCTGTGGGGCACTGTGAGGAGGCATCTCTTTCTGGGGCAGGGGAAAGCAGCCCAGAGACAAGGGGTGGCAGCAGTGGCTGCCCAGAGGACTCCCAAGGAGAAGGGAGAGGAGAGGAGGCTGAGGGAACCCTCCACAAGGGAGGCTGTTTGAAAAGGGTGAGAGGCTGCCAGCTCTGCAGGCAAGGAATGACGTAACTGGGCTCCTGAACCCCACATGGGTGCCGCAGAAAGAATGTCAGGGGAACCATGGAAGTTGAAAACCTCTGCCTTAGAACATCTTGCCATCATCACTCAAGGAAGTGAGAGGCAGAAACTATATAGTAAGAAAAGCCACTTTTTCATTTGACCATGGAAACAAAAGAGCTGGTAAACTTTGACTTACCTGTCACACCTTCCCCCATTGCACACAAAGACTATACAGTTTTCGAGAAAGAACATATATGGGAGGAATGAGCCATACGGTACCAAACAAATTATTAGAAGATTGCAGATGAGGTTTCCTAGGAAGTAATTCACACCTTGATCCACTGGTTAAACTGGAATCCAATGGATTTGAGGTGATTGAATTGGCTTAAATTCAAGCTCTTGAGTAGTTTGGAGAGCTGGCAACCCACCTCCGATAATCAGCCGGTTTTGAAAGGTATTATTATGTCACGCAGGCCTAACTCTTTGTTTTTACTGAAAGTAATTCAAGCCTTCAGCACTATTCCTGTTCACTTTACTGCTCCAACTCAGTAGCTCTATCCCTTGAAGTGCTTTGCCAGGAAGAGGTATAGGCGATGACAGAAACCTGTGATATCCAGGTGCAATTTAGTATCACAAATAACTATTGGTAGTAAATAAAAAGGAAGATAGCCTGCCAAAGTACACACAGTAGGTGTTCCTCAGAAAAAGAAATGGAATTCTTTCTGAGATTTGCAAGTCCATGATTTCGCAAGCTAAGGGTGTGTTAAAACCTAAGTCTGCCATTCTGATTATAAATTACACAAACATTCCCTCCCGTATATCAAACAAGTCTCTCTCTCTTTTTTTTGGCAGCAGATTTTACAGGTGGGCAAGAAAATAGCCATACTGGGCATAGTTTAACTATCAAGCCTTTAAAAAAAAAACACACAAAAGAAAATCTGAAATTTTATTTGTTCCAAAAATTTCTGCCTCACTTTCGATGAAATGCAGCAAATATATGCGGAAAAGGAGGAAGAAGAGGAAGAGGAGTTGCCACCAGCGGCTGCCGCAACGCAGACATGCAATGTCACACGCACTACATGCAGCTGTGTTCATGTGACATCTCACTCCCGCATTGCAGTGACGGACACCCACAATCCTGAGGGTGAGATGGCAACCCTGGATTAGGAAAATGTGTGGAGAAGCCATCTGTCAACAATCCTTGGCTACAAAAGCCAAATGAAATCACTGTGTTCAAAAGCTGTGGACTTCTGAATATAAGATACCAGGGCCAAGGACATACAAACACACACAAACAAATACACACACACACACAAACACACACAGAAGAGCTGTTGACTTCACCTCCTTCTTATAGGCTTCCCAGAGGCACTTAACAGCTGGCTTATATTGAAAGCAAGATGCTGGCTTTGATCTGATATTGTGCTCCTCCCCTCTGAATGGAAGCCTTCTGCCGCAAACAGCAAGGGAGACACATTTTGAATTTCCTGTCAGTTTCAGCATGGCATTCACCCGCCAACGTCTTCCAGAGCTAACAGGCATGAATCATCCCTCACTCCGCTGAAAACCACAACAGTTCTGAGGCCCACGGTGAGTGGCGCAATTCTTCTGCAACTGACGGCTCCCATTGGATTAGACTTTTCCACAAAAGGATAAACTGTAGTGCCCAGCCCAGAGATTTTGTGGGTGAAAAGTGAGCCCTAGAGTAAGAGGCCAATTACAGGCAAGAAGCCGAGAACAGCTTTTGCTGCACTGGGGCCTGTAATGTGCATTCCTATCCTATATGTTGGCCAGAACGCACATCAACATTACAAATGCCTCTGTTCTACTTTTGGCTTCTGCTTTCACTGGAAAAATCAGGAGTTGCAATAATCCATTCAAAAGCAACCAAAGGGTGATTTAAGACATATGTAAATAGAAAACACCCCAAACCAGCTATTGAAGCAAGAAGCTCAGTGACATGAGCATGACTTAATTTGTCCATGGGCTCACCCCTAGAACCAGTAAGGATGAGAATAGTACGACTGCTGTGTACAGAGTACCACTGACCATGTGCAGAGTGACTGCAGGGTACAGGGAACTTTCAAGGCGGAAGAGATGGCTCTTAGAAGTGCTTCAACATGGGGAACATTACTCTCAATGTGCATTATTCATTCATTCAAAACATGAAAATATATAGATATATATATCCAAAGTGGTCTGCAAAAGTAGTAAAGCACTAGAAAAACCAATGCAAAACTAAAGTACAGGATTTCAGTGCAGCATCTGCTGTAAACCACGGTTTGTGCCGAATCAGTATTATTAGTTATGCAATGCCTGGGCGAACATATAAACTTTTTAACTAAATGCAGGGAACATAATGTAATTGTTGCATGCTTTGTTATGCATTGCAGATGGCATGTGGCTCGGTGACTGGGAGTTCTCCCTAGAATGAAAAATATTCTTGTTACTGCTAAGCTGGCGACAACATCTGTGGGCACCTAGCTATCAAATGTTCCATAGGCAGCTGTTGGTTCATTTCCAGGAAGGCGGATGAATTTGAGTTCTCTGGCGGTGTTGCTGTCATTTTAGCATTCTGCATTACCAGTTGTGCTATAATAACGGAAGTAGCTGCCCTGTTCACACTGCCTGGTTTCCAAGAGTAATGCTCTCTAAGAGTAATCAACACAACTGTATAGGAAACGATACAGTATGAGCGAAGGGAAGGCAGAATCTTTATGAATCTTCATTTTCCTCTATGTTAAGCTCAGTCTGCTTTCCTCATTTTAATTCGTATTTGCTAACAGCCAACATAATCTCTAAAGTGCTACTTTTAATCTTATGACTGCCCGTGCATGTTTATTTACACTATGAATCATTTTTTTGTTACCTAGTTTCTTTTAACTTCATTAGAATTCTCTTCATTCGTTTAAGACTATGATTCATAAGAATTTGTTTTGCTGTGTCCATCAAACTATTCAGTCTGTAACCATTGCCCTTAAGGTAAATCATTTTACATTTACATCCATTGTGATTTTTTTAAAAATAAAAAAATTATTTATTTTTAAAGGAACGTTATGGCTTGAAAGTTAAAAATTCCAATTAGTGCTGGGCCAAAGTGTTTAACAGATATTTCTTTTCAGTATTTCTGAAATCATGTCGAATCATAGAATTGTGGATTTGGAAGCGACTCCAGGGGTCATCTAGTCCAGCCCCCTGCAATCCGGGCATCTCAGCTACATCATGCATGACAGATAGCCAGCCAATCTCTGCTTCCAAACCTCCATAAAATCATAGGTGTGATCCTATCAGAAGGTCTGTTCAGCTCGATGTCTGAATTGAGTGTTTCTTTGGCATGGCCTGGAAAGGGGAATTCAGAGTAGGACCAGGGTCTGGGTGGGTCCCAAGCCTGTTCAGCGTAAACTTATTTTCCCTCTGCCAGGCTTGGGCCAGCTCAGCCAGCAGGAACCCTGCTCCAGAATGGAGTTTGGATTTTGTGGACTTTATACCAGCTTAATTTGTTTTGTTTGCTTTGTTTTCTTGTTTTTGTTATGCATTTTGTGTTTTTATCTTGCATTTTTATGCTATGAACTGCCGTGAGATCTATGGATGAAGGGTAATAAATAAAACAACAAACAACAACAACAACAATATTTTTTTGCACCAGCTTTGGTCCTCCAGTTGTTGCTGAACCACAACTCCCATTAGTGCCATAGCTCCGTCCGAGTCCCGTTCCCAAGCAAGCAGGGGCTAGGAGTCTTCCAAGGAACACTAACCTGAGAGCAGACAAAGTCAGGCAGTCTAGAGGTCAGGGAATCCATAGGAACACAGAGCCAAGGGTCCTGATGGAGTGCAGAAAGCAGCAAAGTAGTTCCCGGAACTACAGGTTCCAGCATTTGACTGCTGCTGAGAGCTCTGTTTAAGGCTGGAGCCAGCTAGTCCCCATCAGCGCCTTCTCCTCTGTGTTCTTGAAGACAGATCAGCTGCAGGTGGAGTCAATCCACCTTCTTCCTCTTCAGGCTGCTGTTCAGCAGGTGAAGCTGACCCCTGGCCCATGACAAGTAGCCCTAGCAAGCATGGCCAATGGCCAGGGATACAGGTACAAATCTGTAAAATTTGGAGGCCCACAGGTTCCTCACAGATGGCATAAACTACCCTTTCCGTTTTTGTCTCTCCCGACCTGTGTTTAATAACAAGGGACACTCAAGATGGCTTGCAAGAGATTGTCCCGTTAATGCTCATAAGATCAAGTGGTAAAATTTGAAAATGTTTAAGCAAACCTAACACTAAACACCTTAATTAATGCAACTTGAAGATTCAGTGGAGATTTCAGGGACAGTCATCTACCAGCCTGACATTCTGCAAGTTCTTCAGATGCTTCCCTTGCGAAATTGGAAGAGATTGAGCAATAAGGAGGTCTAGACCCCCTCCCTCTGTTATGCTCTCATTCTCTGCAAACACAGAAGTGGACTCAGCGAAGCACATTTGCTGAGAAGCATGGAGCCTGGATGAACCATCTTTCAGGAATGCCTGTCTTCTGGGGTGTAGACAAAGCAAATAATAGTACTAGTCTATTTGTCAGAAGCTATTTCTTCTTTCCATGAATGCATTCAAATAGCGGCTGGACAGTCGCCTGGTCAGGAAATGATGGTTAGGTAGCATGCCTTGAGGCAGGGATTGGACTCAATAACCTGTGATGTGCCTTCTGGCTATGATTCATGATGTTTCTTGTGAGCACCAGAAGAACACAGGTAAATGGACAACTAAGGAACAACGATTTTTCTTCATGAAAATTGGAACCACAGTCAAAACGATATATATTTTCCCCCAGTAAGATTCCACAACAATTAACAGTAAGTTTCCTCCCCAATGTCTGTATGTTCTCGTAATAATGGACAGCCATCGCTGCTGCAAAGTAGCCCAGACAATAAAAATCAATCCTTTGATCCACAGCTTTGTCCACTTCCCCAGCTCAGGAATGCTGGAGTTTGGAAGGAAAGCTGACATTTCAATAAACTTAAAGCTCAGACTGGAATTTTAATATAGGAGGTCCAAGTTCCACCTCTTCTCGGTTGTCAGACAGGCCCTGATATAGGCAGGTGCTTCCATGCGCTTCCCCCTCCTCTAGAGTAGCCTCATGTGCAGCTAGCTCCTGCCTGCCTTGCTGTCTCATCTGTCCCTATGGGAGATGTTTGAGTGTTTGAGAGGGAGCTGGGCTCCTCCTGGTAGACCTCAAGTTCCAGGTCTAGGTGGGGTAGATCCCCGATTATCTTTCAGGAACAGGCCCTGCTTTCTGGGCTACAGCAAGGCCTTAGCAATGATTTCTGCATTGACTTCCAACTCTACAGTTCTATGATTCCATATGCCAATAAAGACCAATAATAACAACAATTTTATGATTCTGTGTTAACTGTTCTGCAGGTTACATCCAGGAATTCCATTAACTATAGCAGGGATGGAGTCTGTGGCCTTTTTGACACTGTTGTACTACAAGTCCCATCATCCCTTACTATTGGCCATGCTGGATGTGGCTAATGGATCTGGAGTCCAATGACATCTGGAGGACTTCTGGTTCCCCATTTCTGGCCTTAAGGTAAACACCCAATTACAGTCAATTACACCCAGCTATGTGTGCATAAGGTTGAAGCCCTGCTATGCAAACATACATGGGAATTAGCACAGTGGGGCTTTGTTCCATCCAAGCAAATATGCACAGGATTGGGCTGCAAATCACCTTAGAAATCTGGGTAAGTTTGAGCCACCACCAGCGTTCTACACTCAATGCAATCTTTTCATCCCAAGAGTCTGGTGTTGTAAAGCTGCAATGAGTGTGGGGACATGGGTAGCGCTGTGCTCTAAACCACTGAGCCTCTTGAGCTTGCCAAGCGGAAGGTCAGCGGTTCAAATCTGCATGACAAGGTGAGCTCCCGTTGCTCTGTCCCAGCTCCTGCCAACCTAGCAGTTCGAAAGCATACCAGTGCAAGTAGATAAATAGGTACCGCTGCAGCGGGAAGGTAAATGACATTTCCATGCGCTCTGGCTTCCGTCACAGTGTCCCGTTGCACCAGAAGCGGTTTAGTCATACTGGCCCCATGACCCGGAAAGCCATCTGTGGACAAGCACCGGCTCCCTCAGCCTGAAAAGTGAGATGAGGGCCATATCCCATAGTCACCTTTGACTCGATTTAACCATCCAGGAGTCCTTTACCTTTATCAGGAGTGCAATAAGTGATGTTCCTACTCAAACAAGTCTCAATTCTTTTCTGCCATGCACATCCACCCTCCTCATGTTTAGCAACACTTTACAATAATTAAAATATTCTTGAGACTCTGCCAAATGAAGGGGATCATCGAGTGCAGATGCTCACTCTGTAGTGGGAAGCTGATCTCATCTCAGCAACAGAAACCACCAAAGTCGACTGCTTGGGGCTTTGACTATTTTTGCCAGGAGTTCTGCCACTTCTCTTCTTGGCAATCTTAGAAAGCTGAGATCACTTTTTTGGCTCTTGGGAAACGTTGAGCAACCTCAGTTTCCACATGCCCATCTTTCCCTTTTATGGCACCCGCAGAAGTGGCATCCTCTCCACCTCCTCGTTAGCTAATTTCAAGGCATGTCATCGCTACCTGTACACACCTTTAGCAGCACACATTCCCCCTAAGGGAAATGGGACTTATTCCAGCATCGCCCTATGACATTTGTTTTATTCAGTGCTGCAAAAGCACACTACCTGGACCCCAGTAGAAGGGGAACTGGTGCAATGTAGG
The DNA here is from genome assembly GCF_965113315.1 of Podarcis vaucheri. Lineage (NCBI taxonomy): Eukaryota > Metazoa > Chordata > Lepidosauria > Squamata > Lacertidae > Podarcis > Podarcis vaucheri. The sequence goes on from NC_138749.1 coordinate 19,771,265, forward strand.
GCCTTGCAGCCTGATCCTCATATGCATGTTCACTCAGAAGTAAGGTAAAGGGACCCCTAACCATTAGGTCCAGTCGTGACCGACTCTGGGGTTGCGGTGCTTATCTTGCTCTATAGGCCGAGGGAGCCAGTGTACAGTTTCCGGGTCATGTGGCCAGCATGACTAAGCTGCTTCTGGCGAACCAGAGCAGCACACAGAAACGCCATTTACCTTCCCGCCGGAGCGGTACCTATTTATCTACTTAAACTTTGGCATGTTTTCGAACTGCTAGGTTGGCAGGAGCAGGGACCGAGCAATGGGAGCTCACCCCGTCGCGGGGATTCGAACCGCCGACCTTCTGATTTGCAAGCCCTAGGCTCTGTGGTTTAACCCACAGCACCACCCGCGTCCCTCACTCAGAAGTAAATGCCACTGAATTCAACCATAGGAACACATGGAGATGTCTTATAATGAGACAAACCAATGACTCATCTTCGCTTAGCAGCTTTCCTGGAAATGCAAGGGATGCAGCCTGGGTGCAAAGATGCTCTGCCACTGAGCACAGAATTGCAAGCTAACAGGCGGAGCTATGAACAAGGCAGGCAGCTATCAGCATGTCAGCAACCTAATGTGTGAGCAGGGCTATTGAGACTTATTGGGCACAGGGCAGGCTATGGCCAACCCAAAACTTCTCAGGAAAGCTATGGGACGCAGCGCAGCCTTATGCATTGCTGGGAACAATATAAGAACGATAATATATTTATGTGCTCACATTATTACGTGTTTAATAATTTAATGGGTTGTAGCGCAACAGTACTGAGATCTTTTTCATATACTGTTTCCACTTTGGGGCCATTGTTTATTTTTATGGATTCAGCAGCATTTTACATCGTATCTAGGATGACGTCCTATTTAAATAATGCTTATTGGTGAAGTGAAACTCATTAAAGGAAAGGAAAAAATTGCCGGGAAACTGAATTCCAGAAAACTCAAGTCAGGGGTGGGAGATTCAGACCACATACAGTGGTACCTCGGGTTATGGATGCTTCAGATTACAGACCCCGCTAACCCAGAAATAGTACCTCAGATTAAGAACTTTGGTTCAGGATGAGAACAGAAATCGTGTGGCGGCAGTGCAGCAGCAGTGGGAGGCCCCATTAGCTAAAGTGGTACCTCAGGTTAAGAACAATTTCAGGTTAAGAACGGACCTCCAGAATGAATTAAGTTCTTAACCCAAGGTACCACTGTACACAGATAGGGAACACGTGGCTGCATCAGGTAGCTTCACTCTTGATGTATAAACTGTGCCAAACCAGTGAGCTGGCCAGAAATATACCTGCCCTGGAGGAATTACATGACTGTCATTCCCACCCCTTCCCTAAATATCTGCTTTGTTTTCAAAGGTAATCCGCTCAAGCCTAGCCCTCGAAACTACACGTGGATCAGGCTTAATTTGAACTATGCCTCAGCCCCGGAGCTTGCTTCAAATGCAATGGGACATTTGAAATAAATAATAATCAGGAGTGTTCTTTCTAAGGGACGCTCCCTTCATCAGCTATGCAAATTACACGGCTGTAAAATGTAACTACAGCCAAAATTGCCATCTGTTGGTATCTGTCAAGATACCTGTGCTTTTAATAGCTGTGTGGCACTCCATCACCGGCTGCATTTAAAAAAACAAAATTACTTTGCACCTGATCAGAATTCTTCATTCATGGTTTTCCATCACCATCAGATCTCTGTTAGGTTTAAAGTCTCTCTTGCATTCTCTCTGCAGGAATGGGGGTGCAAATGTCCCCCTTCTCACTTATCAGAGTTGGACAATGGTACTTCTAGATCTATATAATAACATATGATAGTGTAACTGATTCTATTTTTTGCACCATGCTGTATCTTTTTTCTCTCGTGTTTTACTTGCACTTTATTTTCTATAACTGGAATTTTCTTACTAAAATATTAATAAAGAAATAAAACAAAAAGATCTGCAAAAGGGAGAATTGTAGGTCCTGTATGTTTGTTTGTTTGTATGTGTGTGTGTGTTGTCCACACCCACCGACATGTAGGCCCCAGAGGGTTGGTCGAAGATGAACATGATCCTTGGGTCAAGAAAGGGCTGCTTGTTGTTTAGTCATTTAGTCGTGTCTGACTCTTCGTGACCCCATGGACCAGAGCATGCCAGGCACTCCTGTCTTCCACTGCCTCCCGCAGTTTGGTCAAACTCATGTTGGTAGCTTTGAGAACAGGGAAGGGCTAGCCACACCTAATTTAGGTTGCATAGAGACCATACATTTAAAGCACATCTACCCTCCCAAAGAATCCTTGGGGGCTGTAGTTTACTGCCCACAGAGCTACCAGTCCCAGCACCCTTAACAAACTACAGTTCCCAGGATTCCTTCTGTGTGTGAGAAAATATGTTTTGAACATGTGGTGTGTATGCAGCCTTAGTCTAAACCCCTTTTCCTGAATTTGAACCTGTGCTGGCCCCAGAGCAAGAGCTTCTAGTTTGGCCCCGAGGGTGTTCACATCCTGTGCACCTCAGTCCTTTCAACAGGAGATGCTGAGAACTGACCTTTCGCATGCAGGGTATATGCTGCGGCCTTTGCCCTCAAAGTCTCAGGTTCAGCTTTTGCAGTGCGAAGCTTGGGGTGAGTGGAGTCTGTGCACACCCAAAGCTCAGCAACTTTAAGCCCCCGTTTATTTCGGGGGGGGGGAGTTGAAATCAACAGGACAATCAATCAATCAATCAAAAGTGCTTATCTGTGGCTGGATCATGCCCTATTAAGAGAGGGTGCTGAAGGCAGCAAAGACCTATAACGTAGCACGGTATTCCTTGTAAAAATAAAGAGTCCCGTTTCTGGAAATTGCAGAAGGGGAATGTGCTTTTGTGTTTGGGTCCTGCTTATAAGACTTTCTGCACTGTGAAAATAGATGTGCCTTATCCAGCAGGCTCCTCTTGCAACCTTGGCATTATCAGCACCATGCTCCAACCTCTTATGTTTGCAGAGATGGGTTGGGATGTTATTTTGTTCTTCTTGTCCGAAGCGGATATTGCAATGAAATATGACAGTAATAATAATAATGAAGCACCTAGAGTAGTCAGCTGTCTACCTGGACACACTGAAATTAAAGAACCTCCATCAGCAATGCCTGTTAACTTCAATAGGTCTACTCAGAGTAGGACTTGCGCTGAATATAACCACCCCTATTTCCATATTTAATACTTATAAACAGGAGGCCATTGCTAAATGCCCCCAATTCTATATGGTGACTGTAAGGCTGCAGTCCTATCTGCACTTCCTTAGAAGTCCAGCCGAACCAAGTTAAGACAAGCTAATTCTGTGACAGCTCAGTCGGTAGAGCATGAGACTCTTAATCTCAAGGTTTTGGGTTCGAGCCCCACATTGGGCACAAGATTCCTGCGCTGCTGGATTAGATGATCCTCATGGTCCCTTCCAACCCTACAATTCTGTAATTCTAAGTCCTGCTTATACTTGCAGGAGGAGAATCAAGCAGCAACACTTTCCTTGGACTATACCACTTCACCCTGCAGGGGGAGGATGGCATGTTTGAGTATTTCACAGGATCGGGGAGGGAGGCATTGCAATGACATTAAAAACCTCCGGTTATGTGCGAAACTAGCCTGCCAGCGGGAAAGGTTCAGCTTAGTGTCTGTATGCGGAAACTTTTTCACAGAACGGTACTGAAATAAAAACAAACTTGTGTCTGCAGTATGAGACAGTACAGACCAGTACAGACCAGAGCAGGGAAGTATTGCCCCTTGATTCTCTTGCAAGCTGCCTTTAAGTTGGCTGCATTGCCTTTGCTGGGCTGTTCAATCGATCACCAGGGCACAGGGAAAGGGGTATCCCGAAGCAAGCGGTAGCAATCATATGTTCCCTGGACTGCAGCACCTCAGGCTTAGGCGAGAGTCTGTGCATTTCAACGTGGCATGAAATCTCCATTCCCCGTCCTGTCTCTCCCTCTGTGTATTAGTTTGCGTTTGCGGACACAGCTAAGTCTGTGTGGCTGAACTCTACGGTACAGATGCTGGTGGATGGCAAACTAGGTTCTTTGCTGCGGGTAGGCTGACATGCTAGCTTTCTACGCGCAAAGTATCGTTGGATGGGGACGAAAGGTTCTCGCGCACGTGCCGAACTCCCAACTGCAGACCTGCGGGGGGTGGGGAAGAGTGTGCCGGAAAAACTTCGTTTGAGTGGAGGCCATAGGGGAAAAAGCAGGAATGCACCCGATCCATCTGCATCACCGACGAGGCCTTTACTTGAGAGTAAGCGCGCAGAGGCTCAGGCGCGCCACGGCCCTTGCTCGCCCTACACCACCGATTTCGCTCAGCTGAACTCGCGGGACGGCAGGGCTGCACCCATCCTTTGCCAGGATGGATGATGGCGATCGGGGTGGGGGGGGGACTTAGCTGGAGGGAAAGGGAGGACCCCCCCCCCGCCCTCTTCCCAGCTTCTACTGTCGAGGGAAGGCGCCCTTTCGCTCTCCGGCGTCCACCAGCTCCCGCGCCCCGCGCCTTCTCCGTGCGCTTTTGGCAAGCCCGAGCGCGCCGCCTTCGCTCCTTCGCAGCCGCGGGGAAAGGCCCTCCGGGCGCTTCCCGAGGCGGCTGGGCTGCCCCCACTTGCCCCGTGTCCAATGGGGCGCCGGGCTGGGCGGAGCCGGGCCGAGCTGCCTCCCCGACTGGAGGAGCTCGAAGGAGCGAACTTGCAAACGGCGCTGCGAGCGAGTGAGTAATCCGCGAGCCAGGCGGCGGGAGCACATGGTGGCAGCAGCGGCGCAAGGAGGCGCGGGCGCCGGGTCCGGGTAGCGAGTCTGTCCGTCTCTCTCGTCCCCGCGCTCCTCCTGCTCCTCGGTCCGGCTTGGCTGCCTGGGACGCCGGGCTCCCAGCTGCCCTCGGAAGGCGGCTGATGAATTCTCCCGAGAGAGAGACGCCCGGCGCCCCGGCTGCGCCTCTCTGCTCCCGGCGCGCCGCTGAAAAGAAAAAGACGCGCAGCGGACACTTGAGTCGCCACCGCTGCTAACGGCAGACGGACTTTCCGAAGCCACCGAAGGGCTCTAGGTGGCGTCGAAGCTTTTCGAATCGGCGATCGGCTTTGAACTTGGCAAAGCGTTTGGAGGAGATACAGTTCGGATTATTATTATTATTGTATATATATATTGGAGAGGAGGGGATTTATTTCATGTTGACATATTGCATATGCATACGTAGGTGAAGACTTGCATCGGAGTGACAAGTGAGGTGGGCGGGGACTGGCCGAACTAGAAGAGAGGGATGGAAAGTCCCACTGAGGCAGAAGGCAAAGACCAGTTTGCAAGCTGAACTTTGAAAAGCGCGAGACCTGGCAAGAAAAGAAAGCCAGCCTAAGAGACAACTGAGAATGCTTTTATGCAAGAAAAGGCATCTTTTGCTGGCTAGCCAAATTGCACTCAGCTTCTAAGAGCTCTTTTTGCTATTACTGGCCACCTTTTTTCTAACCTCCCCACTTTATGAATTTCTCCGAAAAAGCCACCATCTCCTTTCCTGGCTCTGCCTTTGAAATGCGGGATTCTTCAGTTCTCTCCGATTTGGATTTCCATCCTCTTCCGGCTGAAATCTGGGACTCTTGACTTTTGCTGCCGTTTTGTTCTTCTTTGACCCAGTTGGCTCCTTGCAATTGTCCCAGCCTCACCATGTCTTTCAACCCCATCATGCTGCCTTCTGCCAACGGCTCCTCCAATGGGACCGGAGGGGCACCTGAGGGCAGCAAACCCTTGACCATCCCCGCTGTCATGTTCATCTTTGGGGTGGTGGGGAACCTCATTGCCATTGTGGTGCTCTGCAAGTCCAGGAAGGAGCAGAAAGAGACCACCTTCTACACCCTGGTGTGCGGCTTGGCCGTCACGGACCTCCTGGGCACCTGCCTGGTGAGCCCGGTCACGATCGCCACATACCTGAAGAACGAGTGGCCGGGCGGCCAACCGCTTTGCGAATACAGCACCTTCATCCTCCTCTTCTTTGGACTGTCTGGACTCAGCATCATCTGCGCAATGTCCATTGAGAGGTATCTAGCCATCAACCATGCGTACTTCTACAGCCATTATGTGGATAAGAAGCTGGCAGCGCTCACGCTCTTTGCCATCTATGTTTCCAACGTCCTCTTCTGTGCCTTGCCGAGCATGGGCTTGGGCAGCACAAAGTTGCAGTACCCCCAGACTTGGTGCTTCATAGACTGGCGGACCAACGTCTCCACGCATGCCGCCTATTCTTACATGTATGCCGGCTTCAGTTCCTTCTTGATCATGGTCACCGTGGTTTCCAATGTCTTGGTGTGCATGGCCCTGATCCGCATGCACCGACAGTTCATGCGGCGCACCTCCCTGGGGACGGACAATACCGCCAGCCGATTGTCGGACTTCCGCCGGCGCAGGAGCTTCCGGCGCATGGCTGGCGCAGAGATCCAAATGGTCATCTTGCTCATTGCCACCTCCTTGGTTGTGCTGATCTGCTCCATTCCTCTCGTGGTGAGTAACGTTGGCTTAGCCTTTTCTTCCCAGTTTCGTCATTGCAGCTACAGATTCCCCACAGCAGAAAAAGCCAAAGGCTGCTTCTGTGGTTGGAAAGGGAGGTTCCTAACGGCGATATTTCCATGCAGGTGATCTAAAATGTTCTCTCAACGCCCCCCCCCCCACTGCCATCGACAAGGGAAAAGAAGGAAGCGACTCTGTCCCAGCCTTCTTCTTTGACACTGTTTATTCCTAGGCGGGGTAGGAGAAGGCTGTGGCCATTTTCATAAAGAAACTAAGAAGCACCTTTGAACTTGCTCTTTGTGTCACATGTTCATGTTTTGTCACCTGCTCACGTGGGACAGGATGCAGAAGAGACATTAAATGCACATTGTGGGCCAGTCCAAATGTGAAATACACATTGCACTCAAAGTTAAGTGGTGGGTGTGTCTGTGGGTGTATGGGAGAAACTAACTGAAGCCCAGTTTCTGAAAAGTCCCTTTGTGCCCCATGAATTGTCAATAGCTCCCCAAATATAAAAGCAGCCCTGCACATGGAGTAGTTATATAATACTTGAATTCCATACCAATGCGTTGCTTGAACTAAAGCTCATAGAAACATACATGCACACACACACAGATACTTCCTAACCTCAGACTTACTGAAACTACAAAGTTTGTGGCCAGCACGGGAAGTTGGGTGAATTTCTACATGTTTATAGGGCTAGCATGAAATTTGCAGAGACACTCACATGCCAGAGAATAAAATGACTGCTGAGGTGTTTTTTAAAATCCCCAGCTGTTAGTGATACATGTGTTGCATAAATATTTCTGGATGGGGATTTCAGGCTGAAACATTCACAGTCTGCGCCTTACAGTCTGCTGGTTTTAGCTGGTTCCAAAAAGAAGATCTCCCTTTGAGAAATGCAGAGATGTTATTGTTGCACAGATTGCTTCAGTAACAGTTGTGTGCTTGATGTCAGGAGGTAAACCTTCAACTTCTAGAAAAAAGCACACCCTTAAAGAAAGACCAGTGCCTGTCTTCCTTTCCCCATTGACTGGGGTGGGGAGGGTGAAGGTGTGTGCCGGGGGAGTGGGGAAAACCAGTTGTGAGCTTAGCTGAGACTTGTACCAATAAAACAGAAACCAATGAAACATGGCAAACTACTTCTTTCTTGGCAAGGGTACATTAAACAAACAACTGACAGCACATACTTGCTTATCGCCCCGCCCTTTCACCCCGGGAGCTAAGCCGTTGTTGTTAGGGGAGAAGTATGGCGAATCCAGCTTGGTGCAATGGAGTTTATTGTAGGCGATAATCGTTCTGAAATAACTCCCTCTCGAGGGTGTAGCAAAACCAGGGAGGCTCATAATTAAGAGGGAAAGAGGACTGGGCTGAGCACAATCCTGAACTGTTCAGGTAAATGGTATACTTTTACAAGTCAGGCCAGTTTTGCTACATAACTAGCATAATCCAGCTGTGGTCTGGGTTACTAGCACTTGACAAGCTGTCCGGCTGGTGTTTTCCGGTGTGTAACTGGACACCTTTGCATGGGTGCTGTTTACAGGGACCGTACCAGAGGCTGCATTGCACAGTCTTTTTCTTACACCGAAACCATCTCCATTTAAGGGGGGGAAAGTGCAATCGACACATAGGAGAGGCATGCAGTCGGTGCTCTGCAAGGGTTTCCGCAGCAGAAGAGACACACGTGCCTTCTACCTTTGTGGGTGGAGATGGTCTCTGTGTGTAGAAAGAAGCATCCTTTTAAAACATGGAATGGATTGAGTCAAAAACATCTTAGGTCACAGGGTATTTCAAGCAGAATATATTCACAAACAGAGGGAATCTGAGCCTACCGACTTGTGTGCTTTTGGACAAAAAGCAAACTCTGAACAGTGAAAATAGACTTTGTTTACTGCCTGTTTTTGTTTCAGCAGCAGATGGACTCCTTGGGCAATAGAATAACCCAAGCATTTTGACACTGCTGCAACGTGTATTAATAGGCACTAATTGGAACGCCTGTTTCTTCACCTAAACATAGTCTAAATGCCAGTGGTTGGTCCTAGAAGTTCAGCTATAGTGAGTGGGCCGTGCTGGTGCCTCCTACACATTTTGAGATGAGAGAATTCCGGACCGTACCATTTCAGACTGCATGCTGGGGACCGCTATAGTTTTGGATGCAATCCCTCTACAAAAGCTCTGTTGCAACTAGTAAAACTAGTGTTCTTGTTTTTAAGATATTAAGAAATATCTGTCTATCTATCTATCATCTATCATCTATCTATCTATCTATCTATCTATATCTATCTATCTATCATCTATCTATCTATCTATCTATCTATCTATCATCTATCTATATCTATCTATCTATCTATCTATCATCTATCTATCTATCTATCTATCTATCATCTATCTATCATCTATCTATATCATCTATCTATCTATCTATCTATCTATCATCTATCTATCTATCTATCTATCTATCTATCTATCTATCCATCTATCCATCTATCCATCTATCTATCTATCTATCTATCTATCTATCTATATCTATCTATCATCTATCTATCATCTATCTATCTATCTATCTATCATCTATCTATCTATCTATCATCTATCTATCTATCTATCTATCTATCTATCTATCTATCTCTTGGAAGATGTTGTTGATACCTATTCTATCAAAAATACAATAATCTGACCTGCCGCCTGATGTGCAACAGTCCAGAACTGTTCCAGCTCTTAAGAAGTATAGGCTCGTACTTTAACAGGCATCTGCCAGCTTGCCAGCTCCCAGGGCAAGTGTCCTCTTGCAGACACCTGGTACCACACTGATCCCTACCTCTCAGGTCTCCTTTCTACTGCATTTTTCAAGCAGGTAAGAAACAGCACCACAGAGTCCCACTGTTTCTTACCTCTCTCCATTTCCCACACAAATCAAGAGAACCTGCTTCTTCCCAAGCCCTCTGTGCATGCCGTAGGATGCAAAGGAGGGAGTGGGTGAGTTCCACAAGTTAGTGGATAGCAGAACCCTGGCAGTCCAGTGGTGGGTCTACCGGGATGCAGAGTATGGGGGGTAGGGGTAGGGAAGAGAGACACTTCGGGAAGCACTGAAGGTTAAGATGGTTTGCCACTGTGGGAAAAGGCTGTTTGGCTAGATGGACCTTTGTTCGGATCCAGCAAGGCTATTTATATTCTTCTTAAATCCACCTGAGATTCCAAAATGAAACAGGACATATGAAATGGTTGTCCAGATTGTCAATTGGAAACAGCAGTTGGATACAAAGATGGGATAATTGTGTAAGAGTTGGTGAGTTCTAAACATGGGTACATAAATTCTGCGGGGTTTGCTTCCCAGTAACTGTTTGGAGGTACATACTTTCTTTTCTTTCTTTTTTAAGGAAAAGATGCCCTGATTGAGAATGTTTGCATCTGATTTAGAGGGAAACTGAGTTTACTCCAGTGCTAGCTCTATCCATCCATCCATCTCTCTATCTATATCTATCGTCTGTCTATGCTATTGGGCTAAGAGAAAGTGACTTACCTAAGACCCCCCCTGTGTGCTTAATGAATGAATATGGATTTAAAATCAAGTATTTCTGGTCCAAGCCCAACACTCATGCATGTTGAATGTCTGTTGTGTTTGGGGAAAGTTGAGGCTGATTGTGGCATTGGCGACGCAACAGTTACATAGCTGTGAAGTTTGGTGAAATTATTTACTGTGTGAGGAGCGGTCCCACAGCGAAGTACAACTCTGCCCTCACAGGGCTGACACAAGCAGTCTAGCGCACAGTGCTTGTAGCAAAAGAGGAAAAAAAGTATGGGGAATAGATAACTAAACGAAAAACCACCAGACTAAGTTATGCCTTGCAATTTAAACTGGCTAATGAATATGAAAGTAGTTTAATGGTAAATGCATGTAATTAGTGGGAGAATCCCCCCACTGAGCTTATTTCAGAAACTAGTGCCCTATATTTATTGAAGCATTGGAAGAGTCAAGTTACTTGGCTAAAATCTGACAGAAAACTGGAAGAAATTAAGAGCATTATTATTATTATTATTATTATTATTATTATTATTATTATTATTTTCTTATTTATACCCTGCCTATCTGTCGGGGTTTCCCCAGCCACTTAAAAAGAGCACAGAGACAAATAAAAGCATGTTGCTTCCACACATTTGAAATGGTTGTATATCCATGGTCAAACACTGAATGAAGGCATTTAGTGTACCTTTAAAGTGAAGAGGCAAGTAATAAAGCCAAAGGAGGTGTATATTTAGCAAACAGCACATTCCCTGCTGAGTGAGATCATGTCATAATAGGGTTTATTACATGTGTTTTTTGGAAACGGCAGCAGCAATGTATTTGTATCATGCCCTCACTCCAGTAAGTTATGACAAGGAGTTTCTCGTGATTTATATCTTCGACCTGCTGCCTTCCAAACATTTTGGACTCCAACTCCCATCAGCCCCAGCCAGCAGAGCTCACTGATGGGAGTTGAAGTCCAACAACATCTGGAGGACCACAGGGTCCCCATAAGAGAGAATGGCTGGCTTAAGACCAACTCAGGAATTTGAACCCAGATCTGCCTGGTGAGAGGCAGGCATTTTATTCCACTAGGCTGAGGTATTAAGAATAACAGTATCTTGCATTTGGAGGAGCAGATCTGATCCTCTGTCAAGCCATTCTTGGTTTGACCAAAAGCAGCTTAGTGATTTACACTGTGGTGACATGTGATTTCCCTCCACCAAAGTGACTGTTTATTGAAGTTTGGCTCAAAAGAAGCCCTGACTGTCAATTGGGCTCTTGCACTGATTTTAGAGCAAGCAGTCTTTTCCTTTTTCACATCCTGCAACATGGGACTGACTCAAACGACTTCTATCATCCCTTTGCACTCGGGGCTGATGGGAGCTGGGAGTCTACCAACATCCCTGCTCTGTTCATCTGTGATCACCTGGGGTCTCTGAACAAAGCCCCCCATGTTCTCTTTAGATTGGTTTCAGCTGGCACTGATGAGATAGCAGCCTAGATTTTGGAAGTGCACGGAGGCTGCGTAAGACAAGTACCAAGTTCTTCTGGGCAAAGGTTACTTCGTAAATCCAGCCTCCCACTTAATATTAACTGGCTGGCTATATATAGCCATGTATCAGAATGTGATAGAGGGACTTTTATGAGCACAGGTGAAGACTTGGTGGAAGGAGACTCCTTTGTTTGTTGTGGGAGGTAACTGCTATAAAAGGGCACTTTATGGTAAGCTTTGCTGGGTAAGGCGTATATAATGTTTGCCTTGAGTCAGGGCAGGGAAAAAGAAAAACCACCCCTTCCCTTAAAGTATTGGATAAAAACTAAAGCCCGTGCTTTCACACGACACATTTAAAGCACATCCCTCTGACCCCATAACAGAATACTGGGAACTATAGTTTACCCCTCACAGAACTACAATTCCCAGCACCCTTAACAAACGACAATTCCCAGGATTCTTTGGTGGGGGAATGTGCTTTAAATGACTGGTATGTATGTAAGCTCATTGTTCCGGGCTGGCTCACAATACTGTCTTTTCTTAGCATTGCAAAACCTCAGAATCACACCGGGAGCTAAATAGCTTATCTGGATATGGAAGCTTTCCACGTGGAGGGAGATTTTGACACGGGGGCATACTCTCTCACCCATTCTCATGTGCATTCTGAGGTGACACAGCCACGTGGAGGACTGTACCGCATGGGAGTCTTCATAGTTGAACTCTAAAAGCATGTTTGAGACATAGAAGCCTTCCCATTTTGAGCTCCGGAGGGAGACAGTTCCACTGTCAAACAGTTCTTACTGTCAGAAAGTTCATCCTAGTGTTTAGTCGGAAGCGCCTTTCCTGCAACTTGAAGCCACTGGTTTGAGCCCTACCCTCCCAAGTGGGAGAAAACAAGCCCTTGAGATATTTGAAGATGGCTATCATATCTCCCTCTCAGTCTCCTCTTTTCCAGGCTAAACCACCACTGGAATGTGGCCTCCAAAAGGTTGTCTAGAAGGCATTCTGGCCCCCGAGCTGGAAAAGGTTCCCCACCTCTGCTGGAAAGGATCTCAATGGAAGCAATTCCCATTGAGCTCAGCTGAATTTGCTTCTGAGTCAAACATGGGTTGGATTGCACTGTTTTGAGTTTGATTTCCACCAGCAGCCCTGCTAGTAAAGAGGTCTAGGTGGAGCTTCCTTTGGGAATGAAGTCATTTGTTGTCTCCTGTGACCAGGTTCCAAAATATGAGCACCTTTCACTGTGTACAAAGAGTTAAGACTGGCAGGCATCACTAGCATACAGCCCCTACAAATATCCAGCAATTAATGCGGCTTTGTGATAAAAAGGAAGGTTATCGAGTTAAGTGTCCTAGTTTGCTTAGTGACTGATTGGGTTGTTTTTTATTTTAAAAAATCAGCATTAGTCAGGCATGCTGTGTCAACTTCATACGAGTTTTAGGAACAGCTGGACACACACTAATATTTCCCTGCAGCGGTCTCTGCATCAGGACGCTTTTATCCGAACAAGCTGTTCGTCTGAGAGTGGAATTTAGACCATGACTGCATTTCCCTGGAGTAGTTGTGTTAAAGCAAGAAGCAACTTCATTTGTGCAATTACAGGGAGGGCGGTGGGTGGGAAGACATTTGTGAATTCAGATAAGCTTATCTGGTTGTGTCTGGCACTTAGACTTGCATAGGAACTGCTCGGAAACAAAGGTTTTGGCATCTACCAGCAGGGCTGCCAGGTGGCCATTTTTGGAGAGGCTTGTCCAGAACCTCATCGGACAGCTGTTTCCAACCTGCTGCCCTTCTGATGTTGATGGACTACAACTCTGGCTGTCTCTGGCAATTAGCCATGACCTCTGGGATTTGTGGACCAGCCACATCTAGTGAACATCTAGCTTGCTGCCAACTCACGCCTACTCTGTAAAAGTGGCACCACATCTCAGAACTGCCCATTTCTAAGATGTACATTTAACTAAAAAGGTAAACGGACCGCTGACCATTAGGTCCAGTCGTGACAGACTCTGGGGTTGCGGTGCTCATCTCGCTTTATTGGCCGAGGCAGCCGGTGTACAGCTTCCGGGTCATGTGGCCAGCATGACTAAATCGCTTCTGGCAAACCAGAGCAGCGCACGGAAACGCCGTTTACCTTCCTGCTGGAGCGGTACCTATTTATCTACTTGCACTCTGACATGCTTTTGAACTGCTAGGGGGGCAGGAGCAGGGTCCGAGAAACGGGAGCTCACCCCGTTGTGGGGATTCGAACCGCCGACCTTCTGATCGGCAAGTCCTAGGCTCTGTGGTTTAACCCACAGCGCCACCCGCGTCCCTCTTACATTTAACTAGGGCTGAGCAATAACTGGTTTTCAACACTGTGATACATAACCAGCTGAACATCGCAATGTACTGATATATCACAATGTCTGAAACAAGGATGCAGCTATGTAGAGGCATCGGCAGGCTTCATGGTTTTCCTGGCTTCATGATTTTTGCCAGCGCCCACTCTTGTGATTCGCTGCCCCAGAAGGAGACAGGGGGGAGCTGAGCTGGCAGAACGGGGGCTGCAGGAATCGAGAGATGCACTGGCTGGCTTCACGGTTTTCCCCACATTATGATTTCTGCATACCCATCCCATCATGATTCACGATATACTGCCAGGTCAAAAATAATGAAATCGATATCTCAATATGGTCTTCAAACTTGGGTTCTAGATGATATATTGACATATCCCCCAGCCCTACAGGTAACATATTTTATGTGGGTGAAATGGATGCTTTCAACTATGTGTGCAACAGGTAGATTCACTAGAGTATCTGGGGTATATTTATCCATGACTGTCCTAGAATGTAGCCATGCATTTGGCACCATGGAACACACAGCGAAGCTTCTAGGTTCCCTTGGGGGTGAGGATGGCTGTTGGTCTGGCTGGGTGTTTTTTTTTGGGGGGGGGGCTTGTTGCTCTCCAAATGGTTCTTAATTTTATCTTGAAGTTTCTTTAGCTCAAGGGTGGCTAACCTGTAGCCCTCTGTTTGTTGCTGCACTACAGCATCCAACAGCAGAGGTAGCTTACTTGGTAGAACATGAGACTCTTAATCTCGGGGTCATGGGTTCAAGTCCCGGGTTAGGCAAAAGATTCCTGCATTGCAGGGGGTTGGACTTGATGACCCTTGGGGTCCCTTCCAACTCTACAATTCTCTAATTCTATCCCATGCTGTTTGGGGCTGATGGAATCCATCAGCAGGTGAACGACAACAGTTTGGCGACCCTTGCTTTAGGTATTTGTTACCAAATAATAAAATATACTTCTTCTTTATTTAGAGGCGAATGTACAAAGATGTATACAGGGTCCCTCTAGCCCAGTATTGCCCTCCTGTGACTGGTGATGGCCCTCTAGGGTCCAGGTTCTCTAGGGCACTGCCTACTTCTGCTGTTTTTTTTTAAATTAAACCATAGATGTTTGGGTTTGAACCTGAGGAAAAGCTGTGGTCATTGGCTTGTCGCCTGTGGTGAGCAAGATTTGCTCTAGGGGATCCAGGCTGTTTGTTTTCCTTTCACACCACAAATGAATAACAGAGGCATGTGCAGGCAGGCAGGCTCAGTCAATATTTTTGTGGGCTTTATTTGCAAGACTGCAGTGCGTTAAAGCATATGCAAAAAAGAGAGCAGCGAATATGCAGTGACTTCACCCCTATACAACCTATAACCAGGATACTCAGAATTCAGCCTTAACAGAAAATTGTTGCAGGCTCCCAAAAGATGCCAAGATGCATCCTTTGGTGAGTCACCAAGGAAAGAGAGATCCAGAATACCTTAAAGGTATTTTAGAGGAAAGGGAATAAGCCTGGTTGATTACCATTTCCTATGGGATGGTGAGTTTCTTCTTCTCCCTTAGCAGTATGAAACTGGACAGCCAACACACTGCGGTTGGATTTGGCACCTGAGTTTCATATCTGCATTCTCTTGAGGACTTCTGGCATAGCTTGCCTCAGTTTCTCACTCTGTAAAATGGTAAATGCAAGGTAGCACAGATGAGGAAATATGGTTCACCTCTGCCTTGTATTTAAACACTTGCCTAGTGCAACAAGACATTGGATGCAAGCGAGTGAGGGGGCTGGGGGTCCGTCCTCTGTTCCCTGTGTAGAAATAATGTGTCCTGCCAGAGAGGGAAGCCCCTCCTCCATTTTGGAAGAACATAGGAAACTGCCTTATCAGTTTATCAGAATCAGATCATTGCGTCTATCTGGCTCAGTATTGTCTACACTGATTGGCAGCAGCTCTCCTGAGTGTCAGGCAGGGGTTTATCCCAGGCCTACCTGGAGATGCCAGGAATTGAACCTGGGACCTTCTGCCACTGAGCCATGGCCCTTTCATAAGCAGGACAGAGCTTCCTATTCCTCCTGGTAGGTTGATTTTTTTATTTTTTGTAGGCTTGTAACTTTTGTGGGCTTATTTACAGGGCTGCCTTAAGCCATCAGCTTTCAGACTTTCTTCTTTCAGGAAACACTTTCCACATCCATTTGTCTGCTAAGGATTTCTTCTGCATCTGCTCTGTATTGCAATAGGTACTTGCAAATATTTGAAAGCTCACATTCTGCACTACGTTGGCCAGCCCTGTTGGTTTGAAAGTGCACACCCAGATCTCACCTGAGACACCCTGGAATTTACTGCAAAGATCAGCAGTGGTGGGTAGCCCCTGATCTTCTACAATGGCCGATCTTCTCACTGTAATAAATAAGAGAGGTCCCTGAACAGCTCCTAAATAATTAGGGGCAGCATGTTAGTCTCTGGCAGCAAAACCAACAAAATGTCTTGGGGCACCCTAAAAACGAATACATTTTAGTATGGCATGAATTTTGGGGACTAGAGCATCTGATGAAATAGAAGGCTGGTCCGCAAAAGCTCATGCCAAGTGTTAAAGGTTAAGTTTCCACAATACCTTTTGTTGTTTTAACTCCTATGCAGGTAAATGGTGAGCTCCTCATTGGGTGCAAATCCGATGCCTGTGACTTTAATTTTCACAATCTAATTTTGTTTGACTTTTGCCGCACTTTCTTGCTTCATATCAAACCAGCTTTCATTTTGGGCTACAGCCCTCCAAAGCCGAAAGCAAATTCTAAAGGCAGCATTGGAAGCATAGTCTCTCTGCCACCTAGTGGTTTGAACTGAATGCGTCCAGTTGAATTCAACCAGTAACACCTTCAGGTCAAAGAAACTACGCTCCAGTAGAGCAGAGGTGCTTCCTGGTGGGGGCTTATTCTGTAAACAGGTCGTTGAGAATTTGCAAATACAATACTGGCACAGATTTGCCAGTTAAATGGGGTGAAATTTGGGCTAGTATTTTGATGCCAACAATGCTGTGTGGACGCTGGGGGGGGGGAAACAACCCACCTTGCGTATGCAAAGAGCACCAATCCCACAATGAAACATTTGTCTGGAAGCATCCTTGGTTCCATAGAATGAGAAGCAGAGCGAGTGAAATCCTAGGGCGTAAGATGTGAGCCTGCTACTTTCTTAGGAAGCTGCCTTAGACCAGCTAGCCCAGTGCTGTCTACACTGATTGCCAGCAGTTCTACAGAGTTTAAAACAGGGAAATACCAGGGATTGAGCCTGGGACCTTTTTTTAGGCAAAGCAGATGCCCAGCCATGGAGCCCCATCCCTTCAGGTGGATGTTTAAGAAAAGTTTGTGATAGTGGGGAATGGCTGCTTTTATCTACAAGGTTATGTACAATATGTGATCTCCATATCGCCAAAAGTTCGATATAATAGCCTTTTGTGGCATTGCAGGAAGTGTAAGATAATTTACAGTGCAATAAACAAAGGCTGTTATTAAGTACTATTATTAATCAGCTATTACTCATTATTAGAAGAAAGCGCTAACTATTTTCTTTCATTACTTATTGCAGTCAGATACTAGAATCTGCTCTCAATCACCACCACCAAAATGTCCTTAACTCTCTGTCCCTTTTATTAATTTTTGTACCCACCCATTAGTCAACCGAAACTTTAGTTTATTAATCTGACAAACGGAAGTTTGCAGCTCTGCCTAATACCATGTAGCATTTATAAAGCATTTCTTGAGTGTTGAAAGCTTCACCTTTTCTGCAAATCCCGCCTGTACGATAGTATTCTTACCCCCACATTGCAGATTGGGGTGGGTGAAGAGCTGAGAGTAACTTCATCTCTATAGCAAGAGGTGAGATTTGAACTGCAGACTTCATAATTTTGCAGCTCAGTTTCTTAGCCGCTATGCTCTAGCAGGTCATTCCTAAATGAAAAGTGCAATCGCGTAGGTCACAGGGGTGCCCAAACTTTTTTCAAAGAGAGCCAGATTTGATGAAGTGAACATGCATGAGGGCCAACCAAAGTTCTTCAGCTTTTTTTAGGATTGAAATTGTTCAGCTTTTTTAAGGGTTTCCCCTCCAGGGCATATACTGCCACAGGGGCCAGATTAAATTGACCGGCGGGCCGGATTTGGCCCCTGAAATGGACTTTGGACATGCCTGGCTTAGGGTGTAGCCCAAGCCCAAAGTTCAGTGCTTTCAGGTCTTGTTGACTTGAATAAAAGCTTTCAGCACATGCATAATTACCGTATTTTTTGCTCTATAAGACTCACTTTTTCCCTCCTAAAAAGTAAGGGGAAATATGTGTGCGTCTTATGGAGCGAATGCAGGCTGCACAGCTATCCCAGAAGCCAGAACAGCAAGAGGGATCGCTGCTTTCACTGCGCAGCGATCCCTCTTGTTGTTCTGGCTTCTGAGATTCAGAATATTTTTTTTCTTGTTTTCCTCCTCCAAAAACTTGTGGTCTGGTACGTCTTATAGAGTGAAAAATACGGCACTTCACAGTTAAAGCCAAGCAGGTCTTTACAAAGTGATTAACTTTGGCTGGTTCACGCCCTTAGGGAGATATTCAACAAAAAGGTTGTGCTTGCATATGGATTAGCACAGGCACAATGGGATATTCCCCCTTTCCTCCCCACCTTCGGGGTATCCCCCAGATCTGCTCCAAAGGGTTGGGGAAACCCCAGAACAGATTGGGGGGGCACCCAGAGGGAGAACATCACATTGCACAAGGATAAATCCTTGCACTGACAAAACATTTTGCTTAGCTCTGTGTGAAGTACAGCCCATAGTCTTTAAGACCTATGAACACCTTTTAAGTATCTGGCCATCATCCTATGCCATTGTTGTTCAACTTTAAACTATCTGTCCCAATTGCAGCCAGGATTTGTGTAAAACATTATAAATAGGACATGGGAAGATGTCAGCTGCATAATTTGATGCAGTTCATCATTTTAAGTGTTGTACATTTCTTTCTTTTTTATTAAAAGAAAAGGTTCATTCCAGGCAAGCTGTCGTTAAAGCAGAATATCCTCCGACAAGCTTCTACAGGCAAAATTTGGAGGGTATATACCTATAAAAATCCTGGAATACTCAAGCCTTGGAAGATACTAGCAAAAGTTACTTCTAACCTCAAAGAGCATACAGTTCCAGGCTTGTCCCTGAAAGAGAATTTGCCTGTGAGGTGGAAGTTTGGGTCCAATTTTTTTTTTGTTTTTGGAAACATATATTTATGAGGAGGCTGGCTGGATTAGGGTGATTGGCTGGATCTCCCGAAATGACTCAAGGCCACATTCTGCAGCTCTTACGCACCCAGAACAGTTAATAGCAGAGTTGGTTGTAGAAGAGAGAGAGAAAGAAGGTGGCTGAAATAACAAAAACAAAATTGGGAAGAGGCTTAATTTTGAGCTCTAAATTAGGGAAGAGAGACGAAACGCCAGGGAATGCAGAGAGCAGGCACATCAGAAATAATTCACAAAAAAATTGATATAAGAATTTTAAGGTCTCAAATATAGAATAAATATTCATAAATGCACACATATCTAAATATATGAACCATGTGTCTGAAATAGTAATGGAGAGCAATCCTGAAGCCATTTTGACTCTCCAAATGACCTCAAATATCCCTCTGCAGTAAGGGAGGCAAATGAGGGAAAGCCTTCCGATTGTCTTTTTGCTTGCAAATCCTGTCTTAAGGGTGTATTTTTGTATGAATAGGGTGAGCCTGTGACCTGGATTCAGGAACTAAAGTATTAACCATCACAAAAGAACGGCCAGGCTGCCCAGGTAATGCAATCAGTGACCGTTATCAGGTATCCTGGCAGGCAGGATTTCTCCTGTAGACCGCCTCCTTCTGTGATGTATGTATGATGTTTTAGGGGGGTGGTCTTGGGCTACAGGGTGGGCAATTTCGAAAGTCTATATAAGGGCTTGCACACCATTGTTCAGGATTCTCCTCCCTCCTGCGTGCGATAAGTGGGGACCCTGTTGCAACATAAAGATCAGGCTTACTAGCCGCTTTGCTTCTCAATATACTCTGGTTGGCCTCTTACTTTCTCCTACTGATAGGGAACCCACTTAAAGACTCTGTACAGTGGTACTTCGGGTTAAAAACTTAATTCGTGTTGGAGGTCCGTTCTTAACCTGAAACTGTTCTTAACCTGAGGTACCACTTTAGGTAATGGGGCCTCCCGCTGCCGCCACACGATTTCTGTTCTCATCCTGAAGCAAAGTTCTTAACCTGAGGTACTATTTCTGGGTTAGCGGAGTCTGTAACCTGAAGCGTCTGTAACCTGAGGTACCACTGTACAGGCTCTGGAATACCCGATAAGGGAAAGGGAGCAGCTTTTCTTATAACATGTTTCATTGGTCTGCTTATATGCCAGTATTTTAGATGCCACGGAAGGCGGGGCACAAAGGTCTTTTTCTCTCTGCACTGGAAATCTCTGCCCCGACCCTGGTTCTGAAAACAGCTCTCTTTTGACATGACACAAACCTTCACTCTGCCCATCACCCTGCCTGCTTAATATGCAGTTGCTAAGCCAGCTGTTAACTTTGAAATGTCAGCTTGGCCCTCGCTCATCAACTTTATATTTCTCTCCCTCCCTCCCTCCCTCCCTCCCCGCAATCTCTCTTCAGGTGCGTGTCTTTGTGAACCAGTTGTACCAGCCGCCTTTGGTGAAGGACATTCAGCAAAACCCTGACTTGCAAGCCATTCGCATCGCATCGGTCAACCCCATTCTGGACCCCTGGGTGTACATCCTGCTTCGCAAGACGGTGCTGAGCAAAGCCATCGAGAAGGTCAAGTGCCTTTTCTGCCGTATCGGCGGAGGCCACCGGCAACACTCGGGAAGCAACTTCAACTGTGCGGACGGCCGCCGGGCTTCCTCTGCCACGGCCACCCATTCGCCCTCCTTCATTTCCCGGGAGCTGAGGGAAGTCAGCAGCACCTCACAGACGCTTCTGTACCCACTGGAGCCGAGCGAGGGGGCCACTGGGGACCGGATGCTGTTGCCAGGGGCCAGCAGCCGCCTGGCCCAGTCAGACACTACGTCCATAAGGACACTGAGGAGCTCAAACACCTCAGAGTCGTCCCAGGGCCATGAGTCGGAGACGGTGTTTTTGGTGAACGAACTCAGGCCCGGCGCTGCTCAAAAGGGCAGTTCTCTTCAGGTCACCTTCCCCAGTGAGACACTGAACTTGTCAGAGAAGTGTATATAAAGGAACGGAGGACATTTGTGAGGTGCAGAAGGTCCTTTGGAAGAGGACCAGAAAGGAACTCGTATAGCGGACATAGCAAATGTCTGGCCTTTGCCATCCGGTCTGCTCTGCCCATTGTGGTTAAGGCACATCAGAGGCCGAACAAGGCCGCCTTGCTGATCTAATGGGACTGTGTAGCCATTTAGGGCAAGGTGAGCTGTAAATGGACATCTAGTAAGAGAGCTCCTTTGGGGTATGAAATGGCAATGGGGTGGAATTAAACATCCTGGCTGCAAAAGATGGTACGCCATCTTTCCTGAAAAGCTGGGCAGTGGAGCTGTAACTTTGACTGGATGTGCATTTGAGTGTGATAAGCACAGTTCTTGCAGGTGACTAAGGATCACCCCACAAATGCATCGGACTCTGTCGATGTAACAGTTGAATGTATGGCGGTGGCAGGTGTGCAGGCTGCTGCTTGTTACCTTTCCTTGCCCTGTGACACAGGACTGTTTTGCAGAAAATCCAGGGTTTGGAAAGAGTTGCTGATTTTCCCCACCCAGACATGACCGAAGCATACTTACCCCCATTCCTCTCCCCTCCCTTATTACTTAATAAGGTTTTGAGAGAACTAATTCAAGCAGTTGCTGGTAACTGTGTAAACTGCTCCAGTCAATGGTGGAATTGAGAATCTCTCCTGTGGCGTGAAAAAAAATGTGAATTTCTCTGGCTGTGTATAGTGTGACTGAATGTATTTAAAAAATGCTGTATTCTTCTCTGTGAGAAGGTTCGTTATTAATACAAAGTATATAAAAAGAAATATTGCCAGCCCTCTCTTCCTCCTTACGCCTGCTGATAGATAGTTTTACGTTAAATTTATTTTTCAGATATGCAAACTCAGCAGGCCATAGCAGAGCGAATTCCTAAGGCAGGAGTGGAGGGATTTGGAATCAAATGAGGAAAATGTTATGAAACCACTGGGGGAAATAAAGGAAAAGGCTTTTATGTTTTTAAAAATGTTCCTTGTATTGTATGTGTGTGTGCGTGTACTAAGAAAGAAAGCGAGCAAGAAAGCAGAGTTTATGTGTTGTGAATGTCTTCTCAAAATGCAGTGGCTTCAATGTAGGCCAACAATCCAGTCCCCTAAACATTTTATCCAAACTTTCGGCACAATCCTACTCAGGTTTACTCAGAAGTAAGTCCCGCTGTGTTCAGCGGAGCTTAGTCTCAGGCAAACAAGAAGAAGCTTTTGCAGCCTTAATTATGATAGTGGGAATTCTTGCAATCTGGAAAACGTTTCCCGGATCATGGCTCAAAACATCCATCTCTGGCCTGTGCCCTTTTTGCTCAACTTCAAACTTCTTTCCTCGGAAGCAACTTCTGAGGGGAGCCCAAGCAAATATGTTTAGAGTTGTAATCATAGGACCAGCTCATGTAGTTAGCTGCTCCTTTGCCGGAGGTTGCAGGGCTGTCAGTGGTCTAACAAGCATTGTACAGTGGCAAGTATTGTGGCAAGTGCTGCTTCCACTTGGGATATGTATATGCAGCTGCTGCTGTGTGTGTGTTTGTGGCAGCTTAAAAAAAAAAGGCCACTGCCATTGCATATATTTTTGGGCTGCAGGTATTTGGGAGCAGTAAATCCTACCATGGAAGTTCATACAGTCGTGCCATGAACACATCATCAGTTAGAGGTGACCAAGTGCATGAAGAAATGCATAGCCTTGAAAAAAGCTGCTAAAATATTTTGACTTGTTAAATGTTTTACCATTGTACAGTGCCCTTGGCTTACAGGAGTGTACTATTGCCAGTTACCTGCACAGAATACCTTTTTGATTGTCAGTAAACGGCCCCTTCCAATTCCACCGTTCTAGTTACCATTGCTTTCTGTATTAAGGGTTGGACCACTGTACGAGATGTGGAGCAGCAAGGAAGCACAGGACCAGGCGCCATATTGTGTCCATGTGCATGTTTTAGGATTGAACCTAGAGGTGATCAGTATTCCACCATGGGCAGCCTGGTGTGGGGGCTGCATGCTAGAGGTGGGTGGGGTTAGGGGCAAAAATAGCAGGAGCAACAGATGCAAATCTTACCTTTGTTGTACAGTAGTTTTATATTCCACCCATGGGCAAGTGAGAGGCTTCTGGTATCCATACACATTTCTCCATCTGGCAGGCAGGCAAGCAAACAAGCACGCAAGCGAGCGAGGGGCATCGTCCTAATTCAAGGGCATGTTTCTGACAAGTGAAGGAGGATGTGAAGCAGGGCTAGTGAGAAGTGTGGCCTGAGGAGAGTCCCGAGGACCAGACAAGGGAGGCTTGCAGGCCTGTGGTTCTCCATCCCTGCTCAACACCACCCTCCCCGGGCTCGGGTGTGGGTCTAAAGCAGTCTCTCCCAAACTTGGGTCTCCAGCTGTTTTTGGACTACAACTCCCACCATCCCTAGACAACAGGACCATGGGTCAGGGATGATGGGAATTATAGCCCCCAAACAGCTGGAGACCCAGGTTTGGGAAACGCTGGTCTAAAGGCACATAAGGCCACTACCTTGCAGAAGCTAAGCAGGTCTAGGTCTCCGTTTGGTTGGTGTCTGGATGGGTGAGTGCCTGGGAACCATAGTCTACCGCCTTGGGTTCCATGATTGAAGAAGAATGTAAGAAAAGAAGTTTCAGCTCATCTGAAGTTAGACTGCTCCGTTTGGCCTTATACACTCCACTTGTTATATGGGAGAAAGTAAGTTTGCACTAATACATGGGGAAAAGAAGAGTGCCTCACATTTAAAAACCAATACACTGATTTTTAGACCTCAACAAAAAAAGGGAGACACGAAGTAATGACCAGTAAAATACTAGGGGGACTATTAGCCTTAAGATTTCACTTCACTAGAGATAACAGGTAAAGCTAGAGGGGATTTTATGTCTGTGTGCCATGTTCAAAGGGTTACACTTTGCCTCCTGGTGTTATCCTGTACAGCTAGTTGGGAGGCCTGGTTTTCGTCAAGGAAAATATTAAGCATGTTATGTTGCTCAACATGTTTTCATGTGCATTGCTTTCTGTTGGAATTAGAATTCTGAGCCTGAATGTCAGCGAAATGTTTTACAAAACTGTTTGTACTGGCACAAAATCTCTTCTGGCAATCACCATTAAATGCAGGCATGCCACTGGAGTACAGAAGTCTGTGTCTGTCTACTCAAGTCTTTTATTATCTTGCCTTTTATAACACAAACACCACATTCAACAAGTATAAATGCACACATCTAAGTCAGGTGGGTGACTTGTGACCCTCCAGACTACAACTCCCATCACCCCTGATCATTGGCCACACTTGGCTGGCTGGTGGGGTGAGAGGAGGGCTGATGGGAGTTGGAGTCTTTGAAACTACTGAAGGCACACAGGTTCCCCATTCCTGCTTTAAGGGATTTAGCTAAGTCCAGAAAGCCAATGCAAGACATAGCTAAGCAGTCCTTTTCTTGATACTCCTAAATTTTCATGTAAATTTATTGCCCCAAAGATTTGTCATAAATCTAGGCTCAGGTGTGGAGGGGCAGGCTAAGCCAAACAAGGACGGGGGACAGGAGGATGACATACGGCTGAGACCAGGGAACAGAGGTTGAAGAAGGCAGGTATTTATACCTCTTCAGATCTGGCTGGTGAAACAGGACTTCTAGCTCCCTTCTTCCCTCTTGGGGAAGTTGCACAGCAAAGCAATAAGGAAACGGCAGCAGCCCACTGAGAGGAATGAAGGAACCAGAAGGGGAAGGCACAGCCTGTCTGGCCAAGGAGTGTGGTGGAGTCTCCTTCTTTGGAGGTCTTTAAGCAGAGGCTTGACAACCATATGTCAGGAGTGCTCTGATGGTGTTTCCTGCTTGGCAGGGGGTTGGACTCGATGGCCCTTGTGGTCTCTTCCAACTCTATGATTCTATGATTCTATGACCTGGCGGTGCTGGGAACAGAGTCCTCCTCCTTGGTGCATCGAACATCTGCATGCTTGGCCATCTTTCAAGGTACAACAATCGGGTAAACAAGAACCCCAGTGCTCTTCGTTGTCCCTTCCCTGCTCCCAGCCTAGAAAACCAAAATGAGTTATGCAAAACGCTAAACACTGACAAACTAAGCAGGCAAAACGTAAGTAGTTTTGCATATTTACATCATAGAACTCAGCTCTTCATGGTTCAGAACTGCCTGGGTACATAATTTATTTCGTGTGGAGCACACACACCCCTGGGCACAACACTCAGTGACTACTGAATGACAACTCAGATTTTAAGCAAAGATTTCGTTCTCATAGTAAGCCAACTTTAATTACAGCACAGGAATATTCAGTGACAAACCTAGGCATGCAAAACATAATCAGGGATATGAAATTAGGATAAAACGAATAAAGCCAGTAGAATGGATAAAATATCAGTAGCTAAAGAACAGTGACCGACGGCTACTTCTTCATGAAACTATCTGATGAAGTTACATATCTGAGAGGGAAGTCTTGATCTTCTGTCCTCTTTAATTCATTTGCTATCATACTGTGGTGCATATATGAAAGTCACAACACTGAAACAAAAAAGTTCTGGTAAGTTTAAATTAACTCAGGATGACACTTTCCATGTTCAAGCTGGCAGGAACAAGGACACCACCAGCAGCTTAGATTCTCCTGAGGTCGTTTATGCAAAATGTCACTGTAGCTCCCAGGTTCCCAGTCTCTCATAGGGTACAATCCTATGCATCTTTATTTGGAAATAGGTCCCTTTAAACTCAATGTGACTTACTCTGAGTGATCATGCACAGGAATAGGTGGATTAAAGTGATGGCTAGGTAAATTAGAAATGTGGAATTATTATGGGAACAAGGTGATTTGAGTCGAAGACTTCACTGATCTGTGGGAAACTATATGAAAAACCTTTCATATGAATCTTATGACAATCAATGGACCTTACAAAAGCAATTTTTTTCAACCTGTTATGCGCTTATTCAAAAGATTATTAATTCAGGTTTGTATAACTGAGTTTATTCCAAATTTTACTGTCAAACAATTTCTTAATAATGGCTTTTTAAAAGAATTTTAAATTAAGCGTGGCTACCAAGATTTCATGGGATGACCTGAGAAGTGCTACTGTGGTGCAGATCTCTTTACAAAGAAATTTGGTTCCCAGTTACAAGGAAATTTACAGAAAAGAGCACACTTACACATATACCTTATTCAATATACTAGAATTTCATAAACCCTGACCCAACAACTTGGACAAATGGCATGAACACAAGGGCAAATATTATGGAGGGCATTGCATTTTATCTTGTTTCTTTGCAGATTCTATTTCATTTCATTTTAAAATTACAGTAGTAAAAGCTAGTTGTTTCCACAACCTAGTGCCCAACTTGTTCCACACCCTGGAAACAAGCAGATGGGCAGGACAATCCAGTTTATGAACATATTTGGGTAGCCATAACTACAATATATGTACTCCAAACTTCTGCTGACCGTTACTTTACAGTGCACTACTTTTTGTGAAGAAACAAGACCTGTTTCTTGGAAGGGAAGGAAGGGAACAATTTGCACCCTGTACTCCTCACGTGTATCCATTCAACTGCAAATAGGGAATTCTTCTGTAACTGGATTTTTTTAAAAAAGAAAAGAATTGAAGCATCTTGTATCAGAAGCAACATCTGATACCATAAACTGTTGCAGTAACAGTGGAATCTGATTAAATCAGATCTTGTCGCCAGAGGCTTTAAGTTGAAACATGTTTGGCATACCACGTACTGCGATAGGTTTTTTTCCTAAGCATCATTTTGAGGCTCGGCCTCCACCCTTTCCCCTTTCTTTGTTTTGTGTTCCTGTCCCTTTGGTGCTGCCTCCTTTTCCCTCCTGCTCATGACAAGAATAAAGTAAGGCAGGGCTGATTATGGGACCAGGAATGCAAATTTTCCTAGCTTCCAGCTCAAAACCATCATCTCCATCTCAGGAAACCCAACATGTCCAGGAGAAGCCACCTCTGTCTCCATAGTGCTCTGTCATATTTCCAGGGCAGTGCTGTGGCCCTTAGGCCCTTTCTCTCCTTCCTTGAGATATCGGTAGCAAGGGGTTCAGGAAGTAAAGTGAAGCAACTGCAGCTACTGTAGCTTGTTGGGGGCAGATGAACTCCAGTGCAAGATGATCCAAAAACAGGCTACAGCATGGGGGGAAAGTTGGAAATCAGGATTTCAAAGGCACGGCTGTCAATCAGCAGAGTCTGTGCCCTTTACCGTGCTTTTATAAAAACGGTACCGTCAGGGGTTGTTGTTGCACATTCCTTCTTTTCAGTTACGGTCTCAACCTCGCCGGAAGCAGAGACGATGACAACAGTTTTAGAGGCCAATGTGGCTTTCTCTTTCTCGGCAATGGCTGCACACACCGCTAATATCTCGTCACTTTCAAAATCGTAATCCGGGATTGCTTCCTCTGAAGTCTCTCCCTGAGATGCTGTGCTTTGCGTCCCTGTCTCAGCTTTGGTTGCTTTCTTCTGCTGCTGTAATTTCCTCGCCCAAGACAGATCTTCATTCCACAGTTCAGGGCTTAGTGGACAGATATGCAAGGCAACCTGGAAACTTCGGATGGCCTGTAATGATGAGCAGGGACACAGCACAGTGAGAATTTGCCCACATGAAACAGACACACTGGGCTCAAGAGATTAAGTCACATCATTGAGTAAAACACAGGTGATGTTTCATAAATGCCAACAGCAGTCGTTACAGAACCTGATTATTTTCAAAGAGTAAGGGTCCACAGAACTGACTGCTGAACTTATGGGATGTGGCCAAATCCTTGCCACAAACTCACTGGGGCCTTTGGATAAGTGTAATAACAATTCTTCACATTTATAAAGAGCAATTCAAGTCTTAGGGCTGATGCCCAAGGTCAGCTGCAAATAACGGGAGAGCTGCGAATTCATGTGAGACTGTTATTCTGAAATCTGCTATCTTCCCAGATCATAGAAGGGAAACCATGACCTGCACTTCTTACCTGTAAAAGCTGAATAAAGCAGCAAGGGTGAATGAAAAATTTAAAAATGCATTACAAAAATAAACACATCTTGCACATGCATCCGCTTCTTCCAGTTTTAGGGTATAAGCACCAGCTGTTTTGGATACTTCCTTACAACGCAAAATAAAGAAGGCATTGTTTTGCGTGTTGGTACACTGGCATTCAGCAATTTATACTGTTTGGTGACTCAGAAGCTTCAACGCATAGACATTGACAGAAGGTATTTCATTGTATAGGCCTCTGTTAAAGCTATTGGGACTGCTTATAACAGAGCTTTCCTTCTGTCACTCCAAAGGCAAAAAAAACAGAGCCAACTAATTCCTGCCCCAGTTGTCATTGCAACATATGCATTCCATATGGAGATGGATTGGTCCCAGCAGAAAAGAGCTGTGAACCTTGTGACTTCTGTGAAAGAAATGCTGAATCCCAGATAATAACTATGGCATGTTTGTTTTTCGTCTTGATCAACTGCCTTTGGTTTCCAAGGGAGAAAGGAAGAAAAGTGGGCGGCAGGGATTTGCATTTGAAGGCTACTTGCCAGCACTCATGTTTCTGAACATGCTTGACACGCCAAATGTTTGAAACAGTGTAGCTTAATTATTTCAATGTAGCACCAGTCAACAGCTGTTAGCATCAAGAGGCTGCGGAACTGTGAGTAAATATGAAAATATCCGAAGTATTACAAAACAACTCAAGAACGCTTTGATTTCTTTCTTTTTTAAAGTTCCTCAGGGCATAGGTTTGTCACTGTATAACTTGGTCAGTAAAGTACCATTTGCTTTTATGAGGCTATAAATTGTATTACTAAGCACCTTTGTTCTAACAGCACATTCTAGACTAATGCCTGCTATTGGATAAATGGTCATTTCTATAGTCAGAATTAAGTCTGCCAAGGATGCTAAAATGTAACAGGATTAGCATAGCATTAAACAACCTGACTCCCACGAGTCAATTAACTCTAGCCCCTGCCAAAAACATCCTGTAAAAATCTTTGTTTCAGGGCAATGCCTGAAAGCTAAGATACATCACAGAGAAGGGCTGATTGCGAAATCAAAACTGGGCATCATTTTCCTTTCTCCCTTGGAAACCAAAGGCAGTTGATCAAGACGAAAAACAAACATGAAATTATATTGATAGGGTATCTACAAGAATGAATTAGAAGAGCCAGGTACTTTATTGCAAATTTACCAGCAAAAGCAATCCTTGCCAAAGGTTGAAAATGGAGAGACAAATTTGGTGGGGAGACAGAGTACAGTTGGCTACGTGAATGGTAAAATTGCTATCTGTTCCAGAATTCATTCCTGCCATAATTTAATGGAATTTAGAATCCTTAAAAATAAATGGCCAATTCTCTCTCTCACACACACCACACACAGGAATAATATAGGAAGGGAAAAGCTATATAACATGGCCTGATGCAACATCTGTGTTTGAGCACCCAGGACTCCACATTGGCACTACTAATCCATCGGAAGTCACACTAGTCACCTATTTCATAGGGAGAAAGGCGATCTCCTTGCAGCTCTCTCTCCCCCTACTTTCTGCTGAACTGCTAGCAACTCACCATTTCCCCAACAGTTCCAAATGTGCGTGACCCGCATGGCTGGGTCAGAGGATGGGCTCCACAGAAAGGGCCACACCTCTCTGCATGAGAGATACCTCATAGAATGTATTCAATGGAGAGTGTCTTTCGCACAGTGTAAACAGAGCTAGGAGACTGATTACTAAATGGCTTTGTATGCATCACTTACAACAATATGTATACTTGCATCTGCAACTCAGATTATTTAATGTACTGTTTATTATTGTTCGTTTATTATGTTTATGTCCCACCTTAGTAAACTATTTCTTCTGCAGGACCCCGAATAACCTGTACAGTGGCTATAGATCTATCAGTAAATAGCTCCCTGCAATACAATGGTAATACGGCCAAGCAATTTTTCTGTTCTCTATCTTACTATCTTACTCTATCTTTGTCGTAATCTCTCATCCCCCAATCAGTATGATTGGTTTTATCATGCTGTCAGATTAGCAAAACTTGACAACATGCACATTTGATCTGAATCATTATTATTTTTACGCACGCACACACACACCCTTCAGAGTTTTCATTTATATTTACAAATACAGAACCACAGAATTGCAGAGCTGGAAGGAACCCTGAGGATCATCTTAGTTCAACCCCCTGCAATGCAGGAATATGCAACTTGTGCCATACAGTGATCAAACTCGCAACCTTGGCATTATCAGCACCACACTCCAACCAACTGAGCTATCCAGCTTGCTTATATATAGTAAGACAGTCCCTTTTGTGCACAGACAACAGATTTTAAGACAATTATGTTTTCCTGCGGTATCTTTGCAACATGTAATGTGCATGTGTAGTTTGGACATCAATCCAGGGCATCGAATTTGACTGTTATGCCTGTGTGCCTATTTTCAACTGTGAAATATTGGATGGCATGGGAAATTAAAGGTTTCTGAATCCAGAGACACCAGCCAGGCAAATGGATCAAGTTCAAGACTCTGAACCAGCTGCTGGAGATCAGGAGAGCACTGCACCTAAGACTATCAGGCAGGAGCCCCCAGAGGAAACTCCTGGACCAACAGGGGCTGTAGGGCTAGGGTTTAGACCCAAATAGGAACTTTCCCACGCCACCACATGCCTCTTCATCACACTTCACTAGTCCCTGCAGGGCAGGGAACACACTGGGAGGGAAGCTATGGAAAGAAGCAGGATGGTCAGTCTTCAGACCTGAGGGTTGGCCCTTTAAAGGGTGGAGCTCAAATGAGGCAGTGCAGATAATGTGGTTTAAAGGGTCTCAGTTTAGTCTCAACCTGAGCGAGTGGCTCACTTGGAGCTATCCATGGTACTGCAACTTTTGACCATCCTTGCCTTGCCTTGCCTTGCCTCCTCCTTCTCAGTGAGATCCAGTGTGGGACCAGAAAACGATACTTAACATCCAATATATATTAATAATGATAATAGTTGGAAATCATAACTTGACTCGGAATCCCTCATGTTATCATGTTCCAAATTTGCTGTTAGGGAACTGCACTCAAACTGATGTGAAGATGCTATTTAACTTCCTGGTTTATGCTGACTTTTTCTTTTGGCCTACATTTTCACACTTCTTCCTTTAGCTCTACTACAGCAGAGCCAATGCAAATAAAAGGACTGCCTTTACATCTGTTTCTTTCTGACCTGAGTAGCTTCCCCGCCCCCAAACAAAAACATCCAAAAGGGTTCATCAACGATATTAGTATAAAAATCACAAGATACTGAAGCTGATCTCTATCTGTTCCAAGAACAGGTCTGACGTATTTTGAGAAAGCATTTTTATTTCGGATAATTTCCAAGTTGCTGAAACGAATAAAATTTCCTTTGTTCTGCTTGCCTGACAAATGGCAGAACAAATAGCATCCATTTCTTCGAATAATGCATAAATTACACTGAAGCAAAGTGCTTCTTTGAAACACAAGGGATATTTTCTTATTACTTTTCAAATAGATGATCAGCAGAGAACTCTGGGATTGTTTTTTGAATTCTCCCATAAAGGCAGCCTTTGTCCCAAAAGCTTTTGGCTATTTATAAAAATGAGAAAAATTGCTACATTTCATCAAAAACATCAAAAGCCCTCTCCATTGTCGCCCAAGGCTGATTAGTGGAATCATCTATCTATAGTTCTCAACTTGCTTGCTTTTAAAGTTTTTAATTGTTCTCTTTGGGATATCTGGCATTCTGATCTAAGGAAGTTTAAAGATGATTTCATGCACTGTGAAGGCCATAGCAAGATATAGCTGTATGTCTGTAAACAATTTGGAGTGGAAGATGAGCCTTTCTCCTTTTTCATACTTACCAGTGTGATTTCTCCTAATCCAAGCTGGGCACGTCCCAAAGTTTGCCATGCCTCCCAAGAATGGGGATCTCTTTGGACAGCCATTTCTGCAGCATTCACCGCAGGGAACATTTCATGCAGAGACATCAGCACCTAATAAGGGGATACACAACAGAACAAACCATAAACTAACCAATTATATTGCAAAAACGCAAAAAGAGTTCAAAAGGCGAGTATGCAGAGGGCTTGCAATGCAGATGGTTCTGGAGTCAGTTATGAGCTAGGTAAAAGGTAAAGGGACCCCTGACCATTAGGTCCAGTCGTGACCGACTCTGGGGTTGTGGCGCTCATCTCACTTTATTGGCCAAGGGAGCCGGCGTACAGCTTCCGGGTCATGTGGCCAGCATGACTAAGCCGCTTCTGGCGAACCAGAGCAGCGCACGGAAACGCCGTTTACCTTCCCGCCGGAGCAGTACCTATTTATCTACTTGCACTTTGACATGCTTTTGAACTGCTAGGTTGGCAGGAGCAGGGACCGAGCAACGGGAGCTCACCCCATCGCGGGGATTCGAACCGCCGACCTTCTGATCGGCAAGCCCTAGGCTCTGTGGTTTAACCCACAGCGCCACCCGCGTCCCTTATGAGCTAGGTAGTTTGAAGGTACCCCAAGGCTCATCTAGCCCAACCTCCTGCAATGCAGGAATCCTGCTCCCAGCCATCCCTGAGTGGGCTTGAACCACTAAGTTTCTGGTTCAGTAAGATGCACTGGCCCACTGCGCCACAGGGAAAAGGGTTGACCCTGAACTGCACTGATTTTTAAAAGCACATAAATGGAGTCATACTTATGCAATTTGCTCTTGTTCTAAATGCTCTCTTAAACAGCAACACGGTAGTCAGTTTGACGATCTGCTTCATCAACCAGTTTTGTAAACAACGTAAACCCAAACTCATTCCCATGCAAATACCAGTTGGGATTCCAATGACCACCACTCACAGAGAACTCTGTATTTAGCCTGAACAAGGGACTATCAGAATGAACCACCTACCCAGAGAAAATTGGATAAAGCCTGGAGGAAAGAACCAAAAATTATCAGTATATTCAAGATAATTAACAGGGCAATCTCAACCCTTGCTTCTCTTACACTGAACACATGGCTGACAGCATATGAATGGTTAATGAAGACTAAAGTGGAATAAAGCAGATATTAAATGGGTCCCAGGAGTCCTTTTTTTAAAAAAAGGATTTTTTTTAAAAAAATCATTATACTGTACATCTTAAAGATATGCTCAGTTAAAACGAAATTTGAATGCAAGACAACCATACGGAAATCTACATCACAGTCAACAAAAACAAAGGAGGCGGAGGGTCAGCCCCTCAGTCCCCAGCCCTTAAATCTGAGCGCAAGTCCTGTTGCCACAACCACCACAACCTTACACATATCTCTCCTGCCTCTAAGTTAGCAACTTGAAGATCAAATGGATACTTATCTAAGGGCTACTTTTGCCGCTGAGGAAGCTGGTTGCTTACTGCCTATCTTAACGATTTCTCTCAAAATCAAATCTGGAATCTTCAATCAAACTCACTGAGCTTAAGAATGCTGGCCAAAGAAATCTGCATGCTGAGGTCAAGAATGATCACCAGTATTGTACAATACAGTGGGACCTCGCGTTACGTACTGTCCGCCTTACGAATGCTTTGGGTAACGAGCTCCGCTAACCCAGAAGTAGATGCCCCTAGTTGCAAACTTTGCCCCAGAATGCAAGCGAAGTTGCGCACCAGTCACGCAGCAGCGGGAGGCCCCATTAGCAAAAGCGTGCCTCATGTTAAGAATGGTTTCGGCTTAAGAATGGACCTCCGGAATGAATTAAGTTCGTAACTGGAGGTACCACTGTAGATCATATATAATGTTATGGTTGATACCGTGGTCCGAGAATTAGCTAGTCCTCACAAGTATTAGGATTAAGCTCCTGGGTCTACACGACAACATCCTCTGTTTCATCAGGATTGATGAAAGAAAGAAAGAAGATTCCACCTAAACATTAGGAAGAACTTCCTGACAGTAAGAGCTGCTCGACAGTGGAATTTGCTGCCAAGGAGTGTGGTGGAGTCTCCTTCTTTGGAGGTCTTTAAGCAGAGGCTTGACAACCATATGTCAGGAGTGCTCTGATGGTGTTTCCTGCTTGGCAGGGGGTTGGACTCGATGGCCCTTGTGGTCTCTTCCAACTCTATGATTCTATGATTGGTTGAACTCATAGTCCTAATTTTAGACAAACTACTCCATTACTCAAGTTCTACAATATGCCCAGCTTTTAAATTTTTGAATATTTAGGATTGTTATCAACATGGATATATAATTTCCATCTCACACAAAAACACTATATCTCCCCAGTAACTACCAGACCTTGAGTTCTATCCAAGTAAGTCATTCCCCATACCCTCTGGAGCAAATATAGGTGTACAGGGGGAGAGGAACAGGAAATTCAATGAGGGACCACAATGTCCTAATTGGGTTCAACCATTTGTTTCTGGAAAGTTCTGGTCTCATTCAGCAATGAGGAAAGAAGCGAACCCTATCAGATTCCCTGTCGCTTTCACTCAGGCTCATTTTGTTTGCTCATCTTGTCCAAAGAGGACTTGCGCAGGAACGTTGTACCAGCTGTCAAGTAGAAAAGACTTAACAGAAGCTTCTATTTCATTTGGATGTTTGCAGAGCGTATGGTAGATCCAAGTCTCTGCCAAGTATTAATTCGTCCCACAAAACATTGGGAAATGGGAACAAATGGGAACAATTGCAGGATACTGCCGGTTGTAAAAACTGGAATGTGGGAAGCTCTTCCCAGGACTTGTTTGTTCATCATCTAGGTCAGAACAATGAGCTCAGAATCAGAGTCCTTCTACATTAAAGCCAAAATTGGAAACCAGCAGCTACAATAAAACTTTCGCCGTCTGCAACAAGAATTTTTTTGCTGATTCTTCACCTTTGCCTTCCGATTATATCTCCCATGAGCCTTGGACACAACAATTCTATATCTGATCTTCTGCACACCAAGCAGTCACCTTAATGTTGTCAGTAACAAATAATGTTATTGTGGCATATTGCTTGGGAGAAACAACTCATTCATATTTATCCTGTTGATTCAAAATTCTATTGATGCTAATGCAGTTGCCAACAGTCTTGTTAAGTCAGGAGCGAGGAACCTATTTCTCCCCCAAGACGAGATTGGTAAGTGAGAAGGCAGTGAATACGATAATGTGTGGATGCAGGCACTGAAAATGCACTTCAGTGGGTGTGGAGTTGCACTTGGATATGTGTGCCCTTGGACAAAGCTACATGCCTCCCATGGTTATGGTGAAAGATAGCACAATAAAAGCACTTGCCGCATTACAAATGCTTCATAAATTAAAACTACAGGCAGGGCTAACAAGTAGGTTAGGATGACACCATCTGGCAGGTTTACTAAAACAGAGCGGGAGCCAAAGCAGTGCAGACACAGAGGCAGCCAGAATGTTTATGGCTGAGCACTGGCTTGATTCAGAAAGTTGATACAGCATCGCCTGAGCAATCGAGATGTGGTCAGACATCAAGAGATGTGGTCAGGGAGTTAAAAAGGGTCTCATGGCTTCCGTTGAGGTGGCTGTGAAAGCGCTCATACATAGACTTAAAGATCTTGGACTCTATGTTTCTTCAATGCTGGTACCAGCTATTAATTGAAGAAGCTGCCTGTGTACTCAGGGATCTATTCCAAGTTTGTGAGTAGCAAGAGGAGTCATTTGTAGATAAAACAGCCATGCAAATAAGGTAGGAAGAGGCAGCTCAGTGCCATCATAGTCTGATTAACCACTGTCCCCCTTGCCCCACCATCGCCTCTAAGCACAGAAACCAACTGCCTGCCACTACCATGTGCCATGCATCCAGCTGGCTCCTAAGGGAAACATTGGCAGCATACCAGTCCCTGTCACCCTCCTGCCCTACACACACTATGGGTAGAGAGGGTGCTGCATGTGCAATTAACCCAGAAAAACGCATACAGACTATGCGGGGTACTTTTAAAAGTCTATCTGCTCTGTGTTTTGCTTGCATCACGGCCTATGGTCAAAATAAATAAATGCACAAATTCTTACTCTGCTGAGGCTCTGTCATGCATTACCTGTGATTTCATCTCATAGAGGGTAGCATCTTCTGGAGTTAACTGAAGTGCTTCATCCCACTTCTGAATAGCCTCCCGGTACCTGCAAGTTGTTAAAACAATAGTTCATTCTTACTAGATTTATGGGTGTTTCAAAGGCCTGGTATTCTTACCTTTTCATTAAGGGACCAACATTGCTTTGACTAGATATTCATTCCAAGCATCTCACAAATATAAATTAATGTTCCATCCCACCACCCCATGAGACACAGGGGGTTAAAAAAAAAAAGACAGCGCAATTTCAATTTCTTATTGTGTATTTTGCCAAACATGGTTTAGTATGCATTTGAACAGATGCACGTAATTGGTGGGAATAAAGTAGGCCACCGCATGTGACCTCTCAGCCAAATCTGGAGCTTACTCTACATGTTTTAGCCATTCCTGGGGTCAATGCAATAGCAAGTTCTCCTATGTCCGTTGCAGAAAATAACAGACTGTTCCCCTGCTCATGTGTATGCACAGAACCCCCATGCAACTATGCTCATGTCTTCCTTGGCAGGGGGTTGGACTCGATGGCCCTTGTGGTCTCTTCCAATGATTCTATGAAGAAACTAGTTCATGTGTGAAAATCTGAACCTGTGGAGATATGCACATGATAAAGTGCACAGAGAAGCCCTAATGGATGAATAAAACTTTCTTTTGGACCTTGGAAACCCCATCCTCAGAAGGGGCAGCAGAATCTGGATGACTATGCCTGAGGGAAATACGCACTAGAGAAAAATAGTGAGCAATTGTTTAACTGCATTTTGTTAGCTTCAAGCTGTCATCACAGAATTGCAGAGAGAACTCTGAGAGTCATCTAGTCCAACCCCTGCAACACAGGAATCTCAACTAAAACATCCATGACAAATCGCCATCAAACCTCTGCTTAAAAATGTCCAAGGAAGGAGAGTCTACCACCTTCCGAGGGAGTCTGTTCCACTGTCAAGCAGCTCTTACTGTCAGAAAGTTCTTCCTGATGTTTAGTCAGAATGGTGAAACAAGATTTTGATGAGGCAGTTCTTTTCGAAACTTGGCAACGAAAGTGTGCTAGTGTGGTACTGCACCACCTTTAAAATTATGAAGGCATCCTATACAACTTTTTGCTGTAGCAACTGTATAAATAAAAACTAATTTATAGCCCATCTTAACATTCCACAAGTGCTGTTTACTTTAAATGGAAGGAAAAACCTTACAAAATGAATAATTATACAGTTTCATGAGAAGTATACAATGCATTATAAAGTGAGTTTTCTATTTTGAAAGTGGTTTTTTTTTACAGAATTGTACAACTTTTACATTTTTTATTAACAGCTGCCTCACAATCATATCTCACATTCAAAAGTAAAACATGCAATTATTATTTTTAAAGAAAGAAAAAACCACAGGAAAAACAGATATTCTTTTTTTTTTTAAGGACAGAACATGTAGAGAACTGAATGTTGGACGTGCTACTGAAAATATCTGGAGAACAAACAAACACCACAAGGCTGCAAAATTGTCAGGGCAATGGCTGATTAAAACCATGACTTTTGAGCTGTAATAAAAGTTAAGCTCTTTGGGGGCTTATATAGTCAGCAAAATGAATGAAAAAATGCAGGCCATAATCCATGCCAAGCAAGAAGACAACGTATTTTTCCATGAATGGGGGGGGGGAATATTTGCATACACTTTTTAACAAGGACAAATTCAGCACAATGAATGAAGTGCTGCTCTTCCAGGTCAGAATCTGAAACTTTTGGGTCTAGAGGCTACTACAGAGGCCTCAAACATTTTGCCAACACAAATGATGTGGAACTTAGGACTGGGAAAGGAATTTGACATAGCATCTCCTCCTTTCCCTGCCGCCTCCCAATCATATGATAAAAATAGGGTTTTGAAAACCCTTGGCGCCTCAGTGAGGCACCAAGTTCTGCCCAACATTGGAGGGGCTCATCGCGTGTGCATGACATCACACATGTGATATCATGAGCACTGGGAGGAGGCCTGCTGCCACTGCAGGGAGGCTCTGAAGATTGGGGGGGGCTCAGCCCTGTCCCCACATATTTTGCAATTCCAAAGCATATCAAACACTGCGAAAAATAAAAAATTCACATGCTGCCACTGAGAGATGTATATGAGAAAGACTGGCATCAAAAAGTAAGGAAAGGTTTAAGCTATCTTTTCTAACCCTAAATTTCAAGCATGGTTCACCCATAATGGGACAACCATGTCTAATGGTGAATGCAACTATTTTGCTGCATATGCACACAATGACTCTTCACATCTCAGCCATTATGTAGAACTAGCAGAGAGGTTTGCGAGACCTACATCATTGCCCAACTTGTTATTTAGAGGAAGAGGGTGATGGGAGAGGATTGGTTTATTTGCCGATGATATCACAATGGCCTTTAAATCTATAATACAATAGCATTTTCCCTTATGCTTGTTCCCGGGGTGCCAAAGGCACACTTTACCAAGAAAAGTTGGCGGGTTCGCTTTATTTCTGCTTTCTAATGGAACATCTCCTGATCACAATGGTGGAAAAGTTCAGGGAAAAGACTCTTTAGGTTCCACAATACAGTCATACCTCATGTTACGTCCACTTCATGTTACGTTCTTTCAGGTTACATCCCGCGGCGACCCGAAGCGCAAAATGACGTCATGTGCATGCACAGAAGCAGCGAATCGCAACCCGCATG
Source organism: Podarcis vaucheri (assembly GCF_965113315.1). NCBI lineage: Eukaryota > Metazoa > Chordata > Lepidosauria > Squamata > Lacertidae > Podarcis > Podarcis vaucheri. The sequence continues at coordinate 19,809,986 of NC_138749.1, forward strand.
TGCGCAGATTCACCGCTGCGGGTTGCGCTCTTTTCATGTTGCGAATGGGCCTCCGGAACGGATCTCGTTCGCAACCAGAGGTACCACTGTACCATCTCCATGCCTCTGTAACATTACCATCTGCTCACTACCAGATCCAGAAATCACCACATTGCAGCAGAGAAATGCAAGTGGGTTATGTCTCCATTTTGTTGCTTAAGATCAAGGAAACAGGCTGAGGGACCTCACACATACACAAGGAGAAACTGTGCGACTGAAGCGAACCTCATGTCAACACTGTTCTAGCCCCACATGAAAAGAGAAGGCAGCAAGGGGGGAACTGTGCCAGTTATTCTCCTGCTATCTATGGAAGCAACTCAAGTCATCTTTGAAGTGCTGCTGCTTCCCAGGCCACAAAAATAATATCAGAAGCCAAAGGATGCATGAAGCTCCTCTCCACGCCAGCCTCATCTCATCCAGAAACAGGTCCTTCCATCTGCACTGAGTTTTTTAATGTTACCTCTGTGATGTGCACAGATGAATTCAGACTCCTTTGAAAGGAAGTAGTATGAGAAGGTTATGAAAAGGGCATTAATTGGCTTTGCTCTTACATAAAAGGAAACATTAAATAACATTTCCTTGTGAATAAGAACCAATTACCACCTCTACCAGCAAGCTGGAAAATTAGAAGCCTGAAAAACTCTCTCTAAAGGCCAATTTCTCTCTCTCTCTCTCTCTCTCTCTCTCTCTCTCTCTCCCTCTCCACACACACACACACACACACACACAAACAGCAACTTGTCCATTAAGATTTGTGGATGCAAGAAAACATAGCTTTGCTGGATCCAGTCACAGGCCTGGCTACTCTAGCAGTTTGTTCTCACAGTAGCCAGCCATATGCTTGTCGGAAGGCCACAAGCAGGACACAAGAACAACACTCTCCCACTCATGATCCCCAGCTACTGGTATTTAGAGGCATACTGTGTTTGACATAGTGTTATAAACTCAGATACATAGGAGTCAAATGGCTGCTTTAACCAGGGTTGTAGTCAACTAAACAGAATGTCTAGTTGCCATTTTTGGACTAGATGGCTCAAAAGCTATATTTTTCAATACCATTTTTTGGTTCCTGAAATTCATTCTGACTGCGCAGATAAAATATAACAGATAGAATTCTACAGGATGTGTTGCTGGGCATGCGCCATCAGGCATGCGCCTCCAGATGGTAGAGACGTCAAGTGGCATCCTGGCACCCGGGTACCATCACTTAGTCACAAGCCTTGGGCCTGGTGAATTTTGAACGCTGGTCTGGTATGAGAAACAGTGTGATGCCATCACAACTGATAGTCATGGATGAATGACAAAGAACATAGCAAAAGCAACTCCCACTTCTTCTCAGCTCACCAGATAACCCAAATCTTGAAAAACCAAGGCAGACTGCAGTTCTGAAACATACTCAGACCTATTGTTGGAAAATGTTTGAGGGAATTTGGAGCCTTCAGTGCACACATCAGCATTCATGGTGGAACACTGCCAACAGCAAGCAGACTAAAAAACACAGATCAGACAGCATTTTTGCTAAATTTTAAGATACACAATATTAATCTTCTTTCTTTAAAGTAAGGTAGCAGATAAACAGACGTCTCTGGAGACTATATCTGGAATGCCTGAAGTTCTCGTGCTTATAAATATACAGGCAATCTACTTAACTCCAGCGGCGTCAAACATTTCAAACCATTTACACATAATTCCATGGACCTAATATTGCAGTAAGAATTCCATGAGCGCACACTGGACTACATATTATGTTTTAGTCAGTTATATTGATGTAGCTGATATATTACCTTATATAATTATGATTCATCTACATAACACTTTATGTTTATAGCAACAACTGTGATAAACATAACAATGATCTCTGATATATTCGCTTGGTTGGGGGGGGGGGTGAAACACACTCCAAGTAGACTTTAAAAATCATAGTTGCCTGGTAGTCTTTGGTACTGCTGGAATTTTGAAGATTTCTTTCAAACCACTTTGAATATTTTGTTTTTATGCCACTTTTTTATTACAAAGAACTTCTAAAGTAAACTAAAATAAAGTAGACCAAATATCTAAAATATTATGCTATTACAGTGGTACCTCGGGTTACATACGCTTCAGGTTACATACGCTTCAGGTTGCAGACTCCGCTAACCCAGAAATAGTACCTCAGGTTAAGAACTTTGCTTCGGGATGAGAACAGAAATCGTGCAGCGGCGGTGCAGCAGCAGAAGGCCCCATTAGCTAAGGTGGTACCTCAGGTTAAGAACAGTTTCAGGTTAAGAACGGACCTCCGGAATGAATTAAGTACATAACCAGAGGTACCACTGTATCACTAAGAACTGAAAACATTTCTTCCACTCTTCCAAAGTTCAGGCTTTGGTGAGCCTTAAGATGTTGGGAGCCACTGTAGGCACAAAGGTTTGCTTTATTTATTTAGAAAATTTGTAATCTGCTTTTGTTTTCCAAACTGAAACTGCCAAGTTATAAAACAATAAAAGTAAAATAATAGTAGTTGAGCAACAAAACAGCAAAAATCCAGCAGAAAAAAGAGATACACTCCCCGTTTCAGACATTTAGTATACCTGCTTTGAACACCTGGTCTGATGCTCCGCAGATGGGAGGAAACTCAATAGGCACAACAGCCACCTCTGAGAGAACTCAAACAACTGTAGGTGGCGATCTTGGCTCTGTACCACATTGTTAAGAAGTTGGCCAGTCATAGTGCCCTGTCTCTCGCCCCCAAACACACACATAAAAGCTCTTGTAAATAAGAAAGAGATCTTTATGCAAGCAAATAATGGTATAGGCTCAGCAACAGGGACAAGGCTCAGGAGCCATGCTTCAGGAGCTCAGGAGCAGGGCAAGAAGTTCAGAACTGGACAGAGACAACGAAGCTGTCCCAATAAGTTTCCCATGCCCCACCCACCAAGGTGTGGCGCACTCGCTCCCCTTGTGGGAATATTGGAATAACAAATCCATGTTCCTTCACGTAGTCTGCCCCATCTGCAAAGGTGGCACCTGATTCTAGGTGACAAGACTGCACCCCCTTGTTTGGGCTCCTGTTAAGTTATTGACACCCCCGGTTCCTCCCTGCCGCCCCATAGCTGCTTCAAACCTTTACCAGATTCCACTGGGCTCTCTGCTCCACACATAGGAAAGTTGGGAGAAGGAGCCAGTAAGGTTCCAACTATTCAGGTCCCGCCTTCTGTTTTTTGCCCCTCCTCCTCTTTCGAGTCTGCAAATCCAAAGCCAATCCTTACAGCACTGTAGGGCTTGTGTCAACAGCATCCAACGGAAGTAGCTTGCCCTGTCCCACTTGTTAAAGGGAACTATTGTTTTTCTGTTTCAAACTATATTTCTATCTGACAAAGAAACTGCAGTATAATCTCCATGTCCAATACTCTCATGTATAGGTGCACAATAAATTAATGAAAAGCCGGGTCAAAGAACATTGTGTGAAGTTTATCACTCTTGAACTCGTCATAGTATCTGCTATCCGATAAGAATATCCTGGTACAACCTTCCCAGGTCGATAAGAAGAGCAATATTATTTCCATACAAGTCAAATCTACTCTCAGAACATTTATAAACAAGGAGATCTCAGGAGATATCAAACTGCAGATGTCCGACCTGACAATGTCTGTGGGCGGTAGGGGCGGGGAATGAGGTTTCCTGGCAAAACCAGCCCAAGACATTCATAGTTAGCATGTCAAAGGTTGAAAGAGAACAGGATAAAAGACCCCCGTGAAAAGGAAGCTGTTTTCTTCCTTTTATCTCTCACAAATGAGAGGTTCGCCTTTTTGTTACTCATTTCTTTTTTAAAAGGACCTCTGAGAATTATCTAGCCAGATTTCCTTCTATAAAACACAGAGACACTGCAGGACTTGGAGAAAAGATTTTTTTACTGAAGGGGCTTATCTTTTTAATTGGCCATTGATTATATACATCAGTGAATGAATGGCCTGTGGCCACACCACAAAAACAAAACACCAGCAAAAAAAAATGGTTCCAAAAGTGACAGGACGTGGTACTGCTGATTTAGCTGGCAGCATTCTTCCATCTGAATCACAATTACTTATTACAGCGGGGGTGAACTGTGATTCTGAGAAACACAGTGCTGTTGGAGGCATCTCTTGGCTGAAATAATGGACAGCTAAGTCTTGGGACGTGGGTGGCGCTGTGGTCTAAACCACAGAGCCTAGGGCTTGCTGATCAGAAGGTCGGCGGTTCGAATCCCCGCGACGGGGTGAGCTCCCATTGTTCGGTTCCCAGCTCCTGCCAACCTCACAGTTCGAAAACACATCAAAGTTTAAGTAGATAAATAGGTACCGCTCCAGCGGGAAGGTAAACTGCCTTTCCATGCACTGCTCTGGTTCGCCAGAAGCGGCTTTGTCATGTTGGCCACATGACCCGGAAGCTGCCTGCGGACAAACACTGGCTCCCTCGGCCAGTAAAGAGTAATAAGCGTTGCAACCTCAGTTGTCCACGACTGGACTTAACAGTCAGGGGTCCCTTTACCTTTAAGTCTTGGTACTTTGTTCATATTCAGTTGTGGGCAGGAAAAAGGTCTCTCTTAAAGGGTGTGAACTCAAGATCATTTAACACATCAGGGTATGTGTTTTTTGACCTCACAAATGAGGAGGGTAAAAAAGAAGAAGTAAAGGGATGGAGACTAATCTTTTCAGTGCATGTTTATGGGTGGAAATGGGGTTTCAACCCACATTGTGTGGACTAAGGAAAGGCAGTTTTATTGCTTTGATTTGATATCCTTCCTGCACCTTCCATTTCTAAGCTATTGGTGGCAGTTGATTAAAAATGGCCTGGCAATGTTTTTTTGTTTAAGGAACAAGAAAAACCCCCATAAAGCATATACAAAAGTAGTACAAAAATTAGAATTATATAAACATGTATTTCAGAAACAGATTGTGATACAGCATAGCTAGATTATATCACAAATGATGTCACCACTTTTGCAGGTCTGTTATAATACACAATGGACAATAAGTTGCAATAAATCTAATGATGCAATGATGCTACAATACGGCAACAGGCACACAACAATCCTAAACGCACTTGTTTGGAAAGCAAGTTACAATTAAATCAATGATGCTCGACTATATGGAGTCTCATGGAGCTATACAGCAGAATGTAAGCATTCTAAATAAATAAAAACTGTCTTTCACTGAATGTCATTAGTCTATCCTGAACAGTATCTTAATCTGAATGGAAACTGCTCCATATTTTAAAAGGCTACTGTCTACACATGCATTAGCACATTGGGAATCTATATTTGGTGTTTTAAAGAAGTTTTCATGTCACTGGCAGATGTAAGAGAGGAGTAGGGAAATCAAGGATATAGACCCATGGTCAAAGGGAGGGTTCAAAACCTAGTTTCTCCTATTTATTACTGAATCACAATGACAATGAAGACAAGAGCTGCAACTCACAAATGGAGTCTGTGCAGAAAACAACACTATCAAACATATTATGAGAGGAGGCACTTGTCACATGAAAACCAGCCATGCATGAGAGAACCTTGTAAGAACAAGTCCAGAGATATCATAGTAACTGCTGAACTGGGCTGGATCAAAACAGAAACAAAGAAAAATGAGAAAATTCTGAAAAGATGAATTTATATCCCAAATAATCCATGTCTTTGAACCCAATGTTGATGGCGCAACTCTGGCCACAGTCACAACAATGGCCTCTATTGTCTGAAAAAGGAAGAAGATTCAAGTCAAGCTTGCAAAAATCTATCACTTGCCCGATAATAATTGTTGGAAATGTAAAGAAACTGAAGGTACATTCTTTCACCTTTGGTGGACGTGCCCAAAGATTAAGGCTTTCTGGGAGATGATCTATAATGAAATGAAAAAGGTATTTAAATATACCTTCCTGAAGAAACCAGAGGCCTTCCTCTTGGGCATAGTTGGCCAATTGGTGCCAAAGAAGGACAGAACTTTTTTAATGTACGCAACAACAGCAGCAAGAATACTGATTGCAAAGTATTGGAAGACACAAGATTTACCCACACTGGAAGAATGGCAGATGAAGGTGATGGAATACATGGAATTGGCAGAAATGACTGGCAGAATCCGAGATTAGGGAGAAGAGGCGGTGGAAGAAGACTGGAAGAAATTTAAAGACTACTTGCAGAAATACTGTAAAATTAATGAATGTTAAAGGGATGTTGGATTGAAAATAAGCGGTATTGGTAAAAAGATTAACAAGAATATGTGAATACGGATTGATAAAGGTTTATAATATATAGTTATAATAGGTTAAGATATTGAGTAAAGATAAATGATAGAGGGTAAGTATTTGCTGAATTAACTATGTGAACTGGAATACAAAAAAGGGGGTGTGAGGAGGTCAGGAAACAAGTAAATGAAATATAAGACATGAAAATGTTGATTTCTTTTTAATTTTTTCTTACTTTTTATGTGTTTTGTCTTTCTATTTTTGTATCTCTTTTTCTTTTATTATTGTTATTCTTTTTTATCGTTTATTTTTAATCTTGTAACTTTTTATTGTCTGTAAAATCTCAATAAATATCTTTTTTTAAAAATGAAAAAGGAAGAAGATTCAAATGCAAGGCCCAACACAGATAGGATGCTTTCTCATCCAGAGTCAGATTACTGGGTCCATCTGGCGCAGGATGATTAGCACAGATTAGTAGAGGGTCTCCAAGGTTTCAGAAAGGTGTTTCTTCCCACCCAGCTTAAGGTGCCAGGAACTGAACCTGAGACCTTCTGCATGCAAAGCAGATGCTCTTCCACTAAGGTACAGCCCCTCCCCTTCCAACTATGGGGACAGACAGATCTTTCCAAGTGATCTTTCCACAGATCACTTGAATGGAGCTGGCAGACCACCAGGGGTCTGTGGACTATAATTTGAGAGCCTCTGCCCTAGACCCTGAATTCTATCCCCAGGGCCCTGCAGAAAAGCTGTGAAACTTATACTGGTTTAGACTAAAGCGTAGTGTGTTGTGGGGCGGGGCGGGGGGACTCAGTTTTCTCTGGACAATGACACTCACTTCTTTCTGAAAGATGCATATGCCCCCACTCCCACTTAGCTCATTTCCTGTTCAGTAGCGATGGTTCTCTTGGGCATCATCATGCAATTTAAAGCTGTGTGCGATTCAATGACTTCTACTTCTGTACAGAGGATTTGGCCATTTAATTTCTCCTGAAAAGAGAGATGGCTCATTCTTGATTTCAAGAACTTTTAATAGCTGGGGGCAGGGAAAGCTGCTTGAGCCGCAAATAAATGTCCCACCCTTCATCTCTTTTGTATACGTTTAATAGTTTAGTTCCCAGAAGGTATTTCCCCCCAACTATATTCTACTACTGCCATGGTAACCAGTAGCACTGCAAGTGCATTTCATTTCTCCTTAGAAGCAATTGTTGCATTTGTGCTTTATTACCCTGGACAAATGCTCTTTGGGGACCCATTGCATGAGCTCATTCTTACTCTTCCTTGGAATCACGGAAGCGGGAAACAACCAAGACTTGTTATCACCATAATAATCAGGGGGTTGAGTCTCCTAAGGAACAATTACTGTTCATTAATCAAGTGCTGCTCTGAAACATCTTAGGTGACGGGATCCCTCATCATCTAGTATAGGAAACAATTCCCAAACACTTACAAGCATTCTCTGGACATGTAACAGGCCACGTATAATATCCAGGTTTGTCTTCAGAAATAATGTACTAGCTTAGTGGGCTCCAGTGAAGTTAGCTCCAAAGGTTGTGCAGTCTCCCCATTTTATGCCATAGAAAGAATTTGCAGGTTTTACAGTTTACAGGCTTACAGATTTTTAATGCCTGAAACTACCATCCTTAGGCCATATCACTTACACAACAACAACAGCAACTCCCCATGTTTGCCATGAGGTAGAAGGTGGGCTGCTATTCAAAAGAAACAAGGGTCCAAAAAGCATTATGATTAATATGGATACTGTACAGCTGATTTAGAACATATGCAAAAATCTGTACATCACTGCTCTTTGTTGGTATTGCTAATGCTGTGTTTTTATGGAATGAGATGTAAATGAACAGGAAAGAAAGAAAGAAAGAAAGAAAGAAAGAAAGAAAGAAAGAGTCTACACAATTGGTAAAAATCACATAGTAAAGTTTTTCCTGGGCCGTACCTCTTCAGTCTCCAAGCACAGAAATCTCTACAAGACACAAGGCACTTTTTGTGTGAGAGAGATTTACATACACACTGGGGGATAAAATAAAATATTTTGGTAACTAAGCAAAATAAAAAAAATGTATATAAATATATGTTACCATTGCAACAATCTGTGCAAACCTAAATGCTGATGTGTGGAGGATGTTAAAGTTGTTTCTAAAAGTGCTCCATGTTTTCCTGTAAGCACACTAAATAAAAACTTTTCTTAATGTCCAAAGCCTGATATTTTGAACTCAAGTTTCATTCTGATAATGAAAGCTATTAAAATCAGAAAAGATAAATCCATAAATTATTCTGATGGAAACCTTTGTATGCTCTACAAATTACAGTGAAATGAGATTTCTTGTACGGCCTGTAGAATCTCCAGAATTATGTGTATTCAATATGTTCAATGGGTTTCCTTCTAGGCAAATGTATGACTACAGTACTGCTCCAATCTTATCCTTGTGGGCTGGCCCAGTTTGGTATTCTTTGCATACAACAATCTAACAGTCCTGTTCTCCCTGCTTCTGCAGATCACAAGGTCTGAATAATCACTCAAAATGGCACTCCATCTTAAATCTACTCCCATCTTCTGTAGAAAGTAGTATGGCATTCTCTTCTCCAGATATCATCAATGTTCTCTTTCAAAGAGCAGCCAATGAAGTGGGGTTGGACAGGACAGAAAGTTCTCCAACATATAGTGGAGTAGATAGGAGCAAAACTCGACACAAGGGCGGTGTTTTCCGAAGCAGAGTAACATTTCTTCTAATGAGTAGCTTGCCCAGATTGCTTTAACCACTTGGGATCCAAGTCACAGTATCCTGTTTAAAATTGCAACTTAAGCTACGCTTAAGCCTGCACGCAACTGCATGCCATATTCTTAACTGCACAACATTATTATGTGCTATTAAACAGCAAGTACGTTTCTCCCGAGATTATTTGGTTCATATCACATTTTCATATTACACTTGTGCAAGAAGTGTCAGCTTCCTCAACTGATTAAGCAACTCTAACAACTTTGTACTCTGTCAATGTTCCCCACATTTAAAAGTAATTGGTATCCAGGAAAGAACATAATTTCGTTACTCTCAAATGATCCGGCATCTAATGTACCTTTAAGCCAAGAGATAATGTTTTATTGGTATCATAACATTCTACGGAAGGAAACACGTGCTTGGAATTAGCAACCATAATGACTTCAGATCTCAAGAAAAATGAAATTCTTTACGCTGTTCCTATATCAAATACAAACTGATTGCATAATGTTAAACAGCTCTGACCTCCATGATAATTTTTTAATAACCTGAGCAGCAATAAAGTACACAGGAAGCAAAGCTGTTAACAGCGTTTATGTCTATCAATAGCCCAACAATTACTGCAACACACTATATGTGGGGCTTCCATTGAGCTTAGTCTGAAAGCCATGGTTAGCACACCATGCTGCAGCATGATCACTGACAAGATGGTCTTGCTCAGAGATGTACACTATATGTTATTGGGACAAATTTAAAGTGTTCCTATAGATATATAAAGCCCTCAATGGCGTAGGGCTGCCTCACCCCATCTGTGCCCACCTGACCACATAGATTTAAGGATCTGGCATTTTACAAATGCCGCATAATATTAATTCCACATTTGCAAGTAATCAATCTTTCAGCGTGGCCGCACATACACGTTGGAATGACCTGCCCATGGGTGTTAGAGAGAAGTCCTGGCAGGGCTCTGATGAGTGTGTGATGGAGGTAGAGGGGGCAGAAGGCTGACCCAGGAGAGAGGCCAGCAATTTATGGAGTTTGGTGCCGCCCGCGAAGTAGGAAGCAAGATGGGGGGAAGGGGAAGGGTCTGAGCAGTCAGAGACATAATCGAGGGCACAGGACATGTTAGAAGTGGAGGAAGAAGGTGATCTTCCAAGGGGTGGGTTGGTTGAATCCCCACCATCTCCCACCCCACTGTCTCCTAGAATCAGGAAGGCCTTGAAGAGGGAAGTGCAGCAATGATTTCTGTGTAGAAGTCTCAGGTTACATGTGTGAACTCCATTAAGTGAGGTTAGAATGTAGGTCAGTAATGTACCCACAGCGGCTAAAATAAATCTCTCAGTTTATTTCCAGGCCACCTATCTCGATGACTTTCTATTCTTTTCAAAGATCTCGTTAATCAAGAAATAGATTTAAAATTGATCCTACTGTATTTCTAATCTTCAGACAACACTGTATTAAAGAGGTCTTTACCACCATCTAGTGGCTAGTCAACACTACTACTACTAGATCATGGCAAAAAAAAATATTTTTTAGATCTGTACTCTTTTTTTTGACCATAGACAATAGAACTTCCCCCTCCTCTCCCCGTTGTGGTCCCACACTCTCCTGAAATCTGCTCCAGAGGGTTGGGGGGGATCCTCAGAACAGATTTAGGTGGCATACAGCAGAGAGAAAGTTTTGTTGCCCAGCCAACACAACCTATACACCTGAAAAAAACCATCATAAGATTAAAATTTTTCAAAAACCATCATCTTTACCTTTCATTCTCAGCCAAAATTGCACCTTCATCCTTCAGATGTTTACTTTTGGCTACGCAGTCTTCCAGGAGAAGCCCCTTTTTTCTTTTAGTGTCATGGAACCATTCAGCTTCATCACTGTCAGCAAGATCCTGCTCATCAGCAGCCTGAGCTTCAAATTGCTGAGATGTTACCTTCGACACCTTCTCACCAATCTTCCTCTTCCACCCAAAGGAAGCCATTTGGGAAAGCTTTTGGAAAAGAAGGTAATTTCAACCATTGGCACCATTTTGTTTTAACACAAACCATAACAAATGACAACTGAAATTAGTTGCGACAGAGGTTAACTTGCTCAAAAGGGACTGATTTGTACAAATGAATTCTGGCCATGATGTGACTTCCACATCAGCCTTGTAAACTTTAAAGACTTGTTGAAAGAGGAAGGTCTTCAATAGGCATCAATAATAACATTAGGAATACAGTGGTACCTCAGGTTACATGCGCTTCAGGTTACGTTACATACGCTTCAGGTTACAGACTCTGCTAACCCAGAAATAGTACCTTGGGTTAAGAACTTTGCTTCAGGATGACAACAGAAATCATGTGGCAGAGGCGCTGCGGCAGCAGGAGGCCCCATTAGCTAAAGTGGTGCTTCAGGTTAAGAACAGTTTCAGGTTAAGAACGGACCTCTGGAACGAATTAAGTACATAACCAGAGGTATCACTGTAATAATGATGATGATGATGATGATAATAATAATGGCAGCAGAGGTGTTGCCCCATCTAATAATTAATGGGAGGGAATTCCAAAGGCTAGGTTCCATCAAATGTAATAATAATTGTGACTATTACAAGGATATTTGGGCCACCTTTCAAGCAAAGCCTGAAAGGGTGAGGGAAAGATCTACATCAGGAACAAGGGGGCAGGGAAAGGAAGACCATCACTGGGATTGCCTGGGGGTCCTGCCACCCAAGGCAGTCGCCTCACCTTACCTCATGGGTGGGCCAGCCCTGTCCCTACAATACAGCAATACAGTGGTAGTGAAGTATCAGTAAATGGCAATGGCTATTATGGGGTGGGGTGAGGGAAAAGAAGGCTGCACCTCCAAACTTCCACTGCCTCCTCACTGAAACTAAACCAGAGACGAAAAGTGGAAGACTTAGGAAGGCGCTTCTCTCCTTCAGGAGTCAGAGAACAAGGTGCTCGGGCAGCCATTTCTCCCTTGAGAACATTCTATCCACGTTTACTTGCCTTTTTAATGACACCCCGCCTCGCCCCCAAACCGCGCGCGCCCCCTATGCTTTTAGCGGTTCTTATCCGTAAGCCGCCTTGAGTCCCTGTCAAGGAAAAAGGCGGGTATAAATAAAAATAATAATAATATAATAATACAGGGGGAGGAGCGGAGGCATAATCCTCAACTGAAGAGGGGAGGCGATATTTACCTGGAGCCCCCTCCCCTCTCCAGCTCTGTCACAGTCCGAGCCGGGTCACATCTGTTTTTTTCAGCTCCCCGGAAGCGGGGGAGGGAAGAACCGGAAGTAGTCGCGCTCAGCCGGTTTGGGAAACCAGTGTCTATGGAAGTCCACTTCCGGTCTAGAGAGCGTTCGCTCTCCCCTGACGGTCTTTTGCCGCAAGTGCTTCTAACGCGACTCTCTCCCTCCCTCTCAGGGCCGGGAGAGACCATAAAGATTTCCATGGTAGAGCTGCGGCGCTCGACCTTCGCCGTTGCATGTTTTATTTACCTTCCTAACTCTACAGGAGCGGGCGGAACTGAGAAGTCCACTCTTCCGCCCAAGAGCATGCTGGGTGTTGTAGTTCAAGGAAGGCAGCAGCGCCCTGATGCGCCAGTGGGTGTTTGATGGGATTGTTGTCGTTTAGTCGTGTCCGACTCTTCGTGACCCCCTGGACCAGAGCACGCCAGGCACTCCTGTCTTCCTCTGCCTCCTGCAGTTTGGTCAAACTCACGATAGTAGCTTCGAGAACACTGTCCAACCAGAATAAATTATTATTATTATTATTATTATTATTATTATTATTATTATTATTACCCGGCCCATCTGGCTGGGTCCCCCCAGCCACTCTGGGCAGCTTCCAACAAAACACTAAAATACAATAACCTATTAAACATTAAAAACTTCCATAAACAGGGCTGCCTTTAGATGTCTTCTAAAAGTCCGGTAGTTGTTTTTCTCTTTGACATCTGGTGGGGAGGCGTTCCACAGGGAGGGCGCCACTACCGAGAAGGCCCTCTGCCTGGTTCCCTGTATCTTGGCTTCTCGCAATGAGGGAACCGCCAGAAGGCCCTCGGCGTTGGACCTCTGTCCGGGCTAAACAATGGGGGTGGAGACGCTCCTTCAGGTATACTGGACCGAGGCCGTTTAGGGCTTTAAAGGTCAGCACCAACACTTTGAATTGTGCTTGGAAACATACTGGGAGCCACTGTAGGTCTTTCAAGACTGGTGTTACATGGTCTCGGCGGCCGCTCCAAGTCACCAGTCTAGCTGCCGCATTCTGGATTCAGTTGTAGTTTCCGGGTCACCTTCAAAGGTAGCCCCACATAGAGTGCATTGCAGTAGTCCAACCATCCCTTCCTCTGTCGTCCCCTTCTCCTTGTGCCCTCAATCTTTCCCAACATTCCAGGGAGTCTTCTCTTCTCATGGGGTGGCCAAAGTATTTGAGCCTCAGCTTCAGGATCTGTCCTTCCAGTGAGCACTCAGGGCTGATTTCCTTAAGAATGGATAGGTTTCCAACCCCAACCTCTCTCACCACCAAAGGAACACAAGTCATAGCTATCAACTTTCAGATTTGAAAATAAGGGATCAGCAGCCTCAAATATAAGGAATCAGCACCCTCACCTTTCCCAGGGACAGTCTACAGGATATCTAACAATCCAGGATGGCAGCGGCAAACGGTGCTGGAATAAGGGAATTTCCCGCAGAAAAAGGGAAGGTTGACAGCTATGACACAAGTGAATAGCAAAGAACCTGTACAAGCAAGGCTGACACAAACCCCCACATATATTAAGTAAAATAGAAACATCGCCACCCGACCCCACCCCCCCTCACCTCTCTCCCCCTTTTCTTCCTAACGTCTCAACAAACAAAACTGATGTGCAAAAAATGTTACTTAAAAAGAGAGAAAGACATTGCACATGCTTTTGTAGACCAAGAAAATCCTTAGTAAAAATACATCTTAAAAAAAGAATGGATAGGTTTGATCTTGCAGTCCATGGGACTCTCGAGAGTCTCACTGCCTTGTCGTGGCGAAGGGGCTTGAATAACTCGGAGAAGCTATGAGCTATGCCCTGCAGGGCCACCCAAGACAGACAGGTCATAGTGGAGAGTTTTGACTAAACGTGATCCACCTGGAGCAGGAACCGACAAGCCACTCCAGTATCCCTGCCAAGAAAACTCCATGGACAAAGACAACAGGCTTGATGGATGCCACAAAAAATGGGTTATGCGCACACCAGATATCTGGCCTGGGGACAGTGGAAACACATAAATATATGCAGCCATGCTGATCTTAACCTTCTGAAATCATGTGCTCTCTGAAAAACTTTACTCACTTATTGTGAAAGGGAAGGTTTTTTTACAACTGATTTTAAACTGCAATGCTACAGGTTGTGTTGCTTTGAGTTACATTGACTTTTTACAAATGCTACTAATAAATAATTCATTTATACATTTATATTCTGCACGATTCAGCACAAATGCTCTCAAGGCTGGCAATATAAAGGATGCACCTAAACCATGGGTAGGCAAACGAAGGCCCGGGGGCCGGATCTGGCCCAATCGCCTTCTAAATCCAGCCCGTGGACGGTTTGGGAATCACTGTGTTTTAACATGAGTAGAATGTGTCCTTTTATTTAAAATGCATCTCTGGGTTATTTGTGGGGCCTGGCTGGTGTTTTTACATGAGTAGAATGTGTGCTTTTATTTAAAATGCATCTCTGGGTTATTTGTGGAGCATAGGAATTCCTTTTTTTCTTTTTTTCAAAATATAGTCCGGCCCACCCAAAGGTCTGAGGGACAGTGAACCGGCCCCCTGCTGAAAAGGTTTGCTGACCCCTGACTGAAATGGAAGCACATCTTCTGGTTGCACAATGTTTCACGCCACCTCACTTGGTTTCATAAACCCATCCCCTAGAATATACTGATCGCAACAGCAATAATGGATATTCTTCAGGGAAGCTTGTCTGGCGTTATTAATGTCCTCATTAAAGAATCTGACAAATGTCTAGAAACCCAGCAAATGCTCAGGAACAGCTAAAATAAATGGCTACTGTTGCATTTATTTAATAGCCATTTGTGATTTTTTAAAATAGTTTTTATATGAACTCAGTATAACTACCACATTCTACTTATTGTTAACTATATTGTTGTAAGGGCTGTTCAGATATTGCTGTACTGATAATTTCTGATTCACTGTTTTGGGCTTTTGGGAAAGAAAAGCACATGGTGGATATTAAGCAGAAGTGAAGTGGAACTCCATTGGTGTAGTTTTTATACTTTTACCACTTTTGTAAGCCTGAAATCAAGTTTAACAGCTTCCCAAAGGGTTAAGATGTCAATGTAGAGATGAAGAAAGCCAGAATGGTTATTGAAATTAGCCGAATATGCAATGTTAGTCAAATTAACCGAAAAATTGACCGACAACTCAAAACAAGTCTTTATTGCAAAACATTTCTTAAGAACAACTGTGGTAGTCTGAATTCAGTTGCTGGCTTTGAATAACCTCTGTAGCTGTACTAAGTAAAAAATAATGATATGGAAGAAATAATACTTTATTATAGAATGAGTGGATAGGTTTATGCAAAAAGTTAAAGAACAAGAAATGAACTATGGAGAAAACGGAAAGTTAGAAGTATTTTAAGAAAATTTACTGTCAAGTATATGAACCTATTTTTTCTTTTTTGATGACTTTGTACTTGTGTGGTAAATGATGTAAATGATTTTCTTTTTTATGTTTTGTTGATGCGTAAGCATAATAAAGCATTATATATATAAAAGAAAGAAAGCCAGAACACCGGGCACACAAATACATTTCACAGATTTACTTGCATACAATTTAATGTTTATTAAAAGTAACAAGTCATATACAGCTATCACAAGCATTTTTGTTTCATTCAGTATTGCCGAAAAAGAAAAAAGAAATCCGCAATAGAAGTAGGCACATCTTGTTTGTAAGAGAAGGTGGTCATCCATGTCATAAGCTATACAATGGTAAAATCAATTGACAAAAGAAAGTATCTCAAAAGCTTGTACTGAAACACATAAAATGTCAGAACACATACGAAAGTTGGTCTTTTGAAAATATTGCACCACAAAGATGGACTTCTACCCTCTCACCAGTGTTAAATTACATTGCACGTGGACAGTTTTATACACACACACACCTCGCAACTGATTATGAATTTCAGTAAATACAAATCATTTGACGGTACTTGGCCAATTAACATGATGCTCCCTATTGACTTTATTTTTGAAGTTGCTGTTGAGAAAGCCCTTTTTTTCCTTCACAGTTCCATAGCTGTCTCTTTTACAAAGCAGTTCCTCTTGTTGCATGACCATCTATTGCCCTATCCTAACATACCACTAAGAAAAGTAAGGTGACCTCACAGGGTCACACAAAAAAGAAGTAATTACAACATCAATATTTTACTGTAAGTGTAAAAAACACACACACTATGAAAAAGGGTTGTTTTTTGCTTGAATAATACACACTGGATAGCCTGCACTTTGGGGAGGCAGGGGAAAGTTATTTTTAAAAGAATGGAATAGAAAGAGAATGTTTCATGGCCAAAAACTATTTTTTAAAAAAATAATTAAAACTGGTATCCAACCAAGTTAAATTTGGGAACAGACCCATTAGAATTAAAGGCCCCAAATTAATGCCCATTAACTTCAATGGTTCTGCTTTATGTAAGAATTAACACTGGATACAACCCAGACAACCTGGTAGCGCAAAACGAAAAATGACATATATTGTTCCCAGTGTAAAGACAGATGTTGCTGGCATATATCTTCCCAGTCCCATCCCTCACAATGGAGCTTGTATAGGAGTCTCGCTGAAGCTGTAGTCCTAACGCAAGCAGAATTAGGAATAAGCCCCATTGAACTGAGTGGGACTTCCATAGAAACATGCATACAATTGGGCTGCATATCCCACAGAGATAAGACAGACGATGTGCAGCAGTGATGCTTATGGCTTGTGCCCACTATTGTCTGACATTTGCCAAAGAGAGCTTTCGGGTTGGTTTCTGAACACATCCTAGGAAAGCTACCAGCAAATAAAGGGGCGGGGAAGAGCGTGTTCATATCATTTTGCCAAGTGCACTATTAACAACAACAAAAATAAAATCACAATTACTGAATAGGTGCAAAAGAACTAGACATAAAAGGTATTTATATAAAAGGTAAGACTGTTGCTTGATCCCCCAAGACAACCTCTCTCTCTTACGGCATCGCAGCAGCAGTACATACCCCTTGTTCCTTTAAAGCCCCCTCTCTTCTGACAACACACACACACACAAACACACACACACACACACACACTTTCTCTCCTTTGGGAGGACAAATTACAGATCGCTGCTCAAGTTCCACTCTAAAGACATTGCTGCATTCTGGAAAGTTATGTCACTGTTTGAAAATAGGCGGAAAATGTGATGTGAAAAGACCACTCAATGTATCTGGCTCTGAAAGACCAGGGCATGGCAAGATTCCCAAGTAGCTGGAGTTTATGGGCTTTTGACACCATAATAAGCCATGCAATGGTCCAACTCCCTTCTAGTTAAACTACCGACCGTCGACAGTGCGTGAATTCATGCAGCAGATGTGAGCTTAAGCAGCTGCATGTTTATTCTAACTCAGTGCATATTCAAGCGCAGATATTGACTATGTTGGGACAATCATTACCTTGGTTTAAAGGCAAGCTGTGAACAAGTGTTACAAAGCCCCTTCGCATTAGCTAGCAAGGAAACAGGAAGCTTTCCATTAAGTATAGTTTCCCATTTTGTCCTAATTGGAAAACTATGGATAACCCAACAGGCCAGGTATTAAACCACTGCTTAAATTTGGTTGAAAATGGTGCCTTGTTCTGAAGCTGTTAACCATGGTTTCTCTATTCATACAAAACAGGAAACTATAATTAACTGAAGGCTTCTCGTTTGGTTTGTTCTTATCACAAAGTAAGGAATGAAGAGGCAGCATAAAAGGCTTGTTCATATCTCAGCTCATTACGCTGAGAAATTATTGTTATAAATTCTCCCATTAGCAGATCCAGATTAATATTATATCAGTTCAAACAGGATTGTTCCCTTCGGTGGTTTTCTACTTATTGCTGGCGCAATACATTTGGAAGATTACCACCAAAATGAATGAATAAGAGATCCGTTTTTCTGTGATCTGCAGGTACTGTGCAGCAAACATAACACTTAAAATGGTTGTGTTTTCCTTAACTGTCTGAACACTTAAATCATACTTAACCAACCTGGTGCCCTTTGGGTGTTGTTATCGACTCCAAATCCCATCACCCCCAGCCAGGAGACAATGGTCAGAGATAATAAAGTCATAGTACAATAACATCTGAAAGGACACCAGTTTGGGGAAGGCTGACCTAAATCATGGTTAAGGATTGGCTACAAACTAAGGTGCAAAAACAGTTTGCGTTAACCATGGTGAGAGTGCTACATCCGCAAAGCACCATAGGCAAGGCAGTTTCCACTACCTGCTTGCAAGGTGAAAGGCAAGTCTTCTGTACCTTATTATTTGGGGCGGGACTTAGCTTGGCAAGCTAAGATGTATCTTCACTGTGTGTTTGGTATGCTTGAAATCCTAACCAGGATTAAGGCAACAGACCAAACTATGTGTTGATAATGATTGGTATGTCTGCACTGGGCAATGATTGGAAAAATGTAGCATTTCCACTGGCATATCCTTCTGCAATTCTTTAAAAAAAACGCACACAAAAAAACATTTAAATCAATGTGTTCTTTGGAGTAAATTCATCAAATAAACATTTAAAAAACGCACAGCACACCCAGCTGCTTTTTGCTGTTGCTGGCCATTCTGTCAACACTTGCAGTTCATTACTGAAAAGCACACTTACGTTTCTAGCAGCCAAACCTGCTCGCTCATTTTTTTTTTAATCAAGAGGTTCCTGTACATTTCAAAACTGAACCAAAGCTACTTATTTTTTTAGAAATCTGAATTCAGTATTTAAAAAGTTGTGTAAAAAAAGTGATTTATGCAACACAGGCCATTACCAGAAGAGTAATCTGCCAAAAATCTGTATATGAAAGCCATATGAAAACAGGGCGCCAAGGAATTCTCAGTGCAAGATTCCAGAACTGCATGCACCAATCCGCTTGGGACTGTCTGATGAGCCACATGCTCATTGGGTGCAGGCACAGGAGCCACATCCTGTAAGTAGCATGCAGGAAGCTGTTCACTAGCTACCGGTATGACACATGGGCTGCTGAATCTACACAGTTGTGAACCTACCAAGTCTATTCTTGACTTTAAAGATCGGTAGCACCAGAGGCTGGAGAGCCCCTTTCCCTAAGTCAGGGATGGATAATATTTTTTTGGGGGGGGCTGAGGGCCACATTAGCTGTTGAGGGCCACATTCCAGCAGATCTATTTGCAGAGGAAGGAGCTGGAATTGCAGACTTTGCACAACACACCAAAGGCCTTTTCCCACCCTACAGAGCAGCTGATGGTCAAGAGGGGACCCACGGGCTGGATGAACTCTGGTTATGAGCTGCATCCAGTCCGTGGGGCTAAGGTTTTCCATCCCTGCTCTCTGCAGTTCTTGACTAAATCCCACAAGCAAGATCCAAGCATCCGATTAGGCTCAAAGAAAGAGCCTGCACTAAGTGTGGTGAGAATTCTGAATTGCTCCCCCAACCAAACAGAGGTCCCTGAAATGCTTCTGAAACGTGTGTGGCATATGCAGTGGCTGCTCAAGAAAAGTCACGCCTAAAACCGCCCTCAGACTCAAAAACAGGTTCCAGGATTCCTTAGATCCCGGCCCATTTCTTCCACTCTTATCACAATATCTAACCCAACACTGCTTTGATTGACTCTATTTGGCGTTACAATTTTCACTCTTATGCTTTATGCAGAATTCAAATGCATAAGGTTTCTGACATTGGGCTGCCTCTAACTAAGGTTTACTCAGAGTAGACGCTTTTAAATCAATGGATGCGACTAACTTCAGTCCTTTCATTTTAATGGGTCTACTCTGCGTACAACCTAGTTGCATCTGCCAACACACTGACTAGCAAAAGTAGAAGTTGCTTTAGCCTTTTTCATCCCAGCGCACCACCGGCTGCCAAAAACCTGAGACCAGTGCCACAAGTTTCAAGAGCTGTTTGACAAAGAGAACGCTTATACTGACAGAGGAGGGTGCAGCTGAAGGCTGGGATCCAAAGAGTCACCCCTCATCTAGAAAGTGACCACTTATACTGTAACAGGTATATAATATCAGCAATAGAAATACATACTACAAAAATGATCCACACGGTTAATACTCCATGAAGCCCCAATGTGCGTACAATGAAAGATAAACTCTTGCTGGAAAAGGCTGTCATTTTTTTTTTTTTTGTACCTGTTATCACAACAGTGACTGTCTAATCATAATTTGCTTCATTACGTTAAGAGGTCTAGACTGCTTTTAAATGTATGTTCAATTCCTGTGCAAATTGCAATGTGGCTAGTCTTCTCAGCGCCGAAGTTAACTACAACTTGATTATAACTGGAAGCATCAGACTATGATTTTCTCTCTCTTTTTTTAGGCATGCTTATTGCTGTAAAAAAAAAGCCAATCTTACAAATCATTGTGCAAGTATTTTAATAAGATTTGCACACATCTCAAAAAATTCTATCGTGTGGCTCCCTGATCTTGGGGTTAACTCGGTTGCAGAGGAATCAAGGGAAGAGGTCACCGATGAGGTAAGAGACATATCAGAGGATTTTCCTTGAGCTTCAGTGTCCAAATCCTTCTGACAAGATCTGTAGTTCGTCACAGAGCCTGACCTCTGGGGAGTGGTAGTCCCCGATTTTCCTTCGGTAATTTCATCTGGTGCAAGAAAAGAAAACAATTTAAGAGCCGCAGTGACAAGGCTGTACAATGGCAAATGAGGTAGCTGAAGCTGAAGCTGTTACAACACGAAGAAGAAGAAGAAGAAGAAGAAGAAGAAGAAGAAGAAGAAGAAGAAGAAGGAGAAGAGGAGGAGGAGGAGGAGGAGGAGGAGGAGGAGGAGGAGGAGGAGGAGGAGTTTGGATTTGATATCCCGCTTTATCACTGCCCTAAGGAGTCTCAAAGCGGCTAACATTCTCCTTTCCCTTCCTCCCCCACAACAAACACTCTGTGAGGTGAGTGGGGCTGAGAGACTTCACAGAAGTGTGACTGGCCCAAGGTCACCCAGCAGCTGCATGTGGAGGAGCGGAGACGCGAACCTGGTTCACCAGATTACGAGTCCACCGCTCTTAACTACTACACCACACTGGCTCTCAGTGTGGATTATTATGGTCACAGCTCACCAGGCAAAGCCATTGTGGTTCAGTGGAAGAAGTGCTGACATCTGGTTCTGGAAGTAATCCTATGAACTCACTTGGGCTGTAAGAACTGCCTTGCTGTTCAATCTCCCCCTACCATTCTGTTTCCACAAGTGGCCAGCCAGGAAGCTCGCAAGCAATGGTGCTGGCCATTCCCTTCGTCCCCCAGTATCTGGTCCTTAGACGTATACCATCTCTAAACCGGAGTCTCTCATACAACTATCATCACTATGATACCCTAGTACCTTTCCTCCATGAAAAGTCATGGCCAGTATTCACTTCCACATGTGGCAACAGTAGAGAATGTGGCGGCACAACTGCTGACAGGCTTGAGGTGAACAGATTGCTTTAATTCTGTATTAATTAACATTATTTTTAATATATTAGTGGCCATGTGATAATTTTAGCTTATAAATTTTATTGTTTAATGTCTTAACTTATATATTAAGGTACTTTTATAGCTCTGTTCAGAGTAGGTAATGTCTTGATAAAATAAATGTTTTGATTTTTTTGTATCAATTCAGTATATTTTCTTTTAATTGTTGAATGATTCTGTGTACACTGTGGCAGCCTTTGGCTATGTGCAATAAAACTAAAAGGAAGAAACGAAAGCTCAAAGCTCTTTACAGCTCAGGACCCCAATTTCTCCTGGAATGCCTCTCCCAGATGCTCAGAGGCTCAGAGGGTAGGGACACTGAGACAGCCTTTTCGGTGGTGGCTCCCATTCTGTGGAATGCTCTCCCCAGGCATGGTCACCTTTGTTGATATCTTTTCAGCAGCAGGTAAAAATTTATCTCTTTCCCCAGGTTTTTAATAAGAACTAAAATTATGTTGTTTTGTTACTAGTGTGCTGCCAAAGCTTCCTATGGGTCCCACCCCCCGTTTCTGATGGAATAGTGTATTTATATTTATATTTTAAATGTGTTGTAAATTGCTTGGAGACCTCCTGGTAACAAGTAACTATTAAGTCTGAATTAATAATACAGTGGTACCTTGGATGTTGTAACTTAATCCGTTCAATTCCCGGAACAGTTCAAAAACCAAGGCACGGCTTCCGATTGGCTGCAGGAGCTTCCTGCACTCAATCGGAAGCCATGGAAGCCCCATCAGATGTTCGCCTTCAGAAAAACGTTCACAAACCGGAACACTAACTTCCAGGTTTGCGGCGTTCGGGAGCCACTTTGTTCGGGAGCCATGCCGTTCTAAAACCAAGGTACCACTGTAATAATAACGAATTAATAGATTAAACCCGCTGCAATAAATCTCATCGTGTTTTTAAGCCATCCTCAGATCCCATGTGTGGAATAATAGCGGTCTGCCTCACAGATTTAGGGCAGGATAAGCACAATAAATGTTTTGCAGCACTTTGGGTAAGGAAGAGGTTGCTGGCAAATGATCGACATGACATACCATCAATGCTACGAAAATCCAGTAGGTAAGTCCTACTGTCGACCTGGTATAACTGGAGGCTCATTTTGGAATACGTGCCGGTCACTGGATTCTTCCTTCGAACACGCAAGTAGTATGGATTCACCACCTAGGAAACATAAAAGGTAATGGTAAAGGTACCCCTGACCATTCGGTCCAGCTCATCTCCCTTTATTGGCCGAGGGAGCCGGCGTACAGCTTCCGGGTCATGTGGCCAGCATGACTAAGCCGCTTCTGGCAAACCAGAGCAGCGCACGGAAATGCCGTTTACCTTCCCGCTGGAGCGATACCTATTTACTTACACTATGACATGCTTTCGAACTGCTAGGTTGGCAGGAGCAGGGAGCGAGCAACAGGAGCTCACCCCATCACGGGGATTCGAACCGCCGACCTTCTGATCGGCAAGTCCTAGGCTCTGTGGTTTAACCCACAGCGCCACCCGCGTCCCATAGGAAACATAGTTGAAAGTTAAAATCCCACCTTTTAAAAAATAAATAAATAAAGGTACTTCCAAAACAGTAATGGATAGGTTGATGCCAATGAAGACAGACATGACAAGTCCACTGAGTTGGGATTCAACCCTAAGCCTATTTTTGTAACTTACTATTCAAACAACCGCCTGTTAACAGAAAGTAATCATCTCACCTTCCACTCGTAATCCAGCTGTTTGATTGCTCGACAAACTTCTGCCATGATGTCGTTGGGTCGACTCTGGCTCCGGATTCCCAAATGCCACTTAGCTCTCCTGACCCCTTGATGTTTGGACTTCTGTGGGTTTAGCTCGTCGAGCGTATGGCGTTGCCTTGGCGTTTCAGCCACTAAAAATGGCACTCTTTCGGGGTGGGGGCGGGAGAAGTGATCATCGAGAAAGGAATCTGGTGGGCTCGTAGCCAAATAGAAGTCTTTCGCTTCATTCATTATTCTCCTGTTATCTATAATCAGGTGGTAGGCGACTGCTAAAGGATCCTGGTGGTTCCGGTTATACAGGCAGCCCAGCACCTCCTCCTCTGTGCATTCAAATTTATCACAGACCTCTTTTAAGGCTTCGTCGTCAATCATCGTTGAACTGTAAGACGGGTCCTCAGGAAAGAGGTACTTGGGGAGGTCTTGCTTGAACCATTCGTGTTCCCTAGATGCCAAACGATCCAGTCATTTCAAAAGCTAATTGGTGTATTAGCTAGAAAGCCTTTTATCAACAAAACATTGCAAATACGGATTTTAGCAGCTTAAGAACTTTCAGTTCTCACTTTGCAGGTGGAATTTGATGTGGCTCACAGCAGAACGCTGTGATAATTGCTGCAACTGTGGCCAAAGTAGTCATCAGGCTAGGATGTAAGCCTGTTTAGTATTCTCTCCACCCAACACACGCCTTCTAGCTAATGCTTCTTACAGAGTCTAAACATGAGTACTTCTCTTACACTGCAATCCTAACCAAGTGTATTCAAAAGGGGCTTATTCCCCATTCTAAGTGGGGCAGCATTGTTGCCTTCATCTCATATTGAATTGTGTCTGATTGGATTAAATTGAGAGTAGCCCCATTGAAATTAATGGACCTAAGTTAAGTCATGTCCAGCAATCTCAGTGGGTCTACTCTTGAGTATGACTGATGTACGATACAACTTATAATTTCTGACAGATATTTAAAAGTGAAGCTGGAATACGATACAACACTCTATTCACAACTTGATTTAAAACTGACTTAGTCTTTTCTACATATTTTATAATATGAGTCTATTTTCCTGTTATTTAAAGCTTATTCTCCTGTACTTGAATGGTGGTTGCAAAACGTTTGAATTACAATGAAATCTAATATAAAAATCAGCATATGATAAAGCTAAATATATGGTAGGGACTTAATACATTACTATAACTAAGAAAAACAATGCAAAAGCAAAGAAATGAATCCTGCAAATACTGTTTTTGAAGCATCAGCGTAGGAAGTTATTCAAACCTCTAGGAAATTAAAATGAAGGTTGTGTTAAATCTATTTTTTAATACACTAGCATAAAAAATTAGAAAAAGGGGCGCGTCCTGGTCTCTATTTTATTTTTTACTCCAAGTGAAAAATACCTTATGTCTCTGATTGTAGCTCTCTTCATGGGATCCACCTGCAGCATGTGTTTCAAAAGGCTAATTACTGCTGGATTCAGGTACTGAGGCGTATAAAAGATACCATCACATATCTTCTTAAAAAGAGTTGGCACATGATCATCATCGAACGGAAGTGTTCCACATAACAAAGCATAGAGAATAACGCCACTGCTCCATATATCCACTTCAGGACCTGCGTATAACCTGAAAAATGAGGCTCATAATTAAATTTTGTTCAGGTAACACATACACAAAGCACTTCTTGATCTGGTTTGTCAGTCATTCAGCAATTAATGGAAAAGACTACACACAGCAGTAAAATTCAATATGCTTTTAACTGTTGCTATAAAATGGACCAAAAAAAGTGTGGTAAACTTTTAGTTAGCCACCATGTCTATGTCAAGAACCTGGTTAGAAGCAAGCCCTGGTTATTCATAACCATGGCTACTATTTGTCTCCCTGCTTTTTCTATAAATGGATGCCTCTGCTAGCATCACAGTGCTAGGAATATCACCCAATACGCTTCCCACTAAGGCAGAATTGATAAAACCAAAACCACATTACAATAATTTAAATTCATATGGCAAAGCCTGAAAACCCTCCTATGATCATAGTCACCTTGGTTCTTAAGACACTGAAATTATTTTCCCAAGCATTCCTCAAATATATGAGTTTATCATCTTCATTAAAGCCAAGCACTTGCATATTTTCAGCAAAGCTGAATGACTAAAATTGGCAAACTGTGGGTTTTTTTAACCACATGGACAAGTTATAGGCAGCGTTAGGATGACTGTATCTTGTTGGACTGCACCAGCTGGACTGCCCTCCTGACAATGGCATGATGAAGGGGACGGCTAGGGCAGTGGCATGGTTGGGTACAGCAGTGTGCGCAATGAATGGCTCCCATGATGCACCTGTGCATCCCCAACACCACTGCTATCCTGCTCCTACTTCATTCTAATAAGTTGTAGTGATGCCACTGCTTGCAGGACGACTCCATGGAGGATACAAGTTAGCATGCATGCAGCCCCTCCATTTTCCTTTCACATAAACAAGCCAGAAGTCTTGCAGTTAACAGTATTTTCCCAGTTTGGACAAAATGGTTTGTGTAAAAGGGAGAAATGGAATGGCTGCACGTGCAGCCAAAGGATCATATTCAGATCTTGGCTTATTATGATATGACTGTCCAAATGCCAACCCCCCGAGAAGGTCTTATACATAACAAGCATTGAAAGGAACCAAAAGAAGTCACTAAAGTCAGACATTTCAAGTTTCCAAACCTGGAAGTTCAGCAATCTACCTTGCGGCTTTAACACTGAAGAGCAGGGCTTTGTTTTTGACAATACATATTATACATTTATCCAAGAAGAGAAACTACCTTCCTGAAATTACTTCTGGAGCAGCATAGTTAGGAGAACCACAGCTTGTTCTTAAAAATTCTCCATCTGACATCATATTTGAGAGGCCTGAAAATGCACAAAAGTTCAAATGAAGAGGACGAGCCCCAGAACATATATTAAAGCCTCTCACAGTGCTAAAAAAATTATTGGCCTACCTGCACACTGTTACCTGGGCTTATAAATTACAGGCAGAAAAGATAAAGTGATGACACCAAACATACAGTAATGTAAAGAAATAGGTTTTATGGTTGTAATCTGAACAGAAATCATACACAACAGGGTAAATGAGTCCCACCCTGCCCCCCCCAAGCCAAAGTTTTAGGAAAAACTGAATTGGCTATTTTGAGGCTTGTACCAGAACGTGGCAAGACCAAGAATTCTGAAGGGAGTTTAACAAAACAAAACAGCAGCTGTGTCCCAGAAGATAGGGAGGTAATGTTCCTCTGCATCAGTTTTAAGAACTTGCTAATATAATTAATAAGGAACTCAATCGGCAACCAATGACAAGCATATTTTATAGATGTCACATCCAAACTGCAAATCACAGGATGATATCCAGCTAAGTGGTGGCCAAACTTGGCCCTCCAGCTGTTTTTGGATAACAACTCCCATCATCCCTAGCTCAATGGCCAGGGATGATGGGAATTGTAGTCCCAAAACAGCTGGAGGACCACTGATAAGGCAAACCCTGAGTAGACCACTGAAGTCCACTGATTTCAGTGAGCCTACTCTGAGAATGACTTAACATTGGACCCATAAAGAGGAAATGCTGTTTCATGTACCCTTCACATAAAGAAGAACAGAGATAGCATGCTGCTATCATTCATTGCTAAGTCTCCTTCAGTTGACGCACCACCACTTCAGCATGACCCCTCAACCACCTGCAAGTTGTAACTTATTTTTGTTTTCGCTTCTGCAGGAAGGAAGGGGACAAGACTGGGAAGCGAGCAGCAACGGCAACCACAACCCAGATAACATCATGCTTCTCAAGTGTGCGTAATTAGATGAAAAGGTACAGCTCTGCTGAGATGACATGCAATGGTGGTACAGCACAAATTTGCACAATCATCTGTGTAGCACAGCAAAGTGGGGAATCTCTGGCCCACGGGCCAAACCCGGCTCACCAGAGTTTCAAAGTACAGTGGTACCTCGGGTTAAGAACTTAATTCGTTCTGGAGCAGAGCTGTCAACTTGCAGATTTGAAAATAAGGGATCAGCAGCCTCAAAAATAAGGGATCAGCAGTCTCACCTGTCCTGGGGACAGTCTACAGGATATCTAACAATCCGGGATAGCAGCGGGAAATGGCGCTGGAATAAGGGAATTTCCCTCAAAAAAAGGGAAGGTTGACAGCTATGTTCTGGAGGTCTGTCGTAACCTGAAACTGTTCTTAACCTGAAACACCACTTTAGCTAATGAGGCCTCCTGCTGCCGCCGCTGCATGATTTCTGTTCTCATCCTGAAGCAAAGTTCCTAACCTGAGATAATATTTTTGCGTTAGCGGAGTCTGTGACCTGAAGCGTATGTAACCTGAAGCGTATGTAACCCGAGGTACCACTGTAGCCATTTCCCCAAACCGCAGTCACCCATTCCACACCTTACGTCATATGTGATGCTAGGTATGGGGCAGGTAGAGATGCAGTCGCCAGTTCATAAGTGTGTAGTTCCCAGTTGTACAGTGGCATGGGAAAGCAGGCTTTGGCTCTATTGCCCAGCAGCAGCTGATGGGTGGTAAAGTTGAAGCCTGCCAGATCAGCGGCAAAGGGCATGCAAACTGCTTTGTGCTGGGGTCTCCAAGCCCTCCACAGCCAGCTGGCTGTTGGGCCCTTGGGAACCACTATGCAAGGGGTTTTGGCAGGTTAGCAGGACAACCTAGGTCAATCATCCAACAGCATGATGCTGTTCTGTGATTGGCGGGTGGGTTGTCCTGCCCACCGGTCAAAGTTGGCCTGCTGGGCTGTGGCCAGATAAGGATCTGGCCTGCTGAGCCAAAAAGTTTCCCCACCTCAGCCACAGAAGGACAGCTCATCTCCCCTTAAAGCCAACCACAGGCAAATTACTTACTCTACAGTGGCACCTCGGGTTAAGAACTTAATTCGTTCTGGAGGTCTGTTCTTAACCTGAAACTGTTCTTAAGCTGAAGCACCACTTTAGCTAATGGGGCCTCCTGCTGCTGCCGTGCCGCCGGAGCACGATTACTGTTCTCATCCTGAAGCAAAGTTCTTAACCTGAAGCACTACTTCTGGGTTAGCAGAGTATGTAACCTGAAGCGTATGTAACCTGAGGTACCACTGTATTTGCAAAGGGCTGGCAGAAAGGGAAGGGCCATATATCAAGCAACAGAGAATATGCTTTGCATGCAGAAGTCTACAAGTTCAGTTTCCAGCCTCTCCAGCAAAAAAGGGGTGGGATATCTGCCTGGGAAAGCCATTGCCAGTGAGAGCAGATGCAGTTGGCCACTTGGGCAGCAATCCAGCTTCGGAAAAGGCAGCTCCTTGTGTTAATGCTGTTCTAAACCATATTTAATATTGGAAAGTTAAAATGACATTCTACTTTAAAAATAAGTAAGCAAAGCTGCTTGCTGTCCCAAAGTTTTTGGGCATTGAGATGTAGCAGTCCACCAGAGAGGAAAGATGTGGCAAGATAGTGAACCTCCAATTATTCCGTACCTTTGAAATACCTAAATATTTAGCATCTTTCATCAGAGACCTCAAAGCTGTTTACAAGGGCAGGTGCTAAAACACCATGGGAACAAAACCAAGGCCAGGATTATGCAGCCATATATTCAAATTTATATGCCACAAACTATTTGTAAGGACAATCCACAGAGCAGGTGTTTGTGGATTTGCTTTCTCTAGACTCTGTTTTTTAAAAGCCAAGGCAGCATACAAATAGCATGGATATATGATATATTTAGGGATTGGTGAGGGGGGGGCAGGCTCTTCTGTCTAGAAAACAGGTTCTTCACTAAAAGGATGGACTAGGAAGAAGGGACTGCAGGCTGACACAGTGGGCGGCTGATAGTAAGGTGCCAACTCACATAGTGAAGCAGGGAAGATGGAGGGTGCAATCCTACACACTTACCTGGGAGTAAGCCCCACTGTGGGAGGTTACTTCTGAGTAAACATGCATAGGACTGCACTGTTAAGGATGCAATGCTTATGAAGGGTTGCTTGGAATGTCCCCATGGAACTCGTGGGACTTACTACCCAGTTAACAAGCACAGGATTGGGCTGCAAATTCACATTACATAAGCTTGGTCAAAGCAAGTTTTGGCACCGGCTTTGATCCCATATAAACAGAAAAGAAGGCAGAGTAAATAGGATTTAGTAAGACATTTGCTTTTCCTCTTGGGTGGTTTAATCACCAAGATGCATGTTGAGCGCTCAAATTTAAATCCAAAGTAAACAGTTTGCATTTGATTTCAAACAGCAATAGGCAAGCATACAGAATGCACTGCAGTGCTATTTTTTAATGCCACTGGCTTTCACTAAAGTATATTATACTGGGTTTTTTAAATACAAAATGTGAGCATCATCTGGATGTAGGAGCTAATCTTCCACATCTGTTAGTCTATATAGAATTAAACATTCTGCAGACCAATTTTACCTGGTGAGGGAGACTAATTATTGAGTTGTTGAATCACCATTTGGCATTTTTTTGTTTTGTTCTTATTTGTTTTAGTTACCATTTTTTCTGAAATTTTCAAACAATGTATTTTGTTAATTAAAAAAATAATAATGCAAACAGCAGCGGTATTGAGTTAAATGCTTCCTAATTGGGCAGAGCCTCGATAGCATTTTTCTGCAGTGTTCCAACAAAAAGAATTGCCCTCCAAAGAAAGAAAATAATCAATGCATTCTAGAAGTTAACAACTACAAAAAACTTGGGAGGGCAGACCTTAAGAACCCTTCTTTCTTTTGCTTCCTAAATAGGCAAAGGAACACCTTAGTACCACAAGACACAGAGCACTTTTTAGTATCAGAGTTCAATGCAAGCACCAGGAACTCAGTACTACATAAATGTTCATTGTATACCAAAAAATACAAGACATTCATCAAAGGAAACCTACCAAAATCGGCAATCTTGGCATTCATGTGTGCATCAAGCAGTACATTTTCAGGTTTCAAGTCTCTATGTACTACCATATGCCTATGGCAATAATCCACACCAGAAAGGATTTGCTGGAACAGACGTCTACTCTCCTTTTCATCAAGCTAACAAGAGAGGAAGGGAGAGAGAAAAACAAGGAAAGGGATACATTTTTAAACAAACACACACACACACATACAAGCAAACAAACAAACAAACACACAAAGATACTGCAAGACACTTGAGCATTTCCAATTTATTAATGGCAGAGCATGGCAGCTTTGTGGCATTAGAATGCCAAATATATTCCGTTTTGTTTTGTTCAAAAACAGGGTGGGAAGAAAAATGCTGGGGTACAAAAGAAGTCGGAAAAGTCAAATAAGTCTTGCTTACTTAGTGGTGGTGGTGGTGGTGGCAGGAGCTAGATTAAGAACTTTGCTGTCTCCAAAAAAGAGGAAAAAACCATTTGGTCCTTGAAGAGCTTAGTTGGGTCAAAACCGATGTTTCAGGATTCAGAAAACAGCTTCTTAGATGCTTTGTCACGTTGACTTTACTTAATAAGGGTATCTAACATGGGTTAAAATGTCAACACACACACACACAAATATCCTCAACCTCTCCGACCCCCAACTAAACCAAACTCTTTTGAAACTGCGACACACTTTTAGCAATGCTAATATGTGATTTTGCTGTTTCCCTAGTGAAGAAGTAATAATGCAGCTTGACATATGAAAAGCTATCAATCATTCTGATAAGAAAACCAGAGGTCCATCAGTTCCCGCTTAAGGTGGCATTCTAAACAGTGCCAAACATTGTTTGGTTTTGAAAACAATACTAAGCATCCCTTTGGGTAAAAACTCTGGTTCAGTATAAATACAGAGGTACCTCGGGTTAAGAACTTAATTCGTTCTGGAGGTCCGTTCTTAACCTGAAACTGTTCTTAACCTGAAGCACCACTTTAGCTAATGGGGCCTCCTGCTGCCACCGCTCCAGCGGAGCACGATTTCTGTTCTCATCCTGAAGCAAAGTTCTTAACCCAAGGTACTACTTCTCAGTTAGTGGAGTCTGTAACCTGAAGCATCTGTAACCTGAAGCGTCTGTAACCCGAGGTACCACTGTATTGACACCTTTTGTCACTGACTAGACCAAGATCAAAGAGATCACACAAAGCTTCAGACCATACCTGCAGTTCTCATATGAACCCGGGCATCTCGACTGAACGTAGCTCCATGTTTGCAATGGCAATGGATACTTAAAGGCCACCCCCCATGAAACCAATGGAAAAGCTCTTGCTCTCACAGGAGCTCAAATAAGCACAAGGAAAACACAATGGAAGCTGTCATATATACTGCCCATCTTGCCCAGACTTTATCTGCCTGAATATGGCTAGCAGGGTCTCATGGCAAAGGCGGCCTCACACTTCTAACTGGAGATTTCAGGATTTGAACCTGGGACCTTCTGCATGCAAAACATGTACTCTTACCAGTGAGTTACAAGACCAAAGATCAGCCTTGATCCTTGAAGCTACAAGCTAGACTGAAGCCTATCCAAATGCCTTTCCGTGCTGCTTCTTACCACTGTGCAACCATTCATCCGTCATACAAATATATCAATAACGAAGGGAAGGAAAAAGTTGCAGCCACAGATACATGACTAAGTGTATTCACTGGGAATGCCAGTCATTCTCCTTTCCAGTTCATTGTCCATTATTCTGCATCTGCTTCCAGGCGAATATATACATTGAGAAAAAAATACTTTGGAAGGTGATGGGTCTCTCCTTCACTGGATGTTTTTAAACAGAGATTGGATGGTCATCGGTCTGTGATGAGCTGTGATTTCTGCAATGCAGGGGGTCAAATGCCTTTCTCATGGGGTCCCTTCCAACTGTACAATTCTATGAAAAAGCACTGGCATACAATACTACTACTATTAGAAGAGTGGTGTTAATGATCAGAAATACTTATTGTGGATACTTTCTTCGAAAGTTAACCACAGAAATGGGGGGGCACTACTGGTATTTTTTTACATGTATGTGTACATTTTATGCATCCTATCACCCACTACTGATCTACACAGTACCAGAGTTGATGCCATTTCTAAATAAGCCAGAGACTGGGTCCTAGAACTCAAGGTGGGCTGCTTTGCACAAAGACATGGCTCATAAAAGTGATTGTGGGAATGATGTAACATGGGGTTAGAGAACAGTCCAGTCACTTGCTCTGTTCCATGAACTGTGAAACTGCAATTTTCTAGAACAGAGAAAGTTCATATAAGCAGACTACTCCAATGTGAAGTATACTTTTCGCATACTTCGCTTTCAATATCTAGTCTGAACCAACGAACTCACAATTCTGTACAGCAGTCCACCCAAGGTTGAAAAATATAGGGAGGACTTTGAAAAAACTGGGTAGACTTACCCTTCCATTTTTACAGATGTAATCAAACAGTTCACCTCCTGAAACATATTCCATCACCATGAATATATCAGATGGGGTGCTGATAACTTGGTACCTGAGAAAGAAAATATATTATTTTACTCACTGTATACACTTACTTGAGCCATACAAAGTGAGCAGCTCTTCCAATTAAAGGGTGTGTACGGAAGAGCAACCAAATAATACATGTGCTTATCTAGAAGTGAAGTTTCATCAGGTTCAATGGAGCTTACTTTCACATTCAGAGTGCGAAAGATTTGCCTCAGGCCTTTCCTTTACACATGCAGCTATCACAGGATTTTCTGAGTCAGTAAAAAATGCAGAGCATCTGGAGGGAATCCATGGTAGCTTTGATTGATGCCCCAGACTCCTGAAAGTCTTCAGGGACTGCTTTGGACTATCCTGGACCAAAGAAAATATGAAGTACTACTGTCTGGAGCTGGGGGAAACATTTCAACCACCAAGTCTATTTTACCACACATCACCCAAGAGGCAGTATGACTTGACTTAACTATGGCCAAAGCTTCCACAGCTAGGGACAGCATCAAAACAACGAGAGGAGATTCTGAGAAAGCAGGTTCTTGATCAACTAGGTTATACCTTGGATGGACTGTGTGTTGTAAAAGGATGAGGCACATAGAAGCAATGCAAATATACCACTCCCGGTGTTTTGAACCATGGTTACAAGATTTTTAGGAGAACTCAGGATCATGCAATCCAGTATTTCTGAAGGAGCGTCTCCAGCCCCATCGTTCTACCCGGACACTGAGGTCCAGCGCCAAGGGCCTTCTGGCGGTTCCCTCACTGCGAGAAGCCAAGTTACAGGGAACCAGGCAGAGGGCCTTCTCAGTAGTGGCGCCTTCCCTGTGGAACGCCCTTCCCACCAGATGTCAAAGAGAACAACAACTACCAGACTTTTAGAAGACATCTGAAGGCAGCCCTGTTTAGGGAAGCCCAGCCAGATGGGCGGGGTATAAATAATATATTATTATTATTATTATTATTATTATTATTATTATTATTATTAATCTCCCTGACCCTTGCCATACCTCACAGGACTCCCTCTGCCTTAACCGTGATGGTGCATTACATCAGCATTGAGTGCTACTGCTAAGGAAACCCCTTCTTAACATTGGAAGCTGTTTCAGATCTTGGTTGCAAACCCTGGTAAAGAGAGAACCCTGGATAAGGCTTGCGGAAGAAACTGGAATCAGAGGAAGGGAAAAGAGGAGAGTCTTATGGCTCCTGATCTTCTACAGTGTGATCTGCTGCTTGCTGGTTTTGCTTTTTAGATTGCACTTTGTCTTGTTTATTGGTTGCACTTTTGTCTTATTTTGTACTGTGTCATTTTTGCATAAGCTACCTTGTATACATTTGTAGAAAGGTGGGGTATACATTTGATTAAAAATTGTGATATTGGCTCCTAAGACCTACTGCAGTTGCAACACAAGCAGGTAGTCAGAAGAGGATACACACCATAATAGGTAGACGTTTAACTGCTTGCCATGGGGCAACTGCATTACCTAGTACTAAAATACACCCCCCCACACACACACACATATTCAAGCCTTGCTTCCACTGACTACCCCAAGGGAGTTATTTTCCATCCTTGTTATTGTGCGACTAAAAAAGCCTTCACTCGACGTTTTAGCCAAGTGCCTTCCGGCTCCCTGTGAGTTATAAATGGTTGCTTGCCATGACTGGTTTATAGCACAAAGAAGAAACAAGAATCACACCAGAAAACCTGCCAACATTCATTTTGCCCATTGAACGGGAGAGCTCCATTACTCAAGGAACACCCAGTGTCAGAGAGATTATTCTTGAACGGAAACATCCGTGAACTTACAGCTTGATTATGTGCGGATGCCGGAAAAGCTTCAGGTTCTGAATCTCTCTGCGGATTTTCCCCACCACATCAAGGCTGCGAATCTTCTGCCTGTTCAAGATCTTCACGGCCACTTTGTGCCCAGTCAGCTCGTGTTTGCCAACTGAAAGAAAGAAAGAAAGTTTAGCCAGGGTTGGCAAATATTTCTTCAAAAAACTCCAGGGATCAAGGGGCTCTCATAGACTACAGTGGTACCTCGGGTTAAGTACTTAATACGTTCCGGAGGTCCATTCTTAACCTGAAACTGTTCTTAACCTGAAGCACCACTTTAGCTAATGGGGCCTCCTGCTGCTGCCGTGCCGCTGCTGTGCGATTTCTGTTCTCATCCTGAAGCAAAGTTCTTAACCTGAGGTACTATTTCTGGGTTAGCAGAGTCTGTAACCTGAAGCGTATGTAACCTGAAGCGTATGTAACCCGAGGTACCACTGTATTTCATTGATGCTGTATCAGGTGCCTTTACCCTAAAAGAGGTTGGGGGAAGGGGGCTTCTTTCAGATGACTTCACCTGAACAAAGGCAAGCAACACTGGTTACTTCTGCAGGAATTATTCAGCAGGGCACACCTTACTTCCTGATCATTCACACACAGTTCTGCTTATTTACTATATACTGCCTTCCAGACAAAAGAAGAAGAAAAATGACCCGGCAAGTGAGAATTGCTGCCAATCAATCAAGCAGAGAAGCTTCTGTAAACATCTAGAGGGTCGAGTGATAATGCAAAAACAAAACAAAACCAAAAACCAAATAGAAGGCACCTGTGGGAAAAGATGGGATCATAAAACAAAAGACTTTTGTGGGAAAGTAACTTGCACAGACTTGGCTGCAAGAATGTTTCGGAGGAGCAATTTTTAAAAGGGCAAGAGAATGTACCTTGCAAACAGGGTCACAAGACAGTCTATGGTTGAAACTAGCAACAGTTTTGTGTTGTTATGGGAGAGGTGCAGAGGGTCGTAAATTTCATTGCTGTGAAAGGAGGTGATTGGAGGCGGTATAGTTGCACAGTTGCCCCATTCAGGACAAGGGAAGTCTCCCACACCTGCCCACCCCCTGTCCCCCCAAAAGAGTACTTCTGTCTTGTCAGGATTCAACCGCAATCAGTTAGCCGCCATCCATCCTCCAACTGCCTCCAGACACTCACACAGGACATTCACCGCCTTCACTGGTTCTGATTTGCAAGAGCGGTAGAGGAGGGTATCATCTGCATATTGATGAACACCCAACCCAAACCCCCTGATGATCTCTCCCAGCGGCTGCATATAGATGTTGAAAAGCATGGGGGAGAGGACAGAACCCTGAGACACCCCACAAGTGAGAGCCCAGGGGTCTGAACACTCATTCCCCACCACCACTTTGTGGGCACGGCAGAAGAGAATGGAGAGGAACCACTGTATAACAGTGCCCCCAGCTCCAATCAAAAGCATTGTCTGACTAACACAACAGTTAAGATGTCTGGAGGCAGTAACAAGTTAGGAAATGGAAAACGGTCCAGAAAAACCCAACACAGAAACATTTAAAAGAATTGTAAAATGTGGAGCTTAGTTAAAGGGAAGCAAAGGAGTAGATGCTAAAAAGGTCAAATCCATTCAAGAAACCTGGGAGTTATTTAATCCTCAGTAGTTAAACAAAGCACATTACTAGCTGAACACTGGCCAGTTCTCATGTAACTCTAAGCCAAACCATGGCTTTCCTTGCTTGTGCTAACATGCAGGTTCTTGGAGCAAAGATCAGAGCACTTGAGCTCTTCCCTCAGTCCTGATCCTGCTGCGCTACCCAGTCCTAAATTATGGCTTGACATAACCTAATGCCTATACCAGGATTTGATGTTTGTCTTACTGCAGACAAACCATGAGTGGCAAACCAGTAACAAACCTTGGTTAAACTGTATGGTTTCTCTGCAGCAAGCAAACCACAGGCCCGGGTTCAGATGTACCACAACCCCAAGCCATGGTTTAGCCCCGGGTAGTATAGCAGAACCAAGGGAAGACACAGCAATCAGGATCTTTGCTCTGGAAATCCATTGTTTGCTTGCTTGTGCTAAGGCATAGTTTGGTTTGCAGATAATGCTAAGCCAAAGTCTGTGCCAAATGAAAAACACAGTGTACCAAGGAGAAAGATACTGTGGTCTTAATGACTCAGAGAAAACAGTGCACTATTCAAAGGTATTAAAATCTATTATTGCTTTTTTCCTTTTAATGTTTGACCACTTATTTTGCTTAGACAGGAATTATGTGAAACAAAAAAGCTTCCAGCACATTTTGAAACACTTAGATCATTAAGAGATGACACTGCCCCCCTTTTAGGATGGTAGTTCTGTTAATAATTTACCATCAATTAACACATCTTCACACAGGGAGGTAAGCCAAACAATCTAGATGTTTAACTATGTTATGTCCCGGAATATGTAGGCAAGGTTTCCCAGTGAGGTTTTAATGCCTGTTCCTGGTTTCAGCTTACCTTCAGTATATGTTTTGCTACAGAGTCAGCAGGTGTGCGCAGGGGGTCTCTAAGACACAGCCTCGTGCGGCAAACAAGTGCAATGGAGCATGAGAAAGAAACTGTGAAGCGTTCACATCACAACAACACTGGAGGGTTGTGGCCCAGTAATAAGAGCACATGATGTCCATGCAAAAGGGCTCTGTGTTCAATCCCTGGCATTTACTATGAAAAATACCTTAGTTAGTAGGTGCTGGGAAAGACCTCTGGAGAGCCACTCCCCATCAGAGGGGTCCCCAGACTTTGGGGGCCTCAGGCACATTTGGAAATCTAAGATACTGTTGTGGGTATACAAAATACCCATTTCCCAAAAGCAATACTGGTGATGCTGTGAAACCACCACCCCACACCCCAAACAATGGCAAAACCTACACACTCCAAAACCAACAGAAGGCAACCCACCAACAAACAACTCAAAAATGCACCAAAAACCCAAACTTCAGTTTATTTATTTTTGAAGGGACAGGTGACCAAGAGGATGTCTGAAGGTGCTGTGATACCACAACTGAGATCTCAGGAGACCGCAATGCTGAGTTACAAGGAGAGATTCATTCACATGTCACAATAAGCCATAATTATATGTTGCAGAGGTAATGAACCATCTTACCGGAACTTTTTCTCTCCTCTGTGCTAACTGTGTTATGTGCAGACCAGGGATTACGGTTTGTTTTGCTCCAACGAACCACAATTGGTAAAGTCACCAGCGGCAAAAGATTTAGATGCAAAATGCAAAGCCAGGCATTGTGGATTGTTTCTTACTGGAGTGAATAGGAAGGAAGATTTGTTTGTGCACAGCAAACTAAGGTTTATGGCTTACCATGACATGCAAAAATGGTCTGAGGCAGGTTGATACATTCAGCGCCTATATAGAATATGCTTTCAGTGTGGAGAGTTAAGGTGAGGAAGCGGAGTCTTTTCAGCAAGTGGCGCCATTGCTGTGTTAAGTTCTTAAATAAATTCATCAAGCTAGCTCTGCTTTCCCTTTGAAATTCCTTTTTATTCCCAGAAACTTTTGAGAAATCTTATTACCCATGATTAATATAGTTTTTAGGGTTTTAGCACTTTGCCTGTAATGATTAACACCCAAAGTTGTGTTTTACTGCATATACACACACACACATATGCCCTGGGAGTTCTGGGGAGCAAATGTAGCAGGGACATAAGTATGCAAGCATGAGAGAGAGAAAGAGAGAGACGCATTGATGCCTTTCAGATTAAATTTTCCTCTACATAAAACCCTGTATCATGTAGGAAAGCAAATGCTCCAAAGCTTACCCACATTTGGCAAACACTCAGAGAAAAAACTGGTTCTACCTGAAGTACTGTGGTTTTCAAGGACACACAGAACAAGGTACTTGGATGCGCTTGTTTTCCATTGAATTCAATGTTTCAAACGGGGGATAGGGTTCCTGATGATTTCAATGGAAGATAAGGTTGACCTAACTTTCGGTACCTATTCTACACGTTGGAAGTCTCCCCAAAACATCCACTGTGCAACATTCCCTCCCAACCCCAAGATATTGCTGGATTCTATTCAATCGTAAGACCTATTTGATAAATATTCTACTAGAAAAGAATAGGAAAATAAAGGCTACAATCAATTCTGAACAACCTGATGTAAGATTGCTATGTGCCTTCTCTGACTGACAGCAACCCTCCAGGATCTCAGTCAGAGATTTTTTATATCAACACTTGCCTCGGCCACCCTTAGCATGGTATCCTCCAAATGTTTTGGATGAAAACTCCCATTATCCCTGACCTTTGACCATGCTGGCTGGGGCTGATGGAGGCTATCATCCAAAACATTGGGAAGCTGAGCAGCCCGATCCCTTTTTAGCCAAAGATGCTAGGGATTGAAGGTGAGACATTCTGCATGCACAGCATATGCTCCATGGTTGTGCTATGGCCCTTCCTAATAAATAGTACGAACGCTAGCAAGTCAAACATAAAACCGATTCAATTTTTCCATTTGAGAACACATGCACACATCCAAGTGTTTGGAATGGAGGGGTATACGGTGGTACCTTGGGTTACATACGCTTCAGGTTACATACACTTCAGGTTACAGACTTTGCTAACCCAGAAATAGTGCTTCAGGTTAAGAACTTTGCTTCAGGATGAGAACAGAAATCGTGCTCCGACTCTGCTAACCCAGAAATAGTGCTTCAGATTAAGAACTTTGCTTCAGGATGAGAACAGAAATCGTGCTCCGGCGGCATGGCAGCAGCAGGAGGCCCCATTAGCTAAAGTGGTGCTTCAGGTTAAGAACAGTTTCAGGTTAAGTGCGGACCTCCGGAACGAATTAAGTACTTAACCCGAGGTACCACTGTATATTTTGTGTGCCTTTTTGCAATACAAAAACCCCCCAAAGCCTTGTAGGTTAATCAACACCTTATAATAGAGGCTCATATAAAATGTATACCACAATTAGAATTCAGCGCATATCACAATCAAGATTTAAAAACATTTGTCTAACTGAAATTTAGAGCTACAAAGCTCATATGCCCAATTTGCACATCACTGTAAACTATGGAGAGTAAACTCTGGTTTGCAGTGGACAATCCTTTACTGTGAATGCCGATTTTTCCCTTTTGCTTCTCCCTTAAGCATGAACAGCAGCAAACCAACCACAAACTTTGATCTCTTGCTGGGCTCTCTAGTTTATTGGTAGGAGCTGTATGGCGCAGCCTAATTTACAGTCAAGATCACTCTCTAGAGGACCTACTATCAAGTCCTGAGATAAGTCACTCATTTCCTCTGCAAACGCCCCTGATTAAAAAAAAAAAAAATCATTTGCACTTGGCCTCCCTATCCCAAGAGAGAAAATGTATGAGGAAGTTATGACGTGATCGCATGAAAAATATGCTACATGGATTATCTGCACTGGTAAATGAAGCTGCAACTGCCAGAGCATGGCCAAATATTTAGATAAATAGAGAATGCCTTAAAATCAATAAGCAGCTTTTTCCCCAAGGGTGACTGTGAAACGTTTGCAAGGGAATATCTTTTTCTATACAGAACTGCTAATACGCTTTGACAGATGGAAAATCAGAAGTCCTTTTTGTCTCTCTTTCTGTTTTCCCTTTTGCTTCTATTATTTTTATATTCCTTCATCTCTCTCCCGCCCTTGTTTTTCTTGGTGTCCTCTACTCTGGGAGTTTTATTGGGATTATATACACAGGAAGGTGATGGATGGTTGGTGAAGGACCCTTTATGAGGGGCAGAGAAGGGAAGATCTCCCAGGGTGGGCGATTGGGAGAAGACAGGAAAGCTCACCCCTTTCTATGTGAGACAAGGGTTAAGATCGACCTTTAAGAGAGGATTCTGCATTTTATTTTCTCTTTCTATTTAGGTTACTTTTTCTTGTACTGTATTATGAAAAAACCTTAATAAAATATTATTGGGAGGGGGAGAGAACTGCTAATAAGGAAGGGAAAAAAACACATCTCTTGGTGCCTAGTCACTCTTTGATCATTGGTATCTCCTCCCTCTTCACCTTCACAATTTCTTCTTACAGTTTCTCAAACAGAAAGCAATTTAGCTTTATTGTTCAGTTTCTGGAAAACCTGAAGAAAAGCCAGGCAGCCAAACTAAATTTGCTAAATTGCATGCTTTTAATACAAAGAGAGAGAACAAGAATCTCTGGTAAGCAGAAAGTGTTCAAAGGACCCGACGAAAAATTCGTTGGCGACAGACAGTTGGCTGCTTCCACCTCTGGGACTGAATTGCAAAGTTCAAAGCAAGCTTGAAGAGTTCATAGCATTGCCTTGGTTTCTGTGGGAAAGGAAGAAAAGGCAAAGCAGACTTTCCTTCCTTATCCCATCAAGTTATTTCCCACACAAAGCAAGGACACAAAACACAGCTTTTCTATAAATCAGAACACAAGATACTCAGATGCAAAATTCTAACTATCAAAGTGAAGCAAGCTTAGTTAGCGTGCCTAATAAGTTCACAAAAAGTTACTAGTTTTTATTTTTACTAGCCCGCCTGGTCTCAAATGCCTGTGCTGGTCATTTGGTGTATACCGACGGGCTGCAATCCTAACTATGTCCACTCAGATGTCAGTCTCACTGAATTCACCGTGGCTTACTCCCAGGTAAATGGGATTCAGATTGCTGTCTAACAGATTTGGACAAGCAGGGAAGATTTTGAAGCCTGCTTATCAGGAAGGTGTTTTGTGTTTTTTTTAGTAGCTCACCGTGGGCACCACTTATTTAAAAACATGAATCAAGTGGTTTAAAATGGCCTAAACCTGGATTAAGGTGGGTTGAACCAGAGAGTTGCAGATTCTGAGGACTGAATTATGACAGCCAGTTTTCAGAGGTACTGTGTCCAAGTTTAAGCATAGGAGGAAATACATGATACTGTATTCACATTACTCCCAGCTCATCATACCATACATAAATCACAGTAACAAAGTCTGATTTGACACTGGGATGGCTCAGCTGGTACAGCGTAAGACTCTTAATCTCACAGTTGTGCGTTTCTAGCCCCACATTGGGCAAAAGATTCGTGCATTGCAGGGGGTTGGACTAGATGACCCTTGTGGTCCCTTCCAACTCTGCAATTCCACGATTCTATGATGCTCTGGAGAATATGTTTAGCCTGGCACATGGCCTGCACAACGAAGCCCAATTTCAACAAAAGTTTAAAAGCTGTGCGTAACAACTAGATGAGAAAACAGAAATCCTAGAACATGAGTATTGTTTCTCATAACAAAGCGTGGGCAGAATATGATTCAAGAACCACAAAACATAGCAGTACCGTTGTCCCGGGTCAAAATAGTAGCCTTGAGAAAACTAGGTCTTGCACTGTTATGAAACATAAAACATACAGCACAGCATGCTATAAACGATGATAGCAAGAGGCCTTTGGGAGGGGGGAAAATGGATTAGCCAGCCAGGATTTCTATGTGAGCTATGGTTCTTCAGCAACTCAAGCAGGTTATTGTTATTTTTAAATTTTATAGATCACCTTACCAGTTATGCAACCGCCCAGGGCAGTGTAGGGACTATAAACACATACAATAAAACCAGTAACAACGATCATTATCATCAGGCTATCAGCTCACTCTAAAACTAGCAGCTAAAATGTCAATAATTTCAAAGGTCGGGCAAAACGCATTGGCTTCTGTCATTTCCCTAAGGGCAAGGTAGAGCTCTCTAGGGAGGATGTTGCAATGAAACTGAGATGCAACAGGAAAGGTAAGTATCATGTACCCTCCTGGAACAAGCCTCCCACCAAATGGAACAGAGACCATCACCTTCAGGTCTATAAACATTTATTTCCACAACATCTACAGTTCATCCGCTGCGAAAGCTGACATGCTGAGGGATTAGCAGGGCAATAAAATAATCAGATTATTTTCTTTTCTGCCCCAGTGGGTTCTAAGCTTATTTCACAATGT
Organism: Podarcis vaucheri; assembly: GCF_965113315.1. Lineage (NCBI taxonomy): Eukaryota > Metazoa > Chordata > Lepidosauria > Squamata > Lacertidae > Podarcis > Podarcis vaucheri. Next base: position 19,852,472 of record NC_138749.1, read on the forward strand.
TTGGAAGTTTGGGATGAGGACAGACTCCACATTTCTACAAAAAGTTACACTGACATGTACACATGTGGGATTTGCCTCCAGGTAAATATGCACAGGTTCAGGCTGTGTGTGAAAGCACCAGCAGGAGATAGTATCTACCCACCAGGAAAACACTTTACAGAAGACAAATGGGACGTGCAACAAAATGTTGCCATATACAACATGCCGGTCAGGGATATTCCACTGTATTCCCCTTCCTCCCATTTTTCCCCCCACCCTGCCCCATATAATTAGTCAGTATCCATGTCCACTGAGCACATTCAAACCATACAGGGCCCCTTTCCCCAACCCAGACGTGTACTTCTGCAAATCTCAGGACTCTCCAAACCTGATGACACTTCCCTCTTGGATGTGGACCATTATTCCGAGAACTGAAATCGCTTTTAGTACAGAGGGGACAGAGCAAAGATAGGCAGCTTCCATCCAAACTCTCAGGGGTCAAACAATCCAACCCACACGCATATGATAAGGGTCTTGAGCAAAACTGGTACAACCAGAAGTAACTTCATAGGAACATAATGCAGACACCCTACTGAGAGATCATCAACAGGATTGCAAAGGAACAAAAGTCCCTCCCCAAAGCTCTGCTCACCAAGTAGATCTGCTGCTGTCCCTTGTCTTAACTGAGCATTGCTCCTTTTTCTGCGAGAGAGAAGGAGGAGAAAACCTTAAACCACACCTTGAATCAAATTTGGCAGGACTGCTGGGAGCCTCATAAAGTTATTTCAGGCACTTTATGGCCTGCAGACTTTAAGCTGGCCACCTCCAATATGGAGTACAGAACAGAAAATAATAGACTCAGGAGGAAGATGATCTTGTTTTTAAAACAGAAAGACTGTATTACCAGTTATGTGCTGAGGCTGCTGAAAACACAGGAAGTTGCCATAGCAAGTCAGATCATTTGTCCATCTAGCTCAGTGGTGTCCAAACCTTTTTCAAAGAGAGCCAAGATTTGATGATTAGGATTGAAGTTGTTGAGCTTTTTTATGATTTTACCCCAAAGTTGGAAATAAACTGCCGCAGGGCCTGGATTAAACCAACTGGTGGGCTGGATTAGGCCCCCAAAACGGACTTTGGACATGCCTGATTCGAGCTCAAGAATAGGCAAACTCGGCCCTCCAGATGTTTTGGGACTACAACTCCCATCATCCCTACCTAAGAGGACCAGTGGTCAGGGGTGATGGGAGTTGTAGTCCCAAAACATCTGGAGGGCTGAGTTTGCCTATGCTTGAGCTAGCTCAATACTGTCTATAGCGATCAGCATAGATTCTCCAGGGTTTCAGACTGAAGGCCTCTCCCAGCCCTACTTGAAGATGTTGGGTGCATGTTCTGCTACCTTCTGAATGCAAAGTAGATGTTCTGCCACTGAAATGTGGCCCTTCCTGCCGAACCACATAGCTCCTGAAGGTCTCCAGCTCCCACTAAACATGATCAGCACTCGAAATTAGCTAGCGCATTTTGCAATGGAGGATTGTCAGAATGCGAGCACTTCCAGAAGTCTTGCTGCCATGTGTGGCGACTGAGACTCGATAATAAAATTGCCACAGCTGCCACTGAGGGCATGGGAGGAGAAAAGCCTTCCTGTCCAACTCCAAAGGAGGAACACTGCAGCACAGTGAAGTACCAATCCCCCTGCCACAGCGCAAGTCACTCTTGTAAAAAGAACAAAATGGCAACTAGACTTTCTGTTTTTGCGCCCGTAACCTAGGTTCCAGGAGCCATGTGGCGAATAATTTTCTATCCAAGTTTCTAAGGCTATAAGCAAATGTAGTGCTATATAACGGTCATGCAAGGCCCAACAGGACTAAAAACTCCCTGAACACCTCCCTGAAGGTGCTCAATGCTCCTAAAGATTTAGTTTGGGGCCAAAGAACTTAAGTAATTGCCAAGCTCTAATTAACATGGGCTGGGTTGACAGTGAAATTCTCATTCTAGGGAAGACCTGAATTAAAACGGTTGTGCAATGTGGAAGAAAATTATTTCCTTGTGATAACTGCTTTCTTCTTTGCAAGATGGAAGAAGACCTCACCCAGATGTAATTGGGCTGCAATTTCCTGTGAAGATACACAGGAAAAGAACAAAGCATCTGCCGCGTGCTATCCAAATATTCACATGATGATTCTGATTCCATCAGCTGTTCAAGCCCCAAAATAAAAATGCTTGAAAGCCTGCTGGAAAAGACAGGGTAGAAAGTTCCACAAATACATACATGTATGCGTGACCGCAACACACACTTACATTTCGGAAAGGCCCCCTCAGTGATCCTTTACACAAGAGGACTAAAAACTTGCCCAGTTATTACCACACCAACATTCTCTCCTCTTATGTCAATTCAGCTCTGCTAGTATTAGTCAGAGAGGCTGGAACAGCATTCGAAATTGGCATTTTGATTCGTACATTTAGTGATTCATCCGACTGAAAATCCTGTCTCAGACAGCAGTAAGCAAAACAGCAGATGCTTAATATATTTCTTCGAATTGCCCACAGAGCAATTGCTGCAAGAGAGATAATTTCTCCACTGAGGTTTGCATTAACAGCTTATACCACCTTTAAAATAAATTTTAAAAGCTACAAGGCGGGCATGTTACAGACATTGTTCCAGCTCTGTTTGTTTTAAAACAGGTCTGCCAATTATTTGACTTATTAATGGTATCAAACTAATCCCACCTGCATATATCCGGAATACAAATGGATACCTGCTTTTAGTAACTTCATTAAAAGACTGAAAATAGGTTGCAAAACACTATTCTAAGTCTGCAACCCTATGCACACCTTCTTGGAAATAAGTGTCATCAAACTTCTCCAAATTTCTACATAAATGTACATGGGAGGTTCAAGCTGCAAGGCCTTGTTGACTAGAGTAGCTAGAGCACATTGCAGTTACACAGCAAGTACTGAATTAGAAAGCTGGGTTAGGACATTGATTTTATTATGTTCATCTTCGATAATCACCTAATCCATCACAATTATTACTTTTAGCAATTGCCTTACAAGGTCCTCTAGAAAATCTCAATTCATTAGCTCCTAATCTTGGTTGATACACATTATACAGTCTTAATGTCTACTATTCTGTTAGCAAAGTATTCTACTCTAGTACACGGGTCCAAATTAGGCAATGCCATTTATTTGGCCAATGCATTCTGAACAAGTGACACAGAACTTTGTCAGACAGCCTAGAAAGCCAGTCAGCGCTCGGCGACAAAACAGTACCAGTTCAAAGTTTACTGTCAAGTCCAAAAACCAAACATAATAAAGAGCAAACTACTGTTTTGAATATTTCTGTGCAATTTAGCAACAGTAAGAAGATCCATTAACAGCTTTTTAACGCTGCTTGTAAATACACGCAGAACCTTCTGTGGAGTGGGTCAATAAGTCATTTTAGCAAGCAGTTGGAAAAGGTATCTGTACCTTATCTTTTTCAAGACAGAACATTTGGACAAACAGTAAAGAGTATCTTCCTCTACATTGTCCCTGCAAATGAAGAGTGATCATCTGCTGTGTGGAAAGCTCTTCTTGTCAGATAGTAGGTGCCAACAGATCACAGCTACTTACTAATGCAAACAAAACTTTAATGTGCAATTGTGCAAGATTTATTCAGTTGCATCTGGTAAATAGTCTGCCACCAGCCACTGAAGAAAATGGTTTGCCACAGTCACTTATGCTCTTGCAACCTCCTAGATCTATTCCTGTAGAGGTAGTGCTCTCTAGCCAAGGTGCAAACAGATACAAAATACTACCCTCCAATTGCTTGGCGGAATCATGCAAAGAAGGCACACTGCTCTCGTTAGCACATCACTTTTAAATATAGCTAACCTTATGGTTGCCATGCAACTGAGAGCTAAGCCACTGTTTGGCTTAGAAGTCTGAACCGATGCACATGGTTAGTCTCTGTCAAACAAACCATGACCCTGGGTTTGGATACATTAACCCAAGACATGGCTTAGTTCTTGATAGCACAGGAGCAATGGAGGAATGAAAAGGCAGCAATTTTTTTCCTATGTACACCAGCATGCATTAAGCATGTAGTTAAGCTTGACCGTGGTTTAAAGTGATGTATGAACTGGGTGTTTACCACTTTGGATCACCTACACTTTGACTGACTAATTCAAGATACTAGCTCCGATTACCTTCAGAGCATGAAATTAGCAGGGCCATTATATTTGAGGAAATGTTCCTCCCCCCCCCCATATGAGCTTCAGGAAGAGCACTGCTCCAGGTATCATCCTAACGGGAGGTTAAATAAGGGCCAGCCCAAGCCAACAATCAGTGCAGAAAGCTACCTTGAGAGTCAAAATTCAAGAGGTAACATGTTATGAAAAGCTATCAAGGGACAACAAAACATCCTCTGATTAGCCTTATAGGAAGAGAATCTCTCCATGTTTCCACTTGAAAACACCCTTGAGGAGGAAAGCAAATCACTCCACCCACAATATGAAGAAAGAGGAAAGTGATGCAACAAAGTTAATTTTTATCAAAATAAAGTGATGTCTGGGTTAATCCATCCATCAGCTTGATGCACAGCTAACCATGGTCTGGCTGTTGGGACCATTCCTTGGGATCACACTCTCATTCCTATGTTCTGGATCCTCACCCTCACTATGACTTCTAGCTCACTTGGCTGAAATGCAAAAGCAGGAACCGGGAAGCAAGGGAGGGAACTGAAGCATGCAAAGAAGGAGCAAAGGAGTCTGAAGGACACTCCCATGGGCCAAATCATTGTCTAATTGTTACAAGTGGGTGATGAGGCCGGACACTTTCTGGCAACGCCATAATTTTAGATTATGTTCCCAAAGTGAGTCTGCCAGACTACAAAACTATTAGGATTCTGAAGACGAACCAAATCCTTATTTATTTCAGCTAGTTTTAAATGTACAACTACCTACCCTGTCTTTATTACTTTAATGTGCATAATTATTTTATGATGCTGAGTTAATTACTGTGGTATCTGTATCTGTTTTGTTTATTCCTCCAAGTCATTTCTTTTGTGAAACCCCTGAGACTTGCATCTAAGTAAACATGATTAAGATAGGCTTGTAAGATCCAAGACCCCATTAGCAATATCTTCAATGGTGATTTTAGAGGGATTTTTTTTTTTTTTGGCAAGAAGTAACAGAGAAACAAATTCCACCCTTGCCAGCTTTTAGTAAGAACACCATGAACTTGAGATTCCATGTATACACATCAATCACCTCGGCTTTAGCACTCATAACTAGCCTGTTCTTTTTAGAAAGAATTTATAGACTGTTGATTACTGCTGTAAAGTTTTCCAGACAGAACACAATTCTCTACCTGACCCTATTTACCAACACTCTTATTTTAACATATCACTTTCAGGACAGATCCCAGCAAAAGCTGCTTATGGGGAATGGGAGGGGGGGGGGAAACATGCAGCCCTGGACTGGTTGAAACTGGTTAGGGCAAGAACAAGGAACTTAGCCCTGGCTGCAAGCAGCAGGAGGGATTGCAAGGTGACAGTAACAGAAAAGAAGTCTGAAGGTGAGTTCACAAAACTACACATCAACTGCTCCACATCAACTAATTAGGAAAAAACACAAGCTGTCACTCCTGTGAGTCATCCAAGCCATAAATGAACATACCACTTCTTGGAAGTAAGTCATATCAGAGTCAGTTGGGCTTACTTCCGTCTATAAAGTGCAGTGGATTGCAACTGCAGGGCTGCCTGCAACCCAGAAACCCAAATGAATTCAGTGGGACCTTGTGTCCTGAGCGAGTAAGTTTGTTAAGGATCAGGTTGTCAGGACACAAACCCTAAACTCTGGGAGCAGAGCCTCACTGAACTGACTGAGCTCTTACCTCTGAGTAAACATGCACAGGTTTGGGGCTGCCCTGCGGGGTTAAGCCTTGCAATCCTACACCCTCCCTTCCATAGAAGTGAACTTGCATCCGGATAGGCAACATCTTGCATTAGCAGAGCCATAAGATATGGGTTGCTGGGAGGTTTTGCAGGCAGATTTTTTTTGGGGGGGGGTGGGTCTTTTCACACCTAATCCTGATATTTAGCTGGAAGACCGAAAGGTGCAATCAACCTACCTTTTCCCCTACCTCCCGACCCCCCCAAAAACGAGAGCCCCGTTTTGCAAAACTGGGGGGGGGGGCAAAGCTACTACTGATGCAACCCCTCCCCAGGTTACTAAGCAACGCCCCCTCCCACCATCGCCTCTCCCACCCCCCAAAAAATTCTCCCCGTTAGAAAAAGGCGCCAGCAGCCTTTGGGGTGGAAAGGACACAGCCCCTTTCCCCCGCCACCCTGACCCCAAATGATCCGGGAAGGGGGTCCACTCCGCTGCCGCCTCCGCCCTCCCTGCCCCGCGCTCACCCTTGACTTTGCCGAAGGTGCCCACGCCCAGCGTGTCCCCCAAGATGTAGTGCCCTATCTTCACCCGCCCGTGCTCATGTTTCTGTTTATCCGCCGCCGCCATCTTGCGCCGAGAGCCGAGCCTGCGCACAAGGGAGCGGGGGAACGAGGCGGCCCGGTGCCCTCCCTCCTCGCCAATAGGAGAGAGGAGCTCAGGCGAGGCTGTGCGGGGTGCGAGGAGCCTCAACCACACAAGCGCCCGCCCGCCTCGAAAGCCCAGAAGCGAGACTCCGCGGCTGCTTCTTTTTACCTAGGGGCGGGAGGCGGGTGGGGAGACATAGGCAGGCAGGCCTGGGGGGGGGGGAGATCATTATTCCAAATAATCCCAGAAGACCCTCCAAGTGTCCCCGTTTTCCAGGGACGTCCCCGATTTAGAGAAGGCGCCCCGGTTTCTGATAGGATCCCGGAACGTCCCGCTTTATGTCCCTATTTTCATTGCAGAAATGTTGGAGGGTATGGAGGTATCCGACCCCCAGACGACTGATGGCAATCAGTGTTTGTGTGTTTTTTGTAATGTTTTATTATGTTTTTTTATGTATGTTGGGAGATGCCCAGAGTGGCTGGGGCAAGCCAGTAAGATTGGGGGGGGGGGGATAAATAGTATAATTATCATTATGGAATGGAAAGTCCCTATTATCTTCGGTGAAATGTTGGAGGGTATGTAATTTCCTGCTTGGGAAATTAGAAAACGACAGAAAGCCTTGCTTCTAGACCCTAGAGTGAGCCTGATTGAGTTCAAGGGGACTTGTTTCGGAGGTACAGTGGTACCTCGGGATGCGAACAGGATCCGTTCCAGAGCCCTGTTCGCATCATGAACAGAACGTAAGACGCGACTACGCGTGTCACGTTTCGCCGCTTCCGCGCATGCACGTGACATCATTTTGACCGTCTGCGCATGCGCAAGCGGCAAAACTCGGTCCATTACTTCCGGGTCGCCGCAGAGCGCAACCCGAATATACTTATCCTGAAGCGTATTTATCCCGAGGTATGACTGTAGATGCTGTTTAGATCACAAGCCTTTTAATTAAGCTCAACAATTCGGTTCCTGGGCTATGAACAGTCTTGAGTCCATGGCAGTGGGGAAAGGCATATCATTGCCTTCTGTCTTTTATGATCTAGTTGAGATCCCTGGACTAGATGACCCTTGAGATCCCTTCTAATTCTATGATATATATGTGTGTGCATAGTTTGCTTCAGCACATGCACAACTAAAAGACCGCAATAAATCCACTCCTTCGCGCAGCACCTTGCCCTATGGGACTTACTCCCACAGAATATAGTGATGGCAGGGCTTGCCCAAGACATCTTGGCACCTGAGTCAAACCACAAGTGTCCCTCTCCCACCCTGTGCCAGGGAAGAAGTGGGGAGTGAAGATCTACATCAGGACTAAGATCTGCATTCCTTGGAGGCTGAATCTGCTGCCCCAGTGAATCCTGCTGCCCAAGGCAGTTCTCTTACCTTCCTCCCTCATGGGTGGGTTGACCGCCACCACCTTGCATGGCTTTCAAAGTGGATTAGGCAGATTCATGGTGAATAAGGCTGCCCACTGACTCCTAACCATTCTGGACATGCTCTGCCCCCCAGTCATCGAGTGAGGTGAGCCGGAGGCACGGTTGGTAGTGTCTGCTCCAATATTGTGGAATTCCCTCCCAAGAGATGTTAGACTGGATCCCTCCTTGTTATCCTTTTTAGACTGGTGATGCTGACCACTGGTTCAAACATATTCAAACATTTCCTGGCAGATAGGAAGATATTTACCTGTCTAATTTTTGCAGGCCACGCTAAGATTAAAATACATGGCAGTAATCAGTTTTTAAGAGTTACTAAATGTCTTCCAGAATAGCTCAAACACAGACACACAGAGAAGAGATTCTCTCGTCAGAAATTAACTTGGCCAAGGGCCAGATCAAGGGAGGTGCAATAGGCGGAAGAAAGGCTGACTCACAGTTCTCCTTCTCTTCCGTTATAAAAACACACCCACTATTTCACACAGAGAGAGGCTGGATTCCCTCCAAGGTTACTCAAAAATATGTTGCCCTGTATTAAAAGGTAGATGTATTAAGTGTGCATGCATAGGATTGCAGCATTAATATGCCAAACCTGCATTAGCGCAGGTGAGTAGTCAGCACTGCAACAAAACAAAGAGTTAACATTCTCTGGAAAGAACAAATGAGTACCTGCTATTGGGTCTGGCTTTGTTCGCATTATTGCAAATCACTGGCTACGATTCACCCATGCCTATAACGAAATAGCAGCCACCTCATCAAATTCAACTCATGTAATCAGCAACACAAATGAAGTTATTTCTCCAGTTCTGGCAGCAGTGCTCCTTCATAAAGGTGCAAGGGAGCCTTTGGAACTACAGCCTTGTGGTTTGTGGATACAGCTAGAATTTCTTAAAATGTGGACATGACCACAGTTTCTGCAGTGTGGGACAAAATAACTTCTGCAGTGGTACATGGTGGGGAGGGCACATAGTGAATCACTAAAATACTGGGAGTATCCCAAGAACAAGTGCACACACTTCCATTGACCTGCATGCAGGTGGTGGGAGATTGTCTGCAAAAATGGCTGCTGGATGGGGACCTTCTGCATCTGATTTACAACTCCACTGAAAAAAAATGCATTTGCTGAACTGTGGTCTCTCCTCCCAATTAGGTATGCTCAAACCCATCTTTTACATGCCTAAGCATTAACTGGAGCATCAATCAGACCATTGGTTGATAGAGATCAGTACTGCGTGCACTGACTATGGCAGAATTTGATACCGGATGGCATACTTTACAGAGATCTCACCAAGACCCTACTTCATTGTGCCCGCCAATGACCAGACACTGTCAGATCTTATACCAACAAATGATCTAGAAGGTAATCCATAATTACTGAGAAATATGCATGTTGCTGGGGCGCGGGTGGCGCTGTGGGTAAAACCTCAGTGCCTAGGACTTGCCGATCGTATGGTCGGCGGTTCGAATCCCCGCGGTGGGGTGTGCTCCCGTCGTTCGGTCCCAGCTCCTGCCCACCTAGCAGTTCGAAAGCACCCCTAAGTGCAAGTAGATAAATAGGTACCGCTTTATAGTGGGAAGGTAAACGGCGTTTCCGTGCGCTGCGCTGGTGCTGGCTCGCCAGAGCAGCTTTGTCACGCTGGCCACGTGACCTGGAAGTGTCCTCGGACAGCGCTGGCTCCCGGCCTCTTAAGCGAGATGAGCACGCAACCCCAGAGTCGGTCACGACTGGCCCGTACGGGCAGGGGTACCTTTACCTATGCATGTTGCTACTTTTCTTAAGTGTTGCTTTTAAGCTCTGTAGTCCAGAGTTGTTGAATGTGCAAAGTCCCAGTTATGCTGAAATTTTTAAAAAGTTTTTTTCTTGAAGCTATCAAAAATCTGGTTCTGTACATTATAGAGAATATAGCATTTCATGTTAGTGCTTAGTATTAACTACAGCAGTTAATACTCAGAGCAACCTGCCTTGTAAACCTAATTTTTTTGCCCAATGCTATGTTCTGCTATCTTGGGTTTGTGTGTGTTGGAGACCAATGTGGAGACAGCAAAGAAGTCAATGCTCACGGCACTCTCAAAATTCCAAATTTGCTCATGTGGCCCAAAACTTTGGCCATGTAATACTATCATATATAGCACAATCCTTACTTTATTGGACCTTTCCCCTTACAATGGACAACTTTGGCAGTATATTAAATGCAAATACAGTAGGTGATATCCAATGTTAGTCATACTTGTAGAATCTCTTGACACTCAAGTATTTCGATTTCAAAGGGTCTACGCCGCTACGTCAAAGATACCCAACACTGAACATCTCATAGTATGCCTTATTTTAATTCACTATATACTGGCAACTCGGCAGTATAATAAAGGGCACATGCCCTCTGACAAATTCGACATTTGAATTGTAATAAATACTTGTACAGGCTAAAATGTATGATGGCTTAGGTGAAGACTACAAAGGCAGCTCCACCTCTCTTAAACCAAAATGAAGCTGTTGCTAGTATCGTTTTACTAGTGAACTTGCAGAGGAATGTTTCAATAAATTTCAGATGTGAAAGCCCCCACTTGATGTGCCAATTTCAAACCTCGGGCAAGACCTCGGTGGATATAATCCCATTATTTGGAAGTCCTAAGTAAAATGAAACCTGACATGGCTATGTTGAAGGTAAGCCCAAAATGCTGAGATGTTTGTCAAATCAAGTCTTTCCCCTTTGCAACAATAAAACAATGCTTGTTGTAAAGACCAACAAAGCAAAGTGATAAAACAAGCGCTCAAGGAAACAAGAACCTTAGTAAATATTTAGCATCGGGAAAAGGTGCATTTTTTTATGCAGTTTGAGTTTTTGTTTACCATTGCTAACCATATTAAAGTACAGTTGTGATCTTCTTTATGCAGTATTGCACTTCAGAACATTCCTGGAACAATTTCATTTTGGTGCAGCACTGGGACTGCTTTGGAGCAGGTGGAGAATTATACCAAACACTTTAAGGATTACAGCCTAAATTACCATCTTCTATATGTGAATATACAAAGCTAGTTGTGGACACTCCAATAAAACGTATTCATGTTATAAATTTCTGGAGCAAGTTTTCTCATGACACATCTTCAACATATCCAACTGTACCATACCACCAAAATGAAGCTTCACACAAACAGTACTAAGGTTTTGGGTGTGTGTTGTTGTTGTTGTTGTTTTTTTGGGGGGGCGGGGTTGTATATTTGAACATGAGATTTTATATATTTATCTCATCAAATTTCAGATTACTTTCTATCAGGAACTATCTGAACAACCAAGCTTGAACAAAGGTCTCAATGTGGAAGAGGAGATACTGAGGAACATGTAAAGATGACAAGCGTTCTTAGCAGTTCAGGCCATTTATTTTAAAAACACATTTGAGTCCTTAAGATGAGCTGGATGCTGCAACAGCAGCTCTCTTGGGCTTTGGCGCTGTTCCTTCACGGAATCCATTCCTGTGTATACAAGACAAAGTGGAGTTAGTAATTACTACAAGTGTTCTAGAGCGAACATTTCCATTTAACTGATTTTAGTGTTCTTTTTAATCAGCTTATCTCAGTTAAAAAATGAAATCACTTATGAACTCAGATGTTCAGACTTTTGTTTTTTGTAGGCATCATAGATAAGCTGCTAAAATGAATAAACACTTCTCAACATGCTGAACGTTTTAAAGTGCCCTTTAATGTTTCCACACACACCCAGAGGGGTAGCTGTGTTTGTTGCAACACAAACCTGTCTTAAAGACTAACCAATTTATTATGTCATAAATCTTCATGGACTAGTATCAGCTTTGTCAGATGAGTGAACTTTAATCCTCAGTTTCAAGTATATGCATTGCATGTGTATGTGTGTGTATGTGTGTGTGTGTGTGTGTGTGTGTGTGTTAGGGGATGGGGGTTAAAGCAGTAAGATTAAAAAACCCTGGTAGTGTTTTCAACAGTATAATGGACTTCAAGATGCACTGCTGGAAATATATCAGCCATTGGGGCTGCTATTTGTTTAGAATACACTGCCAGGTTAAGACTATTTACAGTGCAATCCTACACAAGTTTACTAGGGAGAAAGTCTCACTGAGTTCAGTGACGCTTAATCTCATTTAAGAGATACTAACAGGCACATTAATCTAGTTAGCTAGAACTCATTACTTCTAATTTATTAATACCCTGCCCATTAAAAAGAAAACCCATCATGGTAGCTTACAGCATATATTCATATGGATCTTGCATTAAATAACCCACATTACATTCCAGAACACATTATCTGTAATAGCAAGGATACTCTACTGTACCTGAATCTGCGGTAGACCTTTTTCAGATGCCTCATACGGCCAGTTCCGGTAGTATTGCGCCTCTTGGCCTTAGCACTCCAGTTATCTAGAATACAAAAAAAGGAGATTATGTGATGCATTACAATCAAGAAGCAAGTTTATTTGATCTGCGTATCAGCTTTCCTCCTCTACTGCCCATTTTTATGCTCACAGATAAGGCACAGAGAGTGGTTGGCCCGATGTCAGCCAGTGGAACACATGGCTTGAGTAAGGATTCAAACCTTGTTGACTTCAATACTACCCATGCTGCCTCTCTTTGAAAAGGCGAAGGGTGGAAAATATGAATAGCAATCTCAGAAAATGTGAAAACTTTTTGTTCTCCACATATGTTAAAACTGTGAAACACACACACAGGTAATTAGCCTGCCCATTTTTACTAGTGTGCTCAAGCTAGTAGTCTGAATTTCTACACTGAATTTCTATCAAAGCAGAAAAAGGATAGCACAACCTGTTACTCCTTCCTCAGCCCAGTCACTTGCCTGCATGAAACCTCTGATTGCCTATAGCTACAAGTCATTAAATCCAAAGTTATATTAAACTGGCTACACTGTTTTTCTCAGGCAAAATATTTTCACAATAAACTATGTATTTGCATTTATATAGTGCAACACTATGAAACTCAAAGCAGCAAGGTATCACAGAACCAGTCATGTGAAAGTCAGATATGTTCCTGCATTTGGGAAGTTCTGCACTTACACTTTCTCTTGCGCTTAGCAGGATATCCACATTTTCCACAGGTGGACTTCTGGAGATGATAGGCCTTGGACCCACATCGACGGCACAAAGTGTGCGTCTTATTGCGACGTTTTCCAAAGGAGGATGTTCCTTTCGTCTAAAACATAAATGGAAATGTTTATGCAAATGCTATGATTATAATAATATGCAGTTACATTATTAGAATAAACAGATGTAGGACATTCTTAATCCTACACTTTGATACAGCATTAACGAGCAACAAGTGTTTTATAGAAAAAAACCAAGTGTACTTTGCATACATAGTATAAGGACAAAAGTTATTGGGTTGGTACAGCATATGAAGAGTGTGAACTACAAGATATTCAGCTCCCATCTCTGCTATGCCATTCACTTTGTGGTTTCAGAAATGCAATTCTCCCTCAGTCTTTGCCCCAGCAAGACAGAAACAATGCTGGCCCACTGTTGGGATTACTAGGATCTTTTTGAATGTTTCCTTGAAATGTACTATATACATGCTCATCATCCCATATCAGCACAACACAGCTGTCATGACTGGAGGAAATAGAAGTTGCAGTCCACCAAATTAGGAGGACACCAGATTGGTGAAGGCTTAACGATACAAAGGACGTGAAACATTTCTAAAATGAAACCACAAATCTCTCATTTCCACTGAATGACAAAAACTACAGAAAATTTATGGGTGGGTTTACAGGCACTGTCAATTTTCTGTGCTCTTTTCCAGCACTACCTTATTATTAAATGAAAGGCATGCTTTTCACTCAAAATGACAACGCATTTCAGATTTCAAATGAATTTCAAATCCCTCTAAGAACGAGGGGTGCCAGCCTCCCTTAGAAGGTGCCCAAAGCCCCTTACCCTTTTGCCAACCTTTTTGTTTTTTAGTTCACCTTTCCATTGCTATGGTTGTGTTCGATTCAGTTGGTATACCAACAAAACCCAATAAAATATTATAGTGATGCGATCCCTGAGGCCTCTGCCCCATTGAAACTGAGGTTTTAATCTGAGTATGCATGGGTAGGATCTGGCTGTAAAGCATTTTCGAACATTCACAAAGTTCACTGAGACACCCTTAGGCATTTTAATACCAACTGGCCAAAGCATCAGTATTAGGGGACCCATGCGTACACTCGCACACATAAAAGAACCAAGAGCTTTCATTTTTCTACAGTACTTTAAGGTGATTTTATTTATTAAGAAACCCGAGCATTCTGCATCCTTCTCAGTCCAGTAGCATCTTTCACTCCAGAAATCAGAGCAAACACATGCTAGCTTAACACGCTAGTATACTTGCAACCCATCAACTTTGCAGCCACACGTTTAGTCACTCCCATTCCTCGCCTTAAAGCAACGCTAGAAACAAGACTACGGGTCGTGGCTCGAGCTGGGAGGTGACCCGAGCCAGGCCCGGGCCTCTACACGGCTCCCCCTCTAACCTCCGCCCAACCAACCCGTGGCGCTGCCGAGACAGACGGAGCGCGCTGGTAGGCCCAACCGGGCCTCCTCGTAGCAGCTCCCCGCGCTCTCTTCGCGCTATGGGACTCGAGGCTCCCGCGGCTGAGCGCGGCCGCAACGCCTGAGGGACGCGGCCAAAAATACACGGCTTCCCGTCTTTCGCAGTCTCCGGTGAAACGCTTCCCTACGCGGCCCCGGCCGCAGGGCTCTAAACGGCGACGGATGGCAAAGGATTCCCCGCCGCCCCCAATCCCGCACTCACCATCTTCCTTCAGCCGCCACAACCAAAGAGAGCTAGCTCCGCCCCCGACTTCCGCAATATCCTCGCCGCGGCTTCCGGCGAAGGAAGCGCAACCGCTTAATAGGCTCCCTTGAATAGGCATGCGGAGGGGGAGCGGAAGGGGAAAAGGGTGACACGAGGAAAGGGCTCCGGACCGGCGGGGAAGTGACGTCAGTGGGGGTGGGCCCGAGTCTCAGAGTTCTCTATGGGGCTACACAGCCTCTCTTGCAAATAGTAACTTACAAATAATAGTATAACGACGCTAACAACCCCTGGAGGCGGCAGCGGACATAGAGTTGCAAATTCCTTTTTCTTTTTTTGGAGGGGATCTAAAAGCAAACGGCCCAGATGCTTAGAAATTCTGCGGTGAATTTTAATGGGTCACAGTATTCGATAACTTGCTTGTACGTTTTTAAACACCTAATTTTTTCTTGATTTTATTGTTTGGTCTTAGCTGTTTTGAGATGTGTGGTTTTTCTCTCTCGCCCAGCCCAGCAGTGTATAAATTTTATGAAATAAATGGACCACCTGCAAAACTCTTGCCTTGCAGCACAACCCTGTGCGTGTTTACTCTGTGCTGTTTTCAGTAAGGCTTACCCACAGATCCCGATTCTAGCAAATGCCGGTTTTGCTGTTACATTACAGAACAATTTAAACAAAAGCTCGCGACAGTACTCGGGAATAGGCCCATTTAATACAGTGGGACTTCTGTGAACATACATAGGGCTGCACTTTAAACCTCCATTTGGAACATAATCCTGAGAGTTGAAAAGTGAATTATTTTTTGTTGGCTCAACTTCAGTTGTGCAGTATCTAATTTCATAGATGAAAATAGGAGCTTGCTTTCCCAACATCCCAATTCTATTGCTACAACCTCTTCTCATTACATTGCCTAAAGTTTTAGTCTGCATATATATATATATATATATATATATGGTATATAAAAAGCATTTAGAAGGCAGTATCATTATCAGAGGCCTAGTGTGCTTCCTGGGGCAGAACATACATGGACAGGAAGGTGAAGGCAAATCACTGCTCCACTTATAGGAGCAGATTCAGACCAGTGATCTATCTAGTTCAGGGGTCAGCAAACTTTTTCAGTAGGGGGCCGGTCCACTGTCCCTCAGACCTTGTGGGGGGCTGGACTATATTTTTTTTGGGGGGGGGATAATGAACGAATTCCTATGCCGCACAAATAACCCAGAGGTGCATTTTAAATAAAAGGACACATTCTACTCATGTAGATTCCTGGACCATCCGCGGGCCGGATTTAGAAGGCGATTGGGCCAGATCCGGTCCCCGGGCCTTAGTTTGCCTACCCATGATCTAGTTTATGAGTAGGCAAACTAAGGCCCGGGGGCAGGATCCAGCCCAATTGCCTTCTAAATCCAGCGTGTGGACGGTCCGGGAATTAACGTGTTTTTACATGAGTAGAATGTGTCCTTTTATTTAAAATCCATCTCTGGGTTATTTTGGGGCCTGCCTGGTGTTTTTACATGAGTAGAATGTGTGCTTTTATTTGAAATGCATCTCTGGGTTATTTGTGGGGCATAGGAATTCCTTCATTCTCCCCCCCCAAAAAAAATATAGTCCAGCCCCCCCCACAAGGTCTGAGAGACAGACCTTCTGTTGAAAACGTTTGCTGACCCCTGATCTAGTTCAGTATTGTCTACACTGACTTGCAGCAGCCCATTTGGGGTTTCAGGCATGTCTCTCTCAGCCCTACCTTGAAATGCCAGGGATCGAGCCCAGGGCCTTTTGCACTTAAAGAAGAGGCTCCCCCACTGAGCTATGTCCCTTCCCCCAAACAGCCTGAAACTGGTGCAACAATTGGGCCCGGTGCCCTCATGAAATGGTGGCAGGACCAGCTTTGACTTCTGTGGATGCTGAACCCCAACAGTGAGGCTTGGGTGGCTGCTTCAGGCAAGAATCCACCTAGTGGCACTTAGGCCTGCCTGCATGTTCAGTGGGTGAAATTGGGAACTCCACATCAGTTTTAGGAATCCTGTATTGCTGGAGACAGGCAGAGGCCAGCAGGTCTGAGCCCCACCAAATCAAGCACAGTCATGTATGGCGCTCATCAGGGCTTGATAAAATTCTTGGTTTCGCTGCTTGCCTTAGATTGCCAAAATACAACTGTTGTCAAGCAACTGGTGCTCTGCTAGTTACATTGTGCAGGCTTAATGTGCACAACACAAACACAGTTTGCCACTAGAGGTCAGTATGCCTCCAGTTAACCGCTAGCATCGCCCAATTATTTTTGGGGTTGAGAGGGTGGGAGGGAATAAGTGATTGTAACTACTGTGATTTTCAAAAGGTCAGCAGGGAAATTGAAATTAAAGTGAAGTCAAATTAAAGAGAATCGTGAAGTCAGACGCCCCACTATTTCTTTAAAGTTGAATCCTACAAGATACAAATATTCTGAAGGGTTTTAGTGAGGCATATGGGCATGTTTGTTCTTCCAGATGACGGAGGGGTCATATTAGAAAGGCTACCTCGTGACTCATTTCTTACTACTAAACATAAGGGGTTTTGTGGTGGGTTAGTTTTGAGGATCACTATCATTGAGAACCCTGCTCACAAAGACAGATGACACCAAATGCTGCAGGTGGACGATTGCTTCATTGACAATTCTGGGTATTCTTTACCATCTGAAATCCAGAACTGGTACTGTTAGTTGCTGAAATTGCACTTTTAAGGTTGAGAGCTTAAGGAATGGTTCTGCAACTCATATCTTAATTTCAGCGACCCTGTGTCCACAGTGGATGATGTTGTATAGAACCTGATGCATGCATGTGCAAATAAATCCTTTGTTTTCCTTGGAGGCAACAGAAGGTTGATTAGGCTCCTATGAAAGTTTGCTTCCATTAAGCCCCCTGGGAAAGAACCATTTGTGCTGCAGAAAATAGCCGAACACTGTCATTTGACACATTTCCAAAAGGCACGTCCCTAGGCCCATTCTATTAGTCCCTGAAATGTGATAAATACCTTAAGAACTTTGGAGCCAGCTAATTACAGCTAATTAGAAAAAGTAAATGACATTTGCTAACAGAAGAAAGTCCAGAAGCTCTTGCTGACAGCCAATTTCCCAAGCTAAGAACATATCAGCCCGATGTTCTCTCTCTCTCTCTTGCCAGCCATAATTTGACCATCACCATCTGTAGAAGTAATAGAGAGAAAGGATTGGCATCTGGGAACATAACAGATAATGAATGGAGAGGGAGAATATTTGGACATTAACAGGGATGGTGCATCAAGGGATGAGTTAGGTTGTCTGTCAGCTGCAATCTTCAGATCGAGATCAGAGGACCTCTTAAAATCCATGACTTAAAATCAATTTTAATGAGTGTGATGTTGTTATGCTCCAAAGCCATTTGAAATTTAAGGAGGAACCTGAATATCTGTTGCATAGAAAGCCAAAACTCATAAGGAAGTATAATAGACTCTTTGGAATGCTACAATGCTTTAGGAAGAAGAATTAAAGCTTTCTTAGGCAGTATCTTGTTTTGTTCTAGACGACAGATGGAAGTAGCCTGAAGGGACCCAAGTAGAAACATCCCATTAGTCCCTAGACATTCAGTTCCAGTACTGTCTATTTGTGCAGCAAGTTTTAATTACTTACTGCACTGAACAAAAAAGTTTGAGGAAGGCTGAAGCTCATGGCACCATATTGCCTCATCTTCCTCACTTTTTCTTTTCCTTGGTTCTTTGTTCCGTAGCTCGAAGTTCCTCAGCTGTTCCGTTGTCCAGGCAGAAATACTAGCACAACTTTCTCCAACCACTGTGCAAGCCAGAACTGATGGGAGTTGTAGTTCAAAATGTCTGCAGGGCACCAGCTTGGGGAAGACTGTTCAGTCCTATCATTGTCCGAAGGAATACTTGGTCCTGAAAAGATTATACCTTTTCTGCAAGATTTGCGAAGCACTTTGAAGTCAAAATTGCTTGGAACTATGCTGAAAGCTTCTTGGGAGAAAAGCAATGACAAACCTAGACAGCATCTTGAAAAGCAGAGACATCACCTTGCCAATAAAGGTCCGTATAGTAAAAGCTATGGTTTTCCCAGTAGTGATGTATGGAAGTGAGAGCTGGACCATAAAGAAGGCTGATCGCCGAATAATTGATGCTTTTGAATTATGGTGCTGGAGGAGACTCATGGACTGCAAGAAGATCAAACCTATCCATTCTGAAGGAAATCAGCTCTGAGTGCTCACTGGAAGGACAGATCCTGAAGCTGAGACTCCAATACTTTGGCCACCTCATGAGAAGAGAAGACTCCCTGGAAAAGACCCTGGTGTTGGGAAAGATGGAGGGCACAAGGAGAAGGGGACGACAGAGGACGAGATGGTTGGACAGTGTTCTCGAAGCTGCTAACATGAGTTTGACCAAGCTGCGGGAGGCAGTGGAAGACAGGAGTGCCTGGTGTGCTCTAGTCCATGGGGTCACGAAGAGTCAGACATGACTAAACGACTAAACAACAACAATGCTGAACGATGCCAAAATTAGTTCAGGCTTGTTGGACAGCAATGGAGCACTGCCAAGTTACAGACTGTGGGTGTTGTTGCAGCCTGGCGATGTGAGCAAGAGGCTTGTAATTGGGAACCTGACTGCCTGCCCATCATGGCTGGTTAAATCTAGTAAGAGGTGCTTGACAGGATGGATGGAGGGAGTGGTTAATGCCACACTATGGGAGGAAGTTATTCCTGCCACTTTGAAAAAGGTGATGATGCGGCCCCTCTTGAAGTGGTCCTCCCTAGAGGAAGCAGGTTAAGCCAATCAGAGTTTCAGTACCAAAACAGCCTTAGTCACCTTGATTGAAGACCTTCTCACAAATCCTCCCCACTATGTGTTGTGTTTCAACTGAAAATCCTAGTGATTATATCTAACTTTGTTTTTTGTTTTTTATATGTATATATGCTTTTATTGGTTGAAAACTTTGTAACAAAAATGTACAATAGATGTTATAGGCAAAATGAGAAATAAGAAATAAACAATTATTCATACTTGCTTTGTGTATACATTTGTGATTAAATTATACAAGGATTCTGATCTTCCCCTTGTGTTCCCGAATTAAGTTCCTTAAATACACACTTAGACTTTACTTTCTCCATGTTATTTAACTTACTATCAGTTTTATTTCATAAAATTATCCTAATTGCACATTGAAGCTCCATCAAGACCTGCCAACGGACTGATCTTTTGACAATGTTCTTTTACATAGACTCTGTATGTATCCCACTCTCTGATAATTTTTTCATCCGTAACGTCTCTTAGCCTTGCTGATAATCTCACCAGTTCAGTGTACTCTCTTATTTTGTTTTACCAGTCTGATTTAGATGGGATATCTTCTCCCTTCCAGCCTTTTGCGATTAGGATTCTGGCAGCAACTGTAACATACACAAAGACTCTCCTGAACTTTTTGGGGGATTTCATTACTCATAATTCCTAGCAGGAAGCTTCAGGGTTATATCTAACTTTGCATCTCTATGTCTAAATTAGCACCAGGCCATGGAGAGGCAATGGGATCCTCTCTCACTGCTGCTGCCACTATGGGCAAACTCTGGCTCATCCTCCACCCCGATCTCAGTGGCAGCAGCACTGGCGGATCAAATCAGAAGCTTTCATAATTCCGGGACTATGCCTGGAAAATCAGGGCACTTGGAGGGGATGTTCTGATACTGAATCAGACTATTGGTCCCACTAGTTTAGCGTTGCCTACACTTTCTGGCGGACGCGTGTGGTGCTGTGGGTTAAACCACAGAGCCTAGGACTTGCCGATCAGAAGGTCGGCGGTTTGAATCCCTGTGATGGAGTGAGCTCCCATTGCTCGGTCCCTGCTCCTGCCAACCTAGCAGTTTGAAAACATGTCAGAGTGCAAGTAGATAAATAGGTACCACTCTGGCGGTAAGGTAAACGGCATTTCCGTGCCCTGCTTTGGTTCGCCAGAAGTGGCTTAGTTATGCTGGCCACATGTCCTGGAAGCTGTACACCGGTTCCCTTGGCCAATAAAGCGAAATCATAGAATCATAGAATCATAGAGTTGGAAGAGACCACAAGGGCCATCGAGTCCAACCCCCTGCCAAGCAGGAAACACCATCAGAGCACTCCTGACATATGGTTGTCAAGCCTCTGCTTAAAGACCTCCAAAGAAGGAGACTCCACCACACTCCTTGGCAGCAAATTCCACTGTCGAACAGCTCTTACTGTCAGGAAGTTCTTCCTAATGTTTAGAAATGAGCGCCACAACCCCAGAGTCGGCCACGACTGGACCTAATGGTCAGGGGTCCCTTTGCCTTTACACTTTCTGGCAGTGACTCTCCAGAATTGCAGGCAGGGGACATTCCCAGCCCTACCCAGAGGTGCTGGGGATTGAACCTGAGATCTGCATACCAAGAAGATGCTCTGCCACTGTGCTACTCCCCTAAAGGGCCCAGAAAGCAGATGCCAGTCAAAGTCATAGACATCGCTGGTCTAAATGGATAAACAGTCTGACATGTTGCAAGGCAGCTTACTAGACTCTTAAAAAAAAATTCACCAGGGCTATATTCCACTCCAAGCCAAACTTTGTTTTATAATCTAGTTCTTACTATTTTAAGATACTTGGGCAGTTACAGGAACAGGCTGTTAGTGTCCCTAGAGGAGAGGAGATGGGTTATTGTTAACATTCCTCCGTATTGCTTAAGGCCTCTCTTGTGAAAGAAAAAGCAGAACCGCCAGGCAGGCTTAATCGCCAGAAGTTTTGAGACAGACAGACTGACGACGGCTCCTCCTGGTTCTAAATTGCCTTCTTCTCCCAGAGGAGGAATGTTTTCTTCGCTGCTAGTTGCCGTGTAGCTTGAGCGTTTCTCTCAACATGAAGGTAAGGCAATCATTGAGCCAGTTTCTGCAGATGAAAGTCTAATGCAATATTCATTTATGCAAGGCATATGGATGCAGAACTACCAGGATGTAAGGGGGGAGTGTCGATGGGGACATGGTGAGTTGCAATAACTGGAACCTTTAAATTCAGCCACACGACTTTCACAGCTTCTTGCCTTTGAGTTCTGCCTGATTTGGATGCGATCCTAACCCCATTTACCTGGGATTTGGCTCCCTTGCAGTCAATACAAGTTGCTTCTGAGTAGGCATGGTTAGGCTTATGCTGTTATACTTGGAAAATCAGTCCAAATGTGAGCCAAACAATAATCCAAGCCTTCCCTTCCTTCTTTTTAGGCCCTTGGAACATTCGTTCTCATGGCAATTGTGGGCTCCTTTCCTGCTTTTTCAAGGTGAGCGGTTCTTTGGCACTTTGAAAAAGGATGAGCATATATATTCAGCATGTATTTCCCCCTGTTCAGCGGTAGGGCTTGAGTAGCTAGTATAAGTTTAGGTTTGAGGGTGATCTTTCCTTCTTCTTATCTAGGTTGCCAACTTTTTTCTCTCTCTGGTAGGGCTCCTGTGCATTTAACAGCTGCACGATAGGCAGAAATCCAGCTGGTATAAACAGGTAGACAAAGGCTATTGCAAGGGAGGGGGTGGAATCACAAACTGAATTCCTGCTTTTAATGCAATTGTTAAAGGTAGAAGTCCTGGATACTGACGGCTGCACAAAAATTAGAAATTCAAATCTGTGATTTCCACCACCCTGCAAGAGCTCTATGGGGGGGAAAGAACCCCATAGCTATTGCATGTGCAATCTCCATATGAGATTTTTCATATTAAGATAGAATCATAGAACCATAGAGTTGGAGGAGACCTTGTAGACCATATCTTCTCACTCCAACATCCCTAACAGATCACATCTTCACTTATACTACTTTAGCAGTCACGGCTCCCTCCAAATAATCCTGGGAACAATAGCTTTTAAGGGTGCTGAGAGTTGTCAGGAGACCTACAATTCCCTGCAAACAAACCACAGTTCCCAAGATTATTTGGCAGAAGCTGTGACTGTAAAAGCAGAACAAGTGGTACCACTTCAGTTTCCTCAGAGTAAACATGCTTTGATACTTGCTGCACATTTCCCAATGCCAGGAAGCGCTGCTGTACAGTGGCACCTCGGGTTACATACGCTTCAGGTTACATACGCTTCAGGTTACAGACTCCGCTAACTCAGAAATATTGCTTCAGGTTAAGAAGTTTGCTTCAGGATAAGAACAGAAATCGGGCTCCGGCAACGTGGTGGCAGCAGGAGCCCCATTAGCTAAAGTGGTGCTTCAGGTTAAGAACAGTTTCAGGTTAAGAACGGACCTCCGGAATGAATTAAGTACTTAACCTGAGGTATCACTGTACTTTTGTAAAATCAATTGCTGGTGAAGCTGCAGCAACCACTGGCTGTGCTGCTTCAAACTTCCATATGATCTGCTACATAAAAAGCATGGCCTTGTGCAGTAACAGAAGGGGGAAGAGCTGTGGCCAGGCAAGCAGAGAACTGGAGCAGCCCATCAGCAAGGCAAGAAGAGCAAATGGCTTTTCTCAATACAGTCTTATAGTGGGGGATAGCAATCTTCCTGCACCTTCATTAATTCTCTGTTGTCCGTAGGACGTTCTCCTCCAAATCACTGCCTTCCCACACTTTCTCCTATATCAGTCTGCATTTTCTCTTACCAGGGATACTCCAAAAGGAGAGGGAATGAGAAAATCTGGATTGAGGAAGGAGAAAGTGTGGGAAGACAGTGATTTGGAGGAGAACGTCCTACGACAAGGAAGAATTGATGGATGCACAGGAAGCTTACTATTGGCATCATATGACCATATGCATGAGCCTCTCATCAGCAAGATGTGCAGCCTGATGATGATGATGATAATAATAATAATAATAATAATAATAATAATAATAATAATAATAATAATAATTTATTATTTATACCCCGCCCATCTGGCTGGGTTTCCCCAGCCATTCTGAGTGGCTTCCAACAAACTATTAAAATACAATAGTCTATTAAACATTAAAAGCTTCCCTAAACAGGGCTGCCTTCAAATGTCTTCTAAAAGTCTGGTAATTGTTTTTCTCTTTGACATCTGGTGGGAGGGCGTTCCACAGGGCAGGTGCCACTACCAAGAAGGCTCTCTGCCTGGTTCCCGGTAACTTGGCTTCTTGCAGCGAGGGAACCACCAGAAGGCCCTCAGCGCTGTACCTCAGTGTCTGGGCTGAACGATGGGGGTGGAGACGCTCCTTCAGGTATACTGGACCGAGGCCATTTAGGGCTTTAAAGGTCAGCACCAACACTTTGAATTGTGCTCGAAAACATACTGGGAGCCAGTGTAGACCTTTCAAAACCGGTGTTACATGGTCTCGGCAGCCGCTCCCAGTCACCAGTCTAGCTGCCGCATTCTGGATTAGTTGTAGTTTCCGGGTCACCTTCAAAGGTAGCCCCACATAGAGTGCATTGCAGTAGTCCAAGTGGGAGATAACCAGAGCATGCACCACTCTGGCGAGACAATCCACTGGCAGGTAGGGTCTCAGCCTGCGTACCAGATGGAGCTGGTAAACAGCTGCCCTGGACGCAGAATTGACCTGCACCTCCATGGACAGCTGTGAGTCCAGAATGACTCCCAGGCTGCGCACCTGGTCCTTCAGGGGCACAGTTACCCCATTCAGGAATCTTAACCACATTTACTCAGAACTTTCTCCCAAGGAAATGTTCATTGGGCAGTAGCAGCACAGGGTTGTAGTCAATGCTACTCCTTCTCAGAGTAGTCCCACTGATGTTAATGGACATGATTAACTTAGGTTTGTTACCTGGATCTGCTCTGAGCAGGACTGACTATAACTCATAGTTTATATAGGGACTAGGTTGGAAGGGGCAGTGCTGAACAGGATGATTGAGATGCAGGCCACCCACTAACTCGGGGATTCCTCAAGATTACATTGTTATGGAGGAAATCAACAACTTTTCAAAACAGGCAACTACAAGATCAAATGGGAATCTTTCCGAGACTTTCCTGCAGATGCTTGTGATTGGACCTGGGAACTTCTGCATGTTCTTTATCATTGGGCCTATGGTCCTTCTCCCAATGTTGAAACCCTGACAACATTTTTCTTTCTCCCCATATAAAATCCAACAGGGCTTCTCCAGTCGATTGCAGCTGGAATCCATTTGGTCCTTGGTCAGAATGTGATGGCTGTACTAAGACTCAGGTACAGTATAAATGTGTGCCATTTGTACACTACTCGGGTAGTAATAATAATAACAACAGCAATCTTGTTACCCAATATTTTACCCAATATTTTGTTACCCAAGATTTTGAGGATCATATGTTTATTAATAATCATGAATTAATTGCATTATAGAGGTAATTTGTTGATTTTAAGTGGTGGTTACGGATGAAGATCTAGGACAGGAATGGGCAGGCTTGCGTGATGCACTTAGTTCTTTTATTAATACTCCAGTATCTACCAACCAGAACCAGGTGCAAATAGCATATACTTAAAATTTTAATGACACATATACACACACATGGTGCTTTGAAGTACATTCTGAACCCTAGGGGATTTATTTTCAGCACCAGAATAGAACTCAGCTTAACCCTTTCATGGGAAATCCTTTTAGCTTTCCTTCATTTCAGCGGTCTAGCTGAGATGGGAAAATCATTTTGTTATTACTGTTAAACGACTAAAAAATTGGAAACCCTGGCCAATCTACTGCAGATCTCCCAAAGATCTACCAGTAGATTGCCCACCCTTGGTCTAGGGCACAATCGTTTGGGAAGTTCTCCTGCTCAAGTGCCTTGGAATGGGAACTGCACAGCAACACTGCTGCACAGCCTGTTATTTCAAAAGGGTTTGCACAGGAGAACTTTCCAGAGGATCGTGCCCTAGATAAGGGGTTCCCAAACTGTGGTCTTCAGGCCAGCAGGTGACCTAAAATGTATCTGTGGATTTGTGGTTTAAGATGGGAGATGGTATATCCATCATATTAAATTGGTGTTTGATTGTATTTTTGTTGTTTCTTTTATTTCTTATATTGTATTTCATGGCAATATGAATCCACAATTGCACGTTAAGTTGCAATACAATGAAATACAATATATAATTGGGGGGGGAATAAAAATACACTTAGTATCGTACTACCACAATACATTAAAATTGCTACATTGGGCAGAAAAACCATTATAGGGTCCAGCAAGAAGACACTCTGCCATTTGCAAGTGGTCTGTGAAGAGAAAGATTGGGAACTGCTGCCCTAGATCTTCTTCTGCAATCATTGCTTAAAGTCATTCTTCTCCAATAACTACAGGTGCAACCAGAAGTCCTGTTTACGAGCATTCATTCATTTATTTTAACTTGGGAAGGTTAAATGATGCTGGCTATTTGAACATTCATTCTGATTTGTTTGTGGGAAGATTAGACAACATTGTGTGATGGGTAGCTCAGTTGTTATAGCATGAGACTCTTTAATCTCAAGGTCGTGGGTTCGAGCCCCATGTTGGGCAAAGAGATTCCTGCATTGCACATAGCTGTCAACTTTTCCCTTTTCTTGCGAGGAATCCTATTCGGAATAAGGGAATTTCCCTTTAAAAAAAGGGAAATGTTGACAGCTATGGCATTGCAGGGGGTTGGATTAGATGGCCCTTGTGGCCTCTTCCAGATCTATGAAGCTGTGATTGTGGCAGAGCGAGTGTTATCCCACACTTTCCAGTGCATCTTCCCCTACAAGGCCTCTCTAACTGTGCAAAGTTAATTTGCCAGCACAGTGGTACCTCGGTTTTCAAACACCTCCGTAGTCAAACGTTTCAGAACTCGAACACCAAAAACCCAGAAGTAAATGCCTCAGTTTTCGAACTCGCCTCGGAAGTCGAACAGGAAATGCAGCTTCCATTTTGAGTTCTCAATATTGAGGCTTCCGTTTTGAGGCTTCCGCTTTCAGTTTTCGGTTTTCAAATGTTTCAGAACTCGAAGGGACTTCTGGAACGGATTACGTTCAAAAAATGAGGTACCTCTGTACGTGATTGAATCCCACCTGAAACACCCTATATTTCACACCTCAATCTTATTTATGTTTACTCATCAGTAAATCCTACTGAGTTAAGTGGGACTACATGTGTATAGGATTGCTGCCTCACAGGGCAATCTTATGTGTGCCTATGTAGGCACAAGTCCCATTGTGCTCAATGGAGCTTACTCCCAAGGTATAGGATTGCAGCCTCAGCTAGCTAAACTACACTACTTTAGCTTTCCTATATTGATTAATTTCCTCGCATCTGAGTTCTCTAGCAGAGGATATATAAATCCAGGAACAGACAGCCTATAAACCAAACCGCTGTTTTTCATTTGCTGCTGATGTGGCCAAACAGAACCGCCTGTTTTCCCCACAACAATAACTCTCAAATTAAAATGCAAATTATTTCCATGTTTATATTCTTCGCTGGTTACTTTTACAAGATTCATTGCCTGAGTGGCTGAAATGTTCCTCGATTAAGGCAGCGCCAGTGAACAATCCAAGTTTTCTTACCAGATTATTAGTTAATTTTCTCTTTAAGCAAACCCCCACACCATAAATGGTGAACATGTGGTTTAGCAATACAGAGTTTTTGGCCTACGGTAACCAACGCAGGGAAACTTAATAAGGTTTTCTGCTTGAGTGACAATTTGAAACTGGGTCTCTCGTATCCAAATACAACACTTCTGAATATGTGGCAGTATAAAACACACATGGGTACGGTTGCCAACTTTTAAACCAGGTCCTACTCCTACGCCTTATAACAGCAGCTTGTTCTGCAGACAGGTGAACATGTGATGTTGCCAGTGACGCAGTTAGGACTGCACTTTGGGGATGAAGTTCATGGCCCTACATCTGACCACTGAGAGCGGCAGATGATGGAGATAGAGGCAAAAAGGCCCAGCATTGACCTACCTGCCTCCACAGGAAATTTGTGACATTCCCCTTTCTTTGAAGGGCACAATTTCAGAGCTAACATATCATCCCCCTTACCCCTAAGAGCACCACCGGAACCTACATCTAGCCTAAAGGATTGCTTTTTGGATTTAGATTCGCAGACGGACCGTAGCAGTTTATGGGCAGTTTGGAGGACAGCCATGTCCAGGAAGTTCCTTTGAATCCCGTCCTTGTGTTCCTACGAGAGGGTGCCCAACAGAAGATGGATGTGGCAATCGTTTTAGATGTTCATCGGGTACGTTGCTTCAAGAATCCAACCGACCTGTTCTTTGTCCTTTCCAACTCTATAATTCTATTATTCTATGACTGTTTCACAGCAGAAGCCGATAGGACCAAAAAGGGGGAGATATGGGAATGCAAGTGTAACTCTTCATTATGATTTTTACTATTCATACAGAGACAGAGAGAGTTCTTTACGCAGGGTCTCTAGAGGGACTCACAGTAAATGACTTCTACACTGGTAAATAACAGAACTCTCAGGCATCAGATAACAGCACATAAATATTGTTGCCTGCACCCCAATCTCTGAGCTTTGAGAGACCCCAGGAGTTCCAGTGCTTACCCAGGGTACAGTTTCCTTGGAATGAAGATTAATGGACACTTGATGTCTTTAGGATATATGGTTTTATTTACACATATATACAACTTGAGGATAGGATAGAAGGGCTCACTACACTCCAACGGACCTTGCTTGCCCATGAGGTTTCCAGAGAAGCCCCTAAAGGGCCTGCCAAGGAGATTTGCCTTGTCACAAAGGACAAATAACTAATCCAGAAACTTAGTAGGAGGCGGAGGCTGGCTTTCAGTCTCAAATACCAAACCAAAGCAACCCATCTCACAGAAAGAAAATTCCAAGACACTTGAAGAAACATGGAGGAGTCTCAGAGGAATCAGTTCTGTTCTCTAGGTGGGTGCAAGAGTTTTTTCATCGTTCCTGTGTTACCTGTCTTCATGGCCATAGGGCAGTGCATTAGCAAATCTTTGGTGTGCAATGGAGATCACGACTGTGAGGAAGATGGCGCTGATGAGGACCGATGCGATGAGATCAAGACAGTGTGTGAAAACACCAAGCCACCTTTGAAGCCGCCTCCTAATGTCGAGCTCACAGGAGCAGGGTGAGTTCTTTGTCATTCTTATTCATTTTGTTGCAATGATTATTGGTTATTTATGAGGAACAACAACATTTAGCTACTATATAGGGCGAAGCGTTTATGTAGTTTGAGGTCTTCAAAGTATTTCGCATCCATTGTCTCGTGGCCATATGATTTATCTTTTCATGAGCGTTGTAGCTCGGACAGGCCATTTGGAATTTGTTTTGGGAGGTCCTCAGGGAGAGAGTTGCTCTTAAGGGGCTCTCCTCCCAGAGCGCGAGGACCATTTCTTTCTTGCCATTGTTGTTGCTGCTGCCCATTTGCCTCTCTCTCCCTCTGAGCCTTACCTTCCTTGCCTTCCTCAAAGAGAGAACAAGGCCGTCTTTAGCATATGCGCCACCGGGATGCAAAGATCCGCCCAGCACCCCCAAATTAACTTTTATTTAGCTCTTTTTTGGGGGGGAGCCAACGTTGTTGACCTTTTCTGGGGGAGGGGGGAAGCCAAAGTTGACCTTCTTTTTAGGGTGGAAATCACTGGAGAGCCAGTGTGGTGTAGTGGTTAAGAGCGGTAGTCTTGTAATCTGGGGAACCGGGTTCACGTCTCCGCTCCTCCACATGCAGCTGCTGGGTGACCTTGGGCCAGTCACACTTCTTTGAAGTCTCTCAGTCCCACTCACCTCACAGAGTGTTTGTTGTGGGGGAGGAAGGGAAAGGAGAATGTTAGCCGCTTTGAGACTCCTGAAGGGGAGTGAAAGGCGGGATATCAAATCCAAACTCTTCTTCTTCTTCTTCATCTGTAACAACAACACAGTGGGGGGGGGGACTGCTTTTGTTTCCTGACTCCAGGAATGTTTGATGCTACAGAGTAATAGAGCGACCGGGGGGGGGGGGAGGACTTTCGCTCCATTGCTTTTCACTGCCGCTGCTCGAGAGGGACCAATATACATTTGGCACCCCCCAGAATTCAGCTCCCGGGTGCCCAGCACCCCTTGCACACCTGGGTAAAGACGGCCCTGCAAGGCATGAAGAGGTTGCTCCTGCTGCTCTTGTCACTGCTTGCTTGAGCAGCTACAGCAAGGCCAGGAGGCCCCAGAGCTCCAGAGGCATGGGCCTTGCCTGACAATGTAGACTTCTGACCAGAAGTGCCATCTTCTGAAGTTGATTGTGGGGGCCCACCGAGACATCCTGACGTCACGCATGTGATGTCACGGGAGGGGGCAGAGTTGAACAGCATACAATAATTACCTCAGCTATTCTTACAAAACACACGTGGGGTAGGCCAATATAATAATCCCTATGTTGCAGGTGGGGGAGGTATACCCTAGCACCTCCCTGCAATGGCTCATAGGAACGGTCACAATGAACTACTGCTGCTATTCCTTAGCTCTCGGTGGATTTACCAGAACTTCAGCATAAATGGCAGGTGATTATTTCAAAGCAAATAAATTACAGGCTTTATGTGTCCCCGTGGCCTTGTTGGTGACCTCAATTCAGGCTGAACACAGGAGGAGAAAAAAGATGCAAGGAGATTGACCATTGTTGTTTGTCAAGTTGCATTAATTTTACCTGGAAATGTAACATAGCAGGGGCAGTTGCCATAGGGATAAAATGCATTAGAATTATCAGGTGCTTGCTCTTTTCTGTTGACACACTCCAGGGGAAACATTTTGTTTTATTTTCCCTGATGTAACTTGCAATGGCAGGGATTTTCATCGTAGCTCTGCCAGTACAAAATCTCATTACAGAGTGCCCTGTTCTTTGCATAATTTAGTTTTGGAAGTAGTCTGCTGATGTATGCTAACATTTAGTTAACAACTGATGTTTCTAAATCCTGTGAACTTTGCAATCTGTGTCCTGACTCTGATTGGTTGCAGCTTTGACGCCCTTACGGGTGAGAGCAGAGGTGGAGTCATCCATACTAAGAGCTTTGGTGGCCAATGCAGAAAAGTGTTCAGTGGAGACCAGAGAGAATACTATCGGCTGAGCGACAGTGTCCTTGCTTACACATTCCAGGTGTGTTTGATTGCTTGTTTTTCAGTCACAGTATCATCTGAGGATAGGAATAGAAGCAGCCCACTGGCTGAGCGGGGGCAGAACTTTAGCATCCTGGCAGCTGGGTCTCTGATGCCTATCTGGCAAGGAGAAGAGTTTGGTGCAGTGCAAACACACTGGCAAGAGAGCTGGATTGGCTCAGCTGGTGCATTTGCACCTTGTTGCACTACTTCCGCTATGCTCCTCCTGACAACCAATAGCAACGCACCTGAGAGCCAGTGTGGTGTAGTGGTTAAGAGCGGTAGACTCGTAATCTGGTGAACCAGGTTCGCGTCTCCGCTCCTCCACATGCAGCTGCTGGGTGACCTTGGGCCAATCACACTTCTCTGAAATCTCTCAGCCCCACTCACCTCACAGAGTGTTTGTTGTGGGGCAGGAAGGGAAAGGAGAATGTTAGCTGCTTTGAGACTCTTTCAGGTAGTGATAAAGCGGGATATCAAATCCAAACTCTTCTTCTTCTGTATGGAAGCTAGTGTAGTGCTTCTGTCCCACACGGCAAACTGCTTCTAGACAGGAGCATAAGAAGCTGCCCTATACTGAGCCAGCCCGTTGGCTCATCTAGTTCAGTTTGTTCTACACTGACTAGCAGCTGCTCTCCATGATTTCAAGCAGGGCTCTCTCTCAGCCCTACATGAAGATGCTGATGCCTGAATCTGGGACTTTCTGCATGCAAGCAAATTCCCTACCACTGGTATACGGTCTTTCTCATGGGCAGCTCAGTCTACTTCCAGGAGGAGTCCATTTTTCATGTGTTCATTCACAAGTCTATGCCAGCTCGTTTTCTCAATTTAAAAAGGACCGAAAAACTTTAAATATACTCATCACATGTTTTTTATTTTTATTATGGATTTTGTGGCTTGTTTGTTTTTATATTGTGAATCGCCCTAAGATCTACGGGTATTGGGTGGTATACAAATAATAATCATAATATTAATAATAGGTATACAAATATAAATGTTTTATCTCAATGCACACATTTCTAAAAGCACTTTATTCTGCAGTATGCATTTTGGGTATGTTTTTAAAGCTAAGAATTGTATTGCAATGTAGAATGTGTGAAACCCATAGCATAATTATTTTAAGATCCAGTGATTAGTCCAGGTGATGTGAATTAGGTTGGTTTGCTTAAAAATACAAGCTGAACATCATTTTTTTTAATGCAAAAGTGTGTTGGGGGACACAAGAATGCACATTATCTTTAGGGTTCAGGTTGAGCTATACTGCATGGGCACAGCGTTTGTCCACATTTTCCAGGCAGAGGTCCACAAATGCTCCGTCTCCGAGTGGTTTTTTGACCTTAGCCTTCCCCACTAAAACCCACTCTTTAAAGCTAAAACAGAGCAGTCAATTTGGGTTTTCTGTGGATGGATGTTTACTCCAATTGAGCTTTAAAGAGCGGTTTTTGAGGGGAAAGCTCCAGAGCAAAGACAGGGGCTTGGAGACACAGCTTTAAATTGTGGGCCTTGCCTGGAAGGAACAGAGGAAAGGCAACTCTGAAGAACCTGAGGTACATCACAATAACTTTAAAGAGAAAGCATGTATCTGGCAGTCATGACAGAATTGCTGGGGAGGGGGACAGGTGTTTTATAATACACTAAATTTGGTGTGGTTTGTGGATTTTTAGGTTTAATGTTTCACACACAATTTTGGGTGGCATGAGTTAAATTTGTACATTTCCTCAAGAAAATAGCTAGCATGGAGGTACCTAGTATCTGGGCTGAGAAACAATAGAATTGCTAATATTTTATTTCTTTCTAGAGAATTTTATATATAGATACCTTTTGCTTCTTTTAAATAGGTGACCATTCAGAATGACTTCAGCACTGAATTTTACAACAGTTCCTGGGCTTATAGAAAACACACAGAGAGGCTTGCAACTGGAAAAGATTACCACCGGAGAGAAGAAAATACAATTGAAAATAGCCGTTCAAAGGTACCGTGTTCTGCATAATTTCTTGCAAGCAATTTCCCCAAATTTAATGCATTTTTTATGTTATTTTCACTATTTGTGTGCTTTTATACACAAGTGTCTATTAATATACACAGTTATGCGTGCATATTGTAAGTTGGAGACGTGCAAAATTTAAAGGATCACTGTGCTTTGATTTGTGTTTTGTTTTACACATCAAATTCGCATCAAAATGTGAATAGAACTGAATTTCTTCCCCACCCCTCATCATCCATTACTGCAGTGGTTTTCAACCAGTGTGCCGTGGCACCCTGGGGTGCCTTGAATGATGGTCAGGGGTGCTGTGGACAACACCGGCCCTTTCCTCCTCTCCGTTCTCTGATGCCCTCTTGCATCTCTGCCTCTCAAAGGCCTGCACAGCTGTTTGTTGCAGCAGCCCTGGCTACAGACTCCACAGTAAATGGTGCCTCTGGGGCTGGCCAGGGGGTGCTGGTTGCCAGGAGCTGAGGGGGCCTCGGGGCAGGTGAAGCAGCTCAGAGTCTCAGAGACCAAGCAGAGCAGAGCAGAGAGGAGAGGAGGCTGAGGAAACATTCCACAAGGAAGGATGTTCGAAAAGAGGGAGAGGCTGCCAGCTCTGCAGGCAAGGGGTGATGTAACAGAGCTCCTGAACCCCACAGGGGTGCTGCAGAAATAATGTAGTTGGTCAAGGGAGCCGTGGACCCAAAAAGGTTGAAAACCTCTGCATTACTGGATTGGGGAGTTTGAAATTTCAGTTTCATTTCCCTGTTTGCTGACCAAATAGCTAACCAGCATGTGGAATTCAGCAGTTAACAAAGAATTCTTTATCCAGGAGATATCAGCTGTAAATTGCTCTTTTTATAAACACTTTCCTACTATTGTGAAAATAACTGCCTGAGTTCTATATATTCTTTTTGCTTTCCTAGAGTAATCTGCTCATGGTTATCGAAAACAGTGTGGAAGTTGCTCAGTTCATCAATAAACAGCCGGAACTTCTAAATCTTGCTGAGCCCTTCTGGAAAGAGCTTGCTAACCTTCCCACCTTCTATGAATATAATGCATACCGAAGGCTGATTGAACGTTTCGGAACACATTTCCTGCACTCTGGATCTTTGGGAGGACATTACAAAGTTCTGTTTCATGTTGCTTCAGACAGTGCAAAAGCACAAGGTAGTGTACCGGTGCACTCATTCCCAAATAGTAAAGGAGTGAGGTAAAGGTAAAGGGACCCCTGACCATTAGGTCCAGTCGCTGACAATTCTGGGGTTGTGGCAGTCATCTCGCTTAACTGGCCGAGGGAGCTGGCATACAGCTTCTGGGTCATGTGGCCAGCATGACTAAACTGCTTCTGGTGAAGCCAGAGCAGCGCACGGAAACGCTGTTTACCTTCCCGCCTCAGCGGTACCTATTTATCTACTTGCACTTATGACGTGCTTTCAAACTGCTAGGTGGGCAGGAGCAGGGACCAAGCAACGGGAGCTCACCCCATCACGGAGATTCGAACCGCCACCCTTCTGATCGGCAAGTCCTAGGCTCTGTGGTTTAGACCACAGCGCCAACTGCAGTATAAAGGAGTGAGTTTGGGAATAAAATGCATTCTATTCTTGCATGCAAGCAGCAGAGAAACCCCAAAACATTATTCTCTGTTTATATGAAATGCGGAGGAGCCCTTAACCTAGTAAGCAAGAGTAGAATCTAGTTCTAGAACACTTCCAGACTGTCGCTGTTTTGCCAGTGGGATACAATGGTGTAAGGTAAAGGGGACCCCTGACCATTAGATCCAGTCGTGACCCACTCTGGAGTTGTGGCGCTCATCTCGCTTTATTGGCCAAGGGAGCCGGCGTACAGCTTCCGGGTCATGTGGCAATAATGACTAAGCCACTTCTGGCGAACCAGAGCAGCGCACGGAACTGCCATTTACCTTCCCGCCAGAGTGGTACCTATTTATCTACTTGCACTTTGACATGCTTTCAAACTGCTAGGTGGGCAGGAGCAGGGACCGAGCAACGGGAGCTCACCCCCGTCGAATCCCTGTCACGGGGATTCGAACCGCCGACGTTCTGATCAGCAAGTCCTAGGGTCTGTGGTTTAACCCACAGCGGTGTATCAGCCATTAAATTCACTCTCTGTTTTCCCACTCCCTCCCACCCCCAGAGGACCCTCAGAATGCGACTATACTCTTACTTCAGAATATACTGGTTGGAGTTGTTGCTACAAGAGCTCAGACCCCCTTTAAATCACTGGAGTCCTTGGCGTTGATCCTGTTTCTTACCCCTATTAGCTGTATGAGCCACAGATCTCCTGTTACAGGCTGCCACTGGTATATCCAAACCTGTTTTTCTCCTCCCACCTTCCTTTGGATGCTGCTGTCACGCACCATTTTTACCTGATTTCCTCTCCCTCTTCCAGAGTCTGGGATACTTACGTCTTTTGTTAGCCTTCCTCCCCCAAGATGGTAAAAGATTCATGCAGCTAGCCTATGTAGGTTGTGACACTACCCATCTAAATGGCTATTCATCTGCGTCTTCATCTACTAATATAGGTGATGTCAGAATCTTCATCTCTGCTTGCCAGCTGATTTCTGGCAAGTTGTGCTTGGCCTTGATGGAACCAGAGACTGGAGTCACCTGTTGATGGTTCCTTTACAGTTCTGTTTGAGACCTTAAAAAAATGTGTAGGCTGCCTTGAAGCCTTTCGCTTAGGCAGAAAGGTGGGGTGCAGCTCTTAATAAACAAGCAAATCAGTAAATAAATCCATCTTGCTTAAGAAGTTCCAAGCTACCTTGGGACCCAGTTCTGTGGGACATTTTCCTGCACACTGGAAATGATTGCATCGATCGTTCATTGATCATCAAGGTTAATGCCCACTTCTTGGCCTAGGTTTGAGCATGCTGGACATGCACAAATGCACTTCATCAGGCTGGAATTTTCTGTTCGTAAAGAAGAAGAAAACAGAATGCAACAAACTAGATCAACTGCTGAAACAATCTTCAGGTAAATAGTTGTGTGTGTGTTCTTCGAGAGGCTTCCTGATCAATAGCAGTCGTCTGGCTTAACCGATTGGAATGTTTCACTAAAGCAAACAGGAGCCTGCCGGTCCTACTGTATTCAGCTCTGCAGTTCCCTTGTCTCCAAGGGCACAAAGAAGCATGTAGCAGAGCAGAGAGCACATGGGGGCCCTTCTCTGAAGGAGTTTAAGACTGCTGGGGAAACAGGTGGATGAGGAGGAGATGCAGGGGGAAGTGCGAGGCTCTGGCAACTGCTTAACCAAGGCCAGTCTTGCCGTATGTTTCTCTGTTTGTATTCTGTTTCATTGAGCAAAAAATCAACTTGACTGCTTGTCTCCGAGTCTCTGTGCGGACCTGCAGCTGAACCAGCCCTGACCCAATGATGGCCCCCAACCTGGTGTCAGGAGTTCAGCCTACAGTCAAGTACAACCCTGGTAGAGACACATGCCTGACTGGCATGTTCCCTCCCTCCTGATCGATCGTTCGGGAGCTTCATAAGCTTTCTTCAGCCCAAACATCACAGCGACCGATGCCAACAAACACCGGCACACTTAGGGATCCACAGAGTTTGTGCAGTTGCATAACAGAACCCCAGCAACTAAGCATTTTGGCTAATCTACTTTATTTACATATAAACACACAGAGAGCACTGCAACATGGCTCCCTCTCTCTCTAGCATCAGACAGCAAAGAGAGAGAAAACAAAGGACAATAGTCCCACTTCACGGAACGCAGTAACACAAGCATCCTGTCTCCGTCACTTCCCACTCTGTGGAGTCAAAACATATACCGTCATGTGATCCCATGACTGCAATCATGGAGCAGGAATTCTAACACTTGGATGGCTTTACAAAGAGAGTTAGAAACATTCATGGAGATGGCTGTGCTCTGTCTCCAAGGTCAGAGGCAGCCATGCTTCTGAATATCAGGTGCCACATTAGGGAAGAGGGCTCTTGCACTTGAGTCCTCCTTGTAGGTTTTCTATAAACCTCTCATTGGCCACTGTGAGAATAGGTTGCTTGACTAGATCAGCCACTGGCCTGATCCAGAATGCTCTTCTTTTATGTTCTTATACTATACAGTCGTATGTTGGAAGTCGAACGGAATCCGTTCCGGAAGTCTGTCCGACTTCCAAAACATTTGGAAACCAAAGCTCGGCTTCTGATTGGCTGCAGAAAGCTCCTGCAGCCAATCGGAAGCCCCGTCGGACGTTTGGGTTCCAAAGAACATTCGCAAACTGGAACACTCACTTCTGGGTTTGCAGCTTTTTGGAGCCAAAACATCTGAGTACCAAGGCGTTCAGGATCCAAGGTACAACTGTACTTAATTTATATGTTCTTAAGTCCATTTAGATGTCAGTTGTACGTGCCACGACACAACTGTTTGACAATATAAAACGCTTGTTTTTAAAATGCTGTGCTCTTTTTGTGCTTCCAGGTACCAGAAGCAATCAGATTCGAGCTGACCCGTTAGTAGAGGGAGGAAGTCCCGGAGCTGTAGCTGGGCTAAGCTACATGGACATAAATGATCCTGTGGCAAATACGCAACGATACTCCTTCTGGGCTAGATCGGTGTCCTATTCTCCTAGAGTCATTAAGCAAAAGGTAAAACTCTGATTTGTGTGATTTTTTTTTTTATTAGATGAATCATTCTCACACAGTTAAATGCCAGGGATTTTCAGCACATGAAGTGGGAATATGCTTCTGTCAGGGAACTGACATCGGAGCGAGAGGCGAAGGGGAGGCTCCCAGATGATGCTGGCGAAGGACCCAGCAGCAGGGGGAGAAACAGCTCAGTAGAGGGGGAAGCCAATCAGCGCAACACCGGGGATAAAGGGAGGCAGACGGGGGGGGGGAGTGGAGAGAGGGCTCCAGGACTCTTCACTGGACATCAGTGAGGAGAGCCCAGGTCCTCCGCTACCCACGCCTTCCCTGCGCAGAAGACTCCCGCGCAGTGAGAGGAGGAGGAGACTGGGTGTCAAACAACTTCTATGTTGGAAGAGGTTCAAGAAACGCCCACTGACGGATTCTGCCAGTCACTGAGGCAGCCGCGATGAGAAGGGGCTGTGCAGTCAGAAAGGTTTAACAAGGCAAATTAACCGAGAAAGGCACCAGCTTACGCACGAGTAACTCATACCCATTACAGCTTCTGAATACCAATTGCTGGAAGCCAGAGGAGGAGAGAGAGCTCTTGTGCTAGAATCCTGCTTTTAGCTGTTTAGCCCCTGTGAGAACAGGATGGGCCATTGCATTGACCCAGCAGGGCTATTCTTATGTTCTTATGCTTTTTGCCATTGTTTCCAACCTTTGAATGTTGATCTCATCTTCTGCACAGAGCTTACACACATACCACTTGCATGCTGCATGAACCCTAGAGATAGGTGCAACTGTTTCAGCTACTCTCGTTTTTCCAGTCTTACATTCAGTTCTCCACAAAATGCCTCTTTATATGTTCTCCCAAAAAATAATCAGTCTTTTAGTGAACATTTATCCCAATGTAAACATTTTTGTATGCCTAATTTTGCCTAATAGACACATTTCTGCAAGCAATTTCTCCTAATATAATGCATTTTTGCATTATTATTTTTTAAAGAATGCTCACAATTTTATGCACACTTCCCCCCCAGACACGTGCATTTTTCTACATATTATTTGGTTGGAGAATGGCGTTGCAAAGTTCAGAGACGTGCAAATTTCAAAGGATAGTTTGGTTTCAATTTGCATCTTGGTTTGGGGGTTGCGAATTAGATCGGTTCGCAGTTAATACGAACTGAACCAAATTTCTCCCTCATCCCTGAGTGTGATCTGGTGCACTGCAAAATGCAGGCTTCACCCATCACACACAGAGAGCTTATGGGCATATAATGTGTGCATGCAGATGCTCTGTTTTTACAAAGGAGCAATCAATGCTTGGGTACCAGGAGCAAGGCAGTGGGCATGATGTTGAGCATCCTTGAGTCGTGACCATCTGAGAATGTCTATTGGCTTCTTATAAGTGCAAAAGGAGGACTCCTACTGGAAGGCATCCTGAGAGAGGCTTATGCCTTCAGTTCAATATCACTGAAGCAGCTCTACCATCACTGTCCCTGACATGGCTACTGCCACCCAGAACTAGACAAGACTTCAATTTAGTGTAAATTACTCATGCCCACGAAGAGGGGGTATAGCTCAGTGGTAGAGCATTTGACTGCAGATCAAGAGGTCCCTGGTTCAAATCCGGGTGCCCCCTGGACGTATTTTTGGGACGCGGGTGGCGCTGTGGGCTAAAGCCTCAGCGCCTAGGGCTTGCCGATCGAAAGGTCGGCGGTTCGAATCCCCGCGGCGGGGTGCGCTCCCGCTGCTCGGTCCCAGCGCCTGCCCACCTAGCAGTTCGAAAGCACCCCCGGGTGCAAGTAGATAAATAGGTACCGCTTACCAGCGGGAAGGTAAACGGCGTTCCGTGTGCGGCTCTGGCTCGCCAGAGCAGCGTTGTCACGCTGGCCACGTGACCCGGAAGTGTCTGCGGACAGCGCTGGCCCCCGGCCAATAGATGTGAGATGGGCGCACAAACCCCAGAGTCTGTCAAGACTGGCCCGTTCGGGCAGGGGTACCTTTACCTTTACCTTTACTCATGCCCACTTTTTAAAAAATCAAATAAATCTCCTTTCTTTTTCTCCTTCATTGCAGTTTCCCAAAAAAACGCTATTCAAGTGAAAGGAAGTTGCTGCTGAGCTTGCTAAGTCAAATAAATCAAATAAAAGCAGAAATCCCTGTGAGCATTGTACCTTGTTTGCAAGTTAATTAAGGTCCCTATACTCAGCCTGAGCATCTAGTTTGCTCAGATCCAGTGAGTAAGCAGAAATTTCAAGATGTCAGATTTAAGCAAAGCAATTCAGCGTTATTGCATTTGACATAATTAAGATTCATATGCACAATGCTTGCCAGCTGTGTAGCCTCCATGAGCAAGTTTGGTTAGGTATAGGCATCACACAGCAAACATTATCCTGGGTGACTGGCTAACTTCATCTAATGAATGAAACACCCCCCCCCCAAAAAAAGAGAGAAAACCTCAACAGATGCACAGGTCAATACTTACTCACTGTAGGTAGCCATGTTGGTCTGCTGTAGTCGAAACAAAATAAAAAAAAACCCCTTCCAGTAATTTCGTGTGCATGCACACGAAAAGTGTATCTGAAGAAGTGTGCATGCACACGAAAGCTCATACCAATAACTAACTTAGTTTGTCTCTAAGGTGCTACTGGAAGGAATGATTTTATTTTATCTGCCAAAAGATGGACTTGCTTTAGATTATTCAAAGAAAAAAAGAATGTAAACCAGGTTGAGGCAAACACGCTGCATCTTGCACACCACATGCAGTTTTAATTCTTAATGCAATTTCACTAGCAATTAAAATAGTTTTAACTACTGATTATTTTGGGCTGTTTAGTCATTATTGTTGTCTTTCATCTGTTAATGTTGCTGCTGTCCTTTTGGAAGTTGCTCTAGAAATATGGCAAAAGGCAAAGTTAAATAAAGAAATAAAAATAAACAATAGAAGTTTTCCACTCTTGATGTCCAAGGAATAGTCTGAGGATGCTCAGATTCTTTGTCACCCTTAAGCAGGTCTGAACCTACTCACCTCTTGAGCAAAATGCCATCTGGAAGCCCTACTATCAGGATCGTAACAAATAAAGGTCATTTAGGTCCCACTGATTTTTACAGGAATTTTAATCACACAGGACTGACAAGCATTAATGTTGGCTGTGTTGAACATTGCTCCTAGTTTCTCGAGGCAAGAGTAGCATTAATACTGTGCCAAAATTTGGCCTCCAATTTCACAGAAGTTTTCTTCCCCTGCAAAAAGAAAATAGGTTTCATTTTTTTTCCTGCCTAATTTTCAGGGCAGTTGAAAATTCCATTAAAATTTCAGGAGTTTGGAGCGTACTCCTCATCATTGCAAGGTGGCTAGGCATGGGGGTGGTGGTTCTGCTTTCCAGTAAAGATCGGACCAGCATTGTGCAGCCTCCCCACCTGTCCACACTTACTGATTAAAAAAACAACCACCATGGGAGGAATTGCCTCTAGGTGTCTTTTCCTGGGTTTTAATTGAAACATGTGCACCTTACTCAAAAGTAAGGGAAATTCAACAAAAACCCCACACGCGAATTTCATCTTTGAATAATTTTTGAGTGCAATTTCCCCCTCGTGGAGAAAAAATGGGGAGCCAAGTAGAATGTAAGAAAAAAGTAATGTTCTTTGGAAACAAACAAACGGACATGTTAATTATATATATATATATAGCTCACACCACTGTATGAGTTGGTGAAGGAGGTACCTTGTGCATCCGTCAAAAGGCATCACCTGAAACGAGCCATCGAAGAGTACCTGAGCGAAAACGATCCCTGCAAATGCCGCCCGTGTCGAAATGGCGGTGAGCCGGCTGTTGTGGAAACTCAGTGCCTATGCTTCTGCAAACCGTATACTTTCGGAGCAGCTTGCGAACTGGGAACTCTTGTGCAAGACCAGCCAGGCAAGTCATTTCTCTCCTGTTTTAGAGTGGAAGTGTTTAAAGCAGGTAGTGCAATGTGTGGACACTACAGGCCCTCCCCTAATGCACACACACACACACACACACACACACACATGCATGATGTTACTGTGATTTGAAGTTACTTAGGGCTTATCCACTCTACATTTCTCCCACTGCTTCCCCACCCCAAGGGAAACCTGATATTTCAGGCTTCCTCAACCTCGGCCCTCCAGATGTTTTTGGTCTACAAGTCCCATGATCCCTAGCTAGCAGTACCAGTGGTCAGGGATGATGGGAATTGTAGTCTCAGAACATCTGGGGGGCCGAGGTTGAGGAAGCCTGTGATATTTAGTGCTGACTTGGAGCAAACAGCAATGGGGTTTTCTGCCAGTTGCCTTTTTGTTCTGATTTAGTGCTAAAAAGTGGGCTTTCGGGGGGGAGGGCAGTGGGGCAAAGGCCAAGTGGACCTCTGCCTAGAAAGCATGGGTCAAGTGGAAAACCACCCAGACTCATGCTTTCTAGGCATGGGTTAAGCGAAAGTGTGGATGGGTCCTTAGAGCGCAAAAGGACCAGCTCTTGTCCCTGGCCTCTTCAATGCCAGAGGCAGGCTTGCAGGATCTACTGTAACTTGCATTTGTTTTACTAGAACCTCAAGGTAAACCTGGTTTCAACCAAATCTGGTTCTAGTAAACCTGGTTTCAACCGAACCTGGAAGCAAAAGAGTGGTTCAGGGGGAGGAGCGTCTAATGCAAAAATGATAGCTGAGCGGCTGGAGATAATAACCTACCACATTCTGTAAGTCACATGCTGGAAGGTACACATCTGCTTTCCATAGGCATCCACAGGATTTTTAAAAGCAAAACACCAAATAGGGGAGCAGGCCAGTTTCTCACAACAACAACAACAACAACAACAACAACAACAACAACAACAACAACAAAAACCGGAATAGTGGCTGTGCATTTCCTTTCATATCTCAGGTTTTACAAGTCCTGGAAGCTTGCTCTTTGGGGAAAAAATAAAGCTGGGAATCTGGATTATGATTCACCAGGGCAGGGGGGACAACAGTCAGCTTTTCTGTGAATTGCCATTTGCTCTGATTCAGCGCTAAAATGAAGGTTTTCCTGGGGAAAATACTAGGACAAAAAAAGGGTTTTTAAGTGCTGATCTGTGCCTAGAAAGCATGATGCAAAAGGAAGTCTGGATGAGTCCTTAGTCAACAGCAAGCAATTATGTACCCATAATTTACGTGTGAGGAACACTGGTACTGAGAGACAAGGAATCAGTACATCAGGATTTCTGCCCCCTCCTTACTTGCGATTGTCAAACAACTGGGAGTCATGAACCCTTGCTGATTTACTGTAAATCACCTAGGGCTCTGCCAAATGATCTCTGTTGGTCTTCCGTGCAGTTGCAGCAATGTGTGAACTGTAGGGCCACCGTAATAGTTAACAGCAGGGATCAGCAAACTTTTTGAGCAGGGGGCCAGTCCACTGTTCCTCAGACCTTTGGGTGGGGGGCTGGACTATATTTTGGGAGGAAAAAATGAATGAATTCCTATGCCCCACAAATAACCCAGAGAGACATTTTAAATAAAAGCACACATTCTACTCATGTAAAAACACCAGGCAGGCCCCACAGATAACCCAGAGATGCATTTTAAATAGTGATGGACTATATGACATTGGCTGAGATGACTGGCAGAATCCGTGATCAAGAAAGAGAGACTGCAGAAGAAGAATTGAAGAAATTTAAAATTTATCTAAAGGACTATTATAAACTTGATGAATGCTAAAATGTCAAGGTTTTTAGAAAGAAAGGGTTACAGTGATATAAGATTGAAGTAAAGAGAAGATTAACAGGATAGAGGTTTGAAAGAAATATATATAAGTTGCTAAATAACTTTGGACATGGGGATGCAGAAAGGGGAGGTATGAGGGAGTCCGAGAAAAGAAGGTTTGAAAAAATATTGAGAAATACTATATATGTTTGTTTGTCTTTTTATGTGTTTGTTTGTTATAAAAATTTGTAAAACCAATAAAAATTCTTATTAAAAAAAAGAGATGCATTTTAAATAAAAGGACACATTCTACTCATGTAAAAACATGCTGATTCCCGTACCATCCGCGGGCTGGATTGAGAAGGCTATTGGGCCGGATTTGGCCCCTGGGCCTTAGTTTGCCTACCCATGGTTAACAGCTTAGCTATTTTCACCTCTAAGCAGGGAAGCAGCTGAAACTGAAGGCTGGTGCATAGACAAGGGTGCAGTTGGCCCTCACTCCTTAAGGGGAATCAAATATGTCAAATTTCCCAATATTGTCCAGGTTTCAAGCTCTTTCCTCTGGAGGAAGGAGGGTGCAGGTGAATATCTTGTGACGGTGAGTTGCATAGTACCCTGTGTCTGATCCACTGAAAAATGATGCGTGACCTTTCCTGCCATTATGAAGGAGTCACTGATGGGAGCTGGAGCTGCTGGTCATC
This sequence comes from Podarcis vaucheri, assembly GCF_965113315.1. Classification (NCBI taxonomy): domain Eukaryota; kingdom Metazoa; phylum Chordata; class Lepidosauria; order Squamata; family Lacertidae; genus Podarcis; species Podarcis vaucheri. Next base: position 19,896,123 of record NC_138749.1, read on the forward strand.
ATGGAGTCCTTGTACAGGAGGAAGGAAATCAAGAAGTCGAAGCTGTAATAATCCCAGTCCCAGTGGCGGTGGAAGGTCCTGCATCGGAGAAGCAACTGAAAACCGCCCATGTGAGGATGAGGATTTGCAACATTTTCGGTAGGTGGAAATGATACTTGCTAAGAGGAAATATGGCTTGGCAAGTCCTGGAGTCACCTGAGACTTGTTGCAAATTATACATTGAAGAGAGAGTCAATGTATTGCTCTCCAGAAACTGCTGAGCTCCAGTTCCCATTATGCCTGACCACTGGTCATGCTAAATGAAGCTGATGGGAGTTGTCACCCTACAACATCTGGAGGTCAGCCCATATACATGGTGGAGTAAAGTGGTTCTCAAACAGTGATCTTTGGACCACCAGTGATCCACAAGGTTCATTCAAGCGATCTACAGTGCATCTGTGAATTTGTGGTTGAAGACAGAAGACAGGACATCCATCACACTGAATATGCCTATCGGCTTTTATTGGTATTTCAATTGCTTCTTCTATTTCTTATGTTGTATTACAGGCATTCTGTGTTGATTTTGCCACACATCCTACCATTTTTACTTTGTGCTCATAAAGTAGTATGAATAATTATAAAACAACATGGAGGCAGGGAGACCCAGTTTTGGTGCTAGGTGAATGGGTGAATGGCTTGGAGTTTTGAAACTACCACACATGTCTAACAAATGTTTAAGATTAAACTTTTCAGTGCCTTCAACAAATGGTTTGGGAGGACCTGAAATAGCAACATTGCAGAAATTGGGCAAGCGCAGTTCTGGATGGAAAATCCAGTTGTATGATCAGGATATAAACCCTTTTTTAAAATTGCAATTTTAAAATCTCATTAGAGAATTATTTGTGACCTGGAAAAAGTTAGCTCAAAATACTTTTTTCCATGCAAGGATTTGGAGCATTTCATTTAGGCTGGGACAAGAAAGGGACAAATGTTAGTGAGCATCCATAAGCTGCTTTTTCTCTATGAGTGTGCTTGTGTCCCTCTCCAGATGCTGATAATTTAAATTTGATAGAAGCTTAATGGCCTTGCAGAAACAGACCCCTCTGAGAAGTAAAGTGTTTTCAAATGAAAGATGACAAATCTCTTGAACTCTAAAATAAATTATAATCAAAATGTTTTGCTTTATAGTTCAATAGAACCACACTGCTTTGATGTGTCTACGCTGGGCACAGAATCCTGCCCACCACCTCCTCCCTTGGAAAATGGATATGTGCAGGTAAGTGAAGCACAATAGAATTCCCACCTCACGCAGGTTCTCTGCATACAGAAGAGTAGTAAAATTTAGGTTGCAGTTCTGCTTACCTCTAAGGTAGCCCATGCGGTAAGCTCCAGATGTTGTGGAACTACAATTTCCATCAGCCAGCATGGGCAACAGTCAGGGCTGATGGAAGTTGTAATAATCCAAACAGGATCTGAAGGCCACCTGTAATTCCTAATTGCCCAGGAGTAGGCCCCATTGAAATCAGTGGAACTTAACTTCTGAGTCCATATGTTTGTACTTTGATTGTACTACAGTGGTACCTCGGGTTACAGACACTTCAGGTTACAGACGCTTCAGGTTACAGACTCCGCTAACCCAGAAATAGTACCTCGGGTTAAGAACTTTGCTTCAGGATGAGAACAGAAATCATGCTCCGGCGGTGCAGCGGCAGTGGGAGGCCCCATTAGCTAAAGTGGTACCTCAGGTTAAGAACAGTTTCAGGTTAAGAATGGACCTCCAGAACGAATTCTTAACCCGAAGTACCACTGTATATGGATTTCATATATGGATTTCATTGCTGGTTCACTGGTTTATTTAGGCAGTAAACAAGTTTACCTAGGCAGAAATATCCATGTCCTGGGCCACGATGCTGATCATTCAAAAATGCAAATATATAATTCTATAACACTGTATATTTCGAATAATTATGTAAGAATTATTCAAGCATGTAAGAATAGAGAGGCATCCTTCCACTCAGTGACCCTCAATTTTTCTACTTTTTAGGATGCCGATTCATCCTATCCTGTGGGGAAGAGCATCATTTACACCTGCAATAGTGGATATGCTGTTGTCGGGGACCCGGTGGTGACCTGTGGCGAAGGCTTGAGGTGGACCATTGGACAGATGAGCTGCCAGAGTATGTATTTGTAAGCCTGGCTGCAAAGTACAATTCACCATTTACATTTGTGTGCCCAGGCGGAGACCCACCCCCCGACCCCAGGCGACACCCGGCTGAAATAACGACTCGTGACAATGTGTTATGGGATTAAAATTGGCCACAACTTTATTAAAGATTCAGACCTTGGCTTAGGCATTGGTCGTTTATCCCTCCCAGTCCCCGGTTGGGGATCTGGGGCACATCAGGGTTAGCCAATCTGTCTGGGGACTGGGCTGGCTCTGGAAGACGTATGTTTAAGCAGAGAGCCTGCCCACTATTTCACCGCAACACAGGGGAGAGCACTGGCAACCTTTCAGCTTATGGCCAGTGACTTCCCTCAACACAACCCCTTTAACAGGGAACCCTGGGATCGTCGCGGGGGGCGGGGGACATGTGTCACGGCTTCACACCCCCTACCCATTTAGGTAAGATAAACTAAAGGATTCTGCCCAAGGCCTATAACCGCCAAAGTTGTGACGTTTTGCTACGGGGAAGGCGAAACCTGCCAATGCAAGGAGATTCCTTCCTGGGCCTTCAACAGCAACCATTGTAAGACTGTAGCAGTGCCTTGATGAGCTATGCAGAACTGGCTAAATTGACATACAAACTGCGGGACAAGGACAACTGTGACTTTAAGGAAGAATGGGAGCTTTTTACAAATTATCTAAAAAGATAGCAAAATGAACTGGACCCCTTGGCAGGTTTTGAATAAACATGCACAAATTTATTGGTTGATAACATGATAGATAGATAGATATAGATAGATAGATAGATAGATGATAGATAGATAGATAGATAGATAGATAGATAGATAGATAGATATAGATAGATAGATAGATAGATAGAGTGAGTAAGGATATGTATAATTTTATAACATGCAGAGAACAATATGTGCTGAGAAATCAGAGAGAGGAGCTGAGGGAAGTCTTGAGGGGGGAGGGAGGGTTTCAAGGGGGGAAAGGGGGAAATAATGAATATGATATGTTTTGACAGTATGCATGTTGAAATTGTTAATAAAAATATTTTTTTAAAAAAAACATTAATATAAAAAAATTAAAAAGACTGTAGCAGTGCCTGCATACCTGTAAAGAAGTAGTTAAAGGTAAAGGGACCCCTGACCATTAGGTCCAGCCGCGACCGACTCTGGGGTTGCGGTGCTCATCTCCCTTTATTGGCTGAGGGAGCCGGCGTACAGCTTCCGGGTCATGTGGTCAGCATGACTAAGCCGCTTCTGGCGAACCAGAGCAGCGCACGGAAACACCGTTTACCTTCCTGCCAGAGCGGTACCTATTTATCTACTTGCACTTTGACGTGCTTTCGAACTGCTAGGTTGGCAGGAGCTGTGACCGAGCAACGGGAGCTCACCCCGTGGCGGGGATTCGAACTGCCGACCTTCTGATCAGCAAGTCCTAGGCTCTGTGGTTTAACCCACAGTGCCACCCGCGTCCCTAAAGAAGAAGTTAACCTGCAATAAAAGGCCTAAACGAAAGGCAGGTAGGCTGGGTGAAGCTCTGGAGCTGACTAAGAGCTCCCATGTAGGCTCCGACCCCTTTATGTTTAAAGAGCGGACCCAATCCTTATTGTTCTGCTCACCTGGCTCTGCCTCCCCAGTCGCGATTGGCTCTTTGAACGGAGGTTTGGCGGGAACCTCAGGGTTTGTGACTTGGGGTCGTGGTCCAGGAGCACTCCGCCGGGAGTCATGTAGGACCGGGGTGCTGTGCGTGAGCACGAAAAGGGTGCCCTCCATTTGGGGAGCAGTCATTCTATGCCAGAAAAAGACGCCGTTCTTAAATTTCTGTCATGCAGCTGTTCATGACCATTGCCGAAGGAGATGAGGAAAGGGAGTAACAATAGTGTGGTGTAGTGGTTAAGAGCGGTGGACTTGTAATCTGCTGAACTGGGTTCGATTCCCCACTCCTCCACATGCAGCTGCTGGGTGACCTTGGGCCACTCACACTTCTCTGAAGTCTCTCAGCCCCACTCACCTCACAGAGTGTTTGTTGTGGGGAGGAAGGGAAAGGAGAATGTTAGCCACTTTGAGACTCCTTCGGGTAGTGATAAAGTGGGATATCAAATCCAAACTCTTCTTCTTCTTCTAGGTGACTGCTGATAGGGAGCATTTGTTTGCACCTCACAGCCCTCAAGGGCTAGGGATACAAATGTGTTTTCATTCTTCCCTCCCTCTGGATATAGTCCTGACACAGCTCTCCCTTGCCCAGTTTATCTTCGGGGCAGGGCCTTAATGTTCACCCTAATGAACCAGCCCCCACAACTTGGTTCTCCTCTTTATTCCCTAGAAACGGCTTGTGTCTTACCTGCGTTGGAAGGAGGACTGAGTGCGGACCCAGTGAAACCATTGTATCAGATCGGAGAGAAGGTAAAGCTGTTGTGCCCAGAAGACACACAGTTGGAAGGAGCAGCTGTCCTTTTGTGCGAGCCCACCCTGAAGTGGTCTCCTAACATCAACAATATCCAGTGCCGGAGGAGAGGTATGTAGTTCTAGGACTTCTTTTTTTTTTTGTGCACTTGTAGCCTGATCTTTCTTTGGAAACTTCAGAGCAGCGCCTGTGGGCCTCCACATTCCACTATCCAAACTTAACTGAGCATGTTGAGACCAGATCAGTTTTAGCCATTTAACAACACCCTGCACCGCAAAAGCTATTCACTGGGTGCAGAGACATTAACTGGATTTCAGAGAGTCTTCTCCCATTTGAAGGAAGGCAAGTCTTGTCACTTTTGCCTGTGTGGGATCAGTGTTGTTTTTTTTAGAAAAAGAGGTGCCAGAACTCACTGTGAACACCTCCTTTGTTCTCTTAGAATGGCAATGGTGCTCACCTGAGAGGTGCTGGAACTGAGTAATAATAATAATAATAATAATAATAATAATAATAATAATAATAATAATATATTTATACCCCACCCATCTGGCTGGGCTCCTGCAGCCACTCTGGGCGACTTCCAACAAAATATTAAAATACAGTGATCCATCAAACATTAAAAGCTTCCCTAAACAGGTCTGCCTTCAGATGTCTTCTAAAAGTCTGGTAGTTGTTTTTCTCTTTGACATCTGGTGGGAGGGCGTTCCACAGGGCGGATGCCACTACCAAGAAGGCCCTCTGCCTGGTTCCCTGTAACTTGGCTTCTTGCAGTGAGGGAACCACCAGAAGGCCCTTGGTGCTGGACCTCAGTGTCCGGGCAGAATGATGGGGGTGGAGACGCTCCTTCAGGTATACTGGACCAAGACCGTTTAGGGCTTTAAAGATCAGCATCAACACTTTGAGTTGTGCTCAGAAATGTACTGTTCCTTTGAGTTCCTCCTGAAAAAAGCCCTGGGTGGGATGATGATGATGATGATGATAATAGTAATGCCACCAATTTGGAGTCAGCTGGTAGGCTTAACTCCTCTCTTTCCCTCATTTTCAATGGGAGAAGGTTGAGTTTCAGAGCACTATAGTGGGCACTTGCTGCAGCATCCAATGGTCCAGGGGAACTACATTTCCTCTGCTTCCCAGCATTACTAAATTGTGCAGCAACAATGCACCATAGCACCCATGTCCTCAGTCCCAGCTATGGCATTCCTTGGACGCCCCCGCCCCCAACAATCCATGCTTCTTTTACTGGTAAGTTGCACAGTGTGAGAGGAGGAGGATGGGGAGAACTCCAGAGAATGATGTAGCACAGAATGGGGGAGGTATATGATGGATTGATTAAATTTCTATACCACCCTTCCTCTGAAGATCCCAGGGCAGTTCATAACATAAAAATATAAAATGAAAACACAAAATACAGAATAAAACGAGAACAAAAACAAACCAGTGACCCCCCCCAACACATTTAAAAGGCCATAAAAAGTCCAGTCAGCCCAAGGCCTGGTTATGGAGAAACATTTTTCACCTAAAGATATGTAACAAAGGCACCAGGCAAACCTCCTTAGGGAGAACATTCCACAAATGGGGTGCCACTGCAGAAAAGGCCCGTTATCATGTTGCCACCCTCTAGAACTCTCACCAAGAAGATGGGCCTCAGATGATGATTGCAGGGTCCAGGTCAATTCATACGGGGATAAGCAGTCCTTGAAGTAGAAGAAGAGTTTGGATTTGATATTCTGCTTTGAGACCCGAAGGAGTCTCAAAGCGGCTAACATTCTCCTTTCCTTTCCTTCCCCACAACAAGCACTCTGTGAGGTGAGTGGGGCTGAGAGACTTTAAAGAAGTGTGACTAGCCCAAGGTCACCCAGCAGCTGCATGTGGAGGAGCGGAAACGCAAACCCAGTTCACCAGATTACGAGACTACCGCTCTTAACCTCTACACCACACTGCCTCTTTTGTGGTCCTAAGCTGTTTAAGGTTTTATAGGTCAAAACCAGCACTTTGAATTGGGCCGAGAAATTAATTGGCAGCCAGTGCAGTTGGGCCAGGATGTTTCAACCATCTTGGCCACTGAATTCTGTACCGGCTGAAGCTTCTGAACTTCTAACTCAGTGCTAAAGCCCCTGCTTTGGATGCAAAAGGTCTCAGGAAGGACTCCAGCTTGAAACCAGCTTCTGCCATTCAGTGTCAACAATACTGAAGCCATGGGCTGACTCTGTATGAGACAGCTCCCTCTGTTTCCAGTTATGGATCCAGTTCAGAAGGTTTGGGATTTAATTCAAAAGTATATTGGGAGGAGGAGATACCTATAATTTGGCTCCAAACTTCCCCTCCCCTCCTCATTTTGGAATTTGCCCCATGACCGCTGCTATATCAGGGTTAGCCAACGTGATGCCCTCCAGATGCTGTTGTACTACAACTCCCATCAGCCCCTGCCAGCATAGCTAATGATCAGGGGTGATGGGAGTTGTAGTGCAGCAACAACTGGAGGGCACCGCGTTGGCTACTCCTGTGCTAGATGGTTAAATTCAGCCCAAGGTTGTCAGTTGTTAACCCTTTCAGTACCGTGTGGGCAGAGAGAAGCATCAGTGACGAAGAAAGAGAATGCCTTTTTAAAAAAAAGTTCACAAAAGAAATGAGTTGCCTTAAAACAGGTATATTAAAAATGAATGGGCTGCATTAACTGTGTTTGTGAGAGCTTCTAAAGTAAACATAATTGGCCTTTTTGAGTCACGGTACTGCGAAGGAAAAAAATCAATAGATTTCCCCCTCATTGTAAAACCAGAGGGAAAAGACAGGTCTAGTCGCTCCAGAGGGGAAGGATTTTAATTATGTTTTGATGGATTGGGATTACATTTCAAGTAGAAATAACTCGGGACCGGAGGTTCAGTAACAGAAAAGGCCACAAACAGGCCAGTCGTCAAGCATCAAATTTGTGCAGTTTCTTTTCCTGGTCCTTTGGTGGTTGTTCTTTTGTATTGCTATGTGCGCCCCCAATCTCCAAGAAATCTCAGGGGTGGGACTCGGCACGCATCTCTTCTTGGAGCAAAGGTCACCGGAGTCTTATGGCGTCTTTCTGATAGATGGTTTTGTTTACAGGCTGAGCATAGGCTAGAAGGTGCACAGCATTAGCATTCGCAGCCGATCTTCCTTTCCCATCAGGTTTCTAGCAGGGCCGCCAGTGCCATTTCTTTGGATTCTTGCAGAAAGCAAATCAGACCATTGTTTGTTTTGAGCTGGCTGGCTGTTCTTTTTCCACACTTGCTCTCAGCCCAGGGAAAGAGAGGGAAACTGAGGCCCCATTCCCAAACGGCTTTACTTCCAGCAAAGCCCATCAACTGAGAGGAACCTAGAATGCTGCCTTATAGTGAGTCAGACTCCATCTTGTTCATTGCGCTGATTTGCAGCTGGGCCAAGCTCAAGGTGTTACTATCAATATATAAAGGCCTTAACAACCGGGGGGCCAGTTTACCTGTGAGATCGCCTTGCCCCATATGTGCCTCCTTGGCTGCTTCGATCAGCGGAATTGACACAGGTACCACAAAACACCCTTTCCACATTTGCGAGAATTCAATCTTTCAGGGTGGTTGCATCTACCCTTTGAAACTCCCTGCCTATGGAAATCAGGCAGGCACCTTCACTGTGCTCTTTTTGGCACCTGCTGACAACACAACTTGAAGGAGCATCTCCACCCCCCGTCGTTCTGCCTGGACACTGAGGTCCAGCTCTGAGGGCTTTCTGGTGGTTCCCTCACTGTGAGAAGTGAGGTTACAGGGAACCAGGCAGAGGGTCTTCTTGGTGGTGGCTCCCACCCTGTGGAACGCCCTCCCATCAGATGTCAAGGAAATAAGCAACTATCTGACTTTTAGAAGACATCTGAAGGCACCCCTCTTTAATGTTTTTAATGTTTAATGCTGTACTGTGTTTTTAATATTCAGTTGGGAGCCGTCCAGAGTGGCTGGGGAAACCCAGCCAGATGGGCGGGGTATTCTTATTCTTATTATCATTAATAATAATAATATACTATTGTTTTGACAAGCCTATCAAGAGATGTAGGAAGTTGATGTGTGTTTTGGTCTGCTTTTTAGCCCTATTGTTGTTTTAACTTTTCAAAAGTTTTGCATCAATTTTTGTTTCCTCGGGGATCGTTTTATTGTTTTAACTCTTTAGTAAACTGCTTTTAGGTGATCTTTTTTTTTGTTTTGTTACAATCAAGCAGTGCATAAATTTTATGAAATAAATAAAAGATATCATTGTCTACACTGACGGCCAGCAGCTCTCCAGGGTTTCAAGCAGGGATCACACTCCCAGCCCAAATTTGGAGATTGAACCTGAGGCCTTCTGCATGCAAATCAGATGTCCTGCCACTGAAATGTGGCCCTTCCTGCCGAACCCACATAGTGCTTGGATGGTGTCGAGGTCTTACCGAACATGCTAACAGAGTTAAAAGGGCATCCTTCATAGAATCATAGAATCATAGAGTTGGAAGAGACCACAAGGGCCATCGAGTCCAACCCCCTGCCAAGCAGGAAACACCATCAGAGCACTCCTGACATATGGTTGTCAAGCCTCTGCTTAAAGACCTCCAAAGTAGGAGACTCCACCACACTCCTTGGCAGCAAATTCCACTGTCAAACAGCTCTTACTGTCAGGAAGTTCTTCCTAATGTTTAGGTGGAATCTTCTTTCTTGTAGTTTGGATCCATTGCTCCGTGTCCGCTTCTCCGGAGCAGCAGAAAACAACCTTTCTCCCCCCTCTATGTGACATCCTTTTATATATTTGAACATGGCTATCATATCACCCCTTAACCTCCTCTTCTCCAGGCTAAACATGCCCAGCTCCCTTAGCCGTTCCTCATAAGGCATCGTTTCCAGGCCTTTGACCATTTTGGTTGCCCTCCTCTGGACACGTTCCAGTTTGTCAGTGTCCTTCTTGAACTGTGGTGCCCAGAACTGGACACAGTACTCCAGGTGAGGTCTGACCAGAGCAGAATACAGTGGCACTATTACTTCCCTTGATCTAGATGCTATACTCCTATTGATGCAGCCCAGAATTGCATTGGCTTTTTTAGCTGCCGCGTCACACTGTTGGCTCATGTCAAGTTTGTGGTCAACCAAGACTCCTAGATCCTTTTCACATGTACTGCTCTCAAGCCAGGTGTCACCCATCTTGTATTTGTGCCTCTCATTTTTTTTGCCCAAGTGCAATACTTTACATTTCTCCCTGTTAAAATTCATCTTGTTTGTTTTTGCCCAGTTCTCTAATCTGTCAGGGTCGTTTTGAAGTGTGATCCTGTCCTCTGGGGTGTTAGCCACCCCTCCCAGTTTGGTGTCATCTGCAAATTTGATCAGAATGCCCTTGAGTCCATCATCCAAGTCACTGATAAAGATGTTGAATAAGACCGGGCCCAAGACAGAACCCTGTGGCACCCCACTAGTCACTCTTCTCCAGGATGAAGAGGAACCATTGATGAGCACCCTTTGGGTTCGGTCAGCCAGCCAGTTACAAATCCTTCGAAATTAGCCAGGTGCCAGGCTCATTTTGTGGCTGGGGATTGTCAGGAGGGGAGAGCGCTTCGAGAAGCCTTGTCACCGTGTATGGCTGCGGAGACTCGATAATAAAATTGCCGCTGCTGGCACTGAGATCGCGGGAGAGGAAATGCCTCGCCACCCAACTCCAGAGAAAACAAAGCAGGAAGGAACATTGTCGGCTCTGCCAGGGCTATCAAGATAATCTCTGGCCTGTCTGCTCATTCCAGTCTAGATCTTCTGTTTCTTCTTTCTCCTCAGTTCCCAGCACAGATACTGGACCAGCTGCCCCTGAATGCCAGCCATGGGAGAAAGCCCAAGAGGCAAAATGTGTGTGTAAGATGCCGTATGAATGTGGGTGAGTTGCCATAGGTATCTCATTTCTGTTAGAAAGCTAAACCCTCCAAGGGCATGAGCCCATGACAGATTAGAAAGCTTTGGAGAAATAAAGCGAGTTTTGCTAGCAATAAAATACCGTTTTCTCAGCCCTGTCCCACTTTAGTCCTTTTCATCTTTTTACCTGCCTTGATGGAGCTGTCGTTTGGTATTAGTAGAGAGATAGCTTGGCTAAAAGAACAGAAAGGGGAAAGAGGGCTTTGGTTGTGTAAAACAGGGAGAGAAAAGGAGACAAAAACATATATTCTGGAGATCTGGAAGTGTGGCAGCGAGTTACCTTAGATCCTGCAGGGACCTTTTTCTAACAAAGGCAAGTGAGCATGTGAAATAAAAATGGATGGTTTTTATTTGGGGGATGCTAGTCAGATAAGTAATAAATAATTTGATTCCCTTTTTCCGCTGAAGCGCTGGAGAATCCGTCCTGTGATATTGGGAATCTCTGTGCCCAACCTGACATTCTTCTTTTAGGTTTATTCCTAAGGGCCCTCCAGACTGCTGGGTGTATTTTTTGTGTGGGTATATTCTGCAACATGTCATTGACGGGTTTATACTGAACTGTCCACACACCATTATTTTGCTGTGTGGACTGTAGAGAATTCTGGTTGATGGGAAGCATTTGGCTTTGTGGGTCACAAATTGTGCAGGCTGTCCCCGTAGAGCAGGGATAGGTAACCTGTCACCTTTCAGTTTTTGTTGGGCTTCAACTCCCATCATGCTGGTTGATGCAGACTTAAGACAGGGCCTTTCCAGTGGTGGTCCCCCAACTGTGAAATGCCCTCCCAATCGAGGTGTGTCTGTTTCCCCTTTTATCAACTTTCAGGAGGGATTTGAAAACATCCGTATTTACTCAGGCATTTGGTGACTGAAGAATACTGTTCCTGCCAACCCTGGGATCATTGTTTTTAACCACAACTGCTTTTAGGGTGTTTTAACTTGTAGGTTTTTAATTCTTTTCAGAATATTTTAACTGTTTTGAAATGTTTTTGCTTTGTTGGTTTTTAGAATGTGTTCCATTTACGAGGTATAAATTCAAAAAAATAAAAAAATCCCTCACCATTTGCTACTCTTGTTGGGGCTGATGGGAGTTGGTGTCAAACAACATCTTGGAAGGCTGCAGATTCCTGCTGTAAATTTCAGCCCCCTGTCAATTCCTGCTTTTCCTCCCAGCTCTTCTCTGGACATCTGTGCTACAGACCAAAGAACCAAGAGGAGCACATGGCTAACCATCTGCAAGCTACACGCATTGGAGTGCATGGGCAGGCAATATGCTTTGGTCAGCAAGGAAACCTGCAGGACTCCTGCTGCATCCACAAGACCTTGTGGCTCATGCCAGCTGTGGGAGACATGTCATGGTAAGAGGTTTCCCCAACATCCTTCTGCACCCAAATTCCCGACCAGATAATTCAATTTGTGGGTGCACTTGCTTCCCACCCCATCGCGGTACTTCTAAATGTGATTTACTGGGAATAGCATGGAACAAGCTTGGATTGAAGGGAAAAAAATGTGGTTGACCTTCTAGATTTAGTGCAGAGTTACCTTAGGGTTGGGACGCAGGTGGCGCTGTGGGTTAAACCACAGAGCCTAGGGCTTGCCGATCAGAAGGTCAGCGGTTCAAATCCCCATGACGGGGTGAGCCCCCGTTGCTCGGTCCCTGATCCTGCCAACTTAGCAGTTCGAAGGCACATCAAAGTGCAAGTAGATAAATAGGTATCGCTCCGGCGGGAAGGTAAACGGCATTTCTGTGCACTGCTCTGGTTTGCCAGAAGCGGCTTAGTCATGCTGGCCACATGACCCGGAAGCTGTACGCCGGCTCCCTCGGCCAATAAAGCGAGATGAGCACCGCAACCCCAGAGTCGTCCATAACTGGACCTAATGGTCAGGGGTCCCTTTACCTTTACTATCTTAGGGTTACCCTCCCCAGAATTAGCTGTGGCATTTCCTGTATTTCTGGCAGTGAGCTTCAAACTATGGAGTAGGAAAATTAGGATTTGTTACCAGAGATGAGAGCAAAGGTTAGCTATAGGATGAAGTGTACAATGGTGGTCTTCAAACTTACTTTTCTCATTGATTTGCTTGCTGAGGAATACAAATACACCTGCACTACAGGGTTCTAGGGAGCATTCTTTGAACCAAACTACAAATTATGTTCACTTTATAGAAGCGGGTGTTTTTCATTTAAAACCCAGTTACCTGATTGGACCCTAGTATGTACAGGTAAGGGAGGAGTTGTTGTTTTATTTGCATACTTCTCTATACCTGAAGGTCGCAAGGCAGTTCACATGAAGGATCACATACATAAAATCAAAATACAAACAGCAACCCAATTAAAAAAAAAACCTAAAAAGAACCAGCATTTAAAAAAGAGTATAGGGTCAGGCAAAGGCTTGTTAAAAAGGAACATTTTTGTCTGGTGCCTAAAGGTGTATAGTGAAGGCACCAGGCGATCTTCCCTGGGGAGAGCATTCCACAGACTGGGAGCCACTGCAGAGAAGGCCCATTCTCATGTTGCAGGCTCAGCATAGAAGGGGAGGGTGTTAAAGAATGATTTATTTTAAAATATTTCCAGGATGCTTTGATGAGTAAAACTTACCCAAGGCTGAACAACTTACTGAGCAGCAGATAAAATACAGCTTACAACAATTTTAACTCATGAGCTATTCCTGCAATCTGCTCCGATTGTATATTTTATCTTTATGAACGCTGTTTTTATTGGGTTATGTTATGTGAGCTGGTCTTTGACCGTGATAAATTATCTATCTCAGCTTACAACAGTAATAAGATAGAATATGACACAAAACACCCACTGCACCCATGTAATTCATTGATGACTTCTTGTACCCCACATGAATTTCAGTCTAGATTGCTCTTACACACATACACTGGCAATTTGTGCAAAACCAAAAATTAACTGCAACCCTGCACTTCAAAGTAGGGGTGGCTCAGGGCTAGATCTGTCCTGGCAAGCTGCAGGAAGTTGCTGATCATTTCAGGAGATAATGCACTCTGCCAGATATTTGCAGAGTGATCTTTAAATCAGCACCTGGGACGGACCAAAGTTACTGAGCTTTTTTAAAAAGGAAATCAAAGCTGCTGTGCCGCATTGGAAATTCCCATGCCGCCCTACCGACCCTTGTGGTGCCCAACGCCACGCCCCCCGTGCAGAACTTAGGAGTGGGCTGTGTGACTATGCCAGATTCTAGAGCACTTGGATGTCAACTGAGCAATATGGCTGATCACACAGGTGGCAACTCCACCATTTAACTGGCTTATTTATTGGAAGGTTTGCTGTCTTTTGAGAGAAGAAAGAGGGAGAGGTTGGGTGGGGAAACTGAGAGAAAAGCTGACAGAAGAAAGAGACTGAAAGAGGAAAACAGAGAAAGTTGGACATACGGTTATATGGTTAAAGATTTGGAGTTCCATGATTGAGATGACTAGAGGACCCCTCTGCTGCAAGTTGAAGCTTAGAGTGGTTTTGAAGAAGTTGAAGATGACTCTGTTAGAGTATGGCAGTGCATTTTGTTTGGTAGGTCTTTAGCTGTCTCAAGCCAGCAGTAACACAACACTTATTTCATATTGTCTTAAAGCAAGCAGATGGACTGTACAGAGCCAGACTTTGTCAGCCAACCTGAAATACTCAAAGGTCTTGACTTATCTTGTATCAATAAAGTGGGAGAGAGGCATCTAGCTGAGATAAGGAGAGGTGCAGTGTTTAAACATCAGGGCCCCCTCCTCCTTGCAGAAGCAGCTGTCTCCAAGAGACTCTGGGAGATGGACTCAGAGTCCCGCTGAGGCTGTATATCATCTGCCTGAGCGGCTGAGCTTCCCCAAACCAGCCCCAAACCTTGCATTGGTGCTGGAGAGGATAAAAGGAACGCCTGCGAAGTTGGCTTCTTTTGGTCTTCCTGTAGCTGCTTGTTAATCCGGGTCGTTCAGTGAATTACTGTCTCATTCACTATTGTTTAATTTTTCTCATTTGTGGCGGTTGTTTAGATCCAACCAACCAGTGCACGTGCAAAGAAGCTGGACAATGCGGCGACACAGGAATAAGCATTTGCGTTGAAGTGGAAGGAAGGGTCGCGCAGCAGACCATGACTGAATGCGAGGCTGGCATCCTCAAGTGCCAGGGGGAGAACATCACTGTTGTTAGCATAAGACCGTGCGATGTACAAAATCCCTAGTCTATGTTTGCTTATTGCACTAGGATAACCACTCGGCTTTCCAGTGTGTTATACACTGTATTACATTACTGCTGCAACCTTTGGCCAAGTCTCTCTGGGGCATATAACTCTGTTATGTATACTTGTTGGTTTTTGTTGATTACATTTGTATATTATTGAGAATTGTTTTATTTTGTTTTATCTGCCCTGCTTAGGAATCATTTGATTAAGCAGTTTATACGTTCTTCTAAATGAAATAAAAAAGTAAGGGGTCAGGAGAATGGTGGGATGAGGATTATTAAAACTAGCAAAATGGATATAGCTTTGTAGGTGATAGGGGAAGAGAAGGCTTGTTTATTTCAAGGACATATGGGGGGGAGTGCACCCCCCCCCCGATGGCTGTCATAGAGGAGCAGCCCACCCAGTGTCAAACACAGGATAGATTTTATTCATACTTCAGATGTGTACTTAAGTATGGCACTTTACTTTTTCCTGTGGTGGTAAATGGCAGCTGTTCATTGGTATGGGAGAAGGTAAAGGAGGACATCTGAGGAAACTAGTGATGTGCTATTAAATTGTTCTCTGCACTTACTGACTCACCCATGGAAAACCAGGCCTCCCCTCTCTTCTTCTCTGGTCTCCTTTGGGAGGAAGGTTCAGATATAAATTTAATAAATGCCCAAGAATATCTCCATAGGCTCACAGTTAGCTCTACTTCTTGACTATGCCAGATTCTAGAGCACTTGGACGGCAACTGACCAATATGGCTGATCACACAGGTGGCAACTCCACCATTTAACTGGCTTATTTATTGGAAGGTTTGCTGTCTTTTAAGAGAGGAAAGAGGGAGAAGTTGGGTGGGGAAACCGAGAAGAAAGAGAGTGAAAGAGGAAAACAAAGAAAGTTGGACATACAGGAATTCCATGACTGAGATTACTAGAGGACCCTTCTGCTGCAAGTTGATGCTTAAACTGGGTTTGGAGAAGTTGAAGATGACTGTGTTAGAGTATGGTAGTACATTTTGCTTAGTAGGTCTTTAGCTGTCTCTAGCCAGCAATAACCCAGAACACTTATTTCATATTGTCTTAAAGCAAGCAGATGGACTGTACAGAGCCAGACTTTGTCAGCCATCCTGAAATACTCAAAGATCATGACTTATCTTGTATCAATAAATAATGGTTGTTGTGTTTGTTTGTTTTTTAAAAAACGCTTTGGTGTGATTCCTGTTCATAATCCCCTTGGAATTGTTTTATAACTTGTTGTTTGCCACCCTGGGCTCCTTTGGGAGGAAAGGTGAGATATAAATTAACTTCCCAGAATGCCTTGGGGATGATGCAACATGATGTAGCCTTACTCTTAAGACAGTACAGTCGTACCTTGGATCTCAAACGCCTTGGCTCCCGAACGATCAAAAATCAAAAGTGAGTGTTCCAGTTTGCGAATGATTTTCAGAAGCCGAACATCCGGCACAGCTTCCGACGGGCTGCAGGAGCCATGCTTTGGTTTCTGAATGTTTTGGAAGCTGAACGGACTTCCAGAACAAATTCTATTTGACTTCCAAGGTACGACTGTAAAGGGAATGTGGCCAGTGGGAAGCAGCAGAGAGAGAGCACTGAGCTTAAAGGAAGAAAGAAAAACTTTAGCTGCATCCTAAGTTTAAGTAAGGTAAATGGCAACTCCATCTCATATCCCTCAATATTTTGGGGGAGGGATTCATTTCATCACACACACCCATTCCACCTAATGAATGGTTGAAAAAGACAGTTCTGAAATCTTCAGCAATGCTGTACTCTTAGGACATATGTAAAGCACTCCTTACTTCAGTGATTGTCATATATTGATACCAAAGTACTAACGTCCATTGATATTTATTCTGAATATGCCATGCTATCGAAATATGTCTGTCCATAAGGAGATGAGTTTTGACGTCTATTTTAAGGCAAGCAGTTCCCAGGATGAAAGGATTCCACCCTCATCTTGGTGCATTTCATGGCCCCCAATGCACAGAGGGTGTATGTCCTCTTTGAACGCCCTCTTCTGGTCTGGATGCAGTAAAGGTAGCCCTCATCCTTTGGGCACTGGTTTGGAAGCAAGCAGGTACACCGCGATTCTGTTTCTGTGAATGGGAAATGGCTTCGGGTCAGCTGAGCATGATTTCTGTTGGCTTGTTCAGAGCAGGGGTGGATCACTTTCTGGCCCCCAGATGTTGCTGAAATACAATGACATCATCCCCAACAAACATGGCTGATGGCCTGGGATGATGGGAGTTGTAGTTCAGCAGCATCTTTCAGGCCAAAGGTTCTCCACGACCTGATCAAAGGTTTATACAGTGCATCATCCTGTTTTCTACAATGGCCAACCAGATGCTTATAGGAAACCCACAAGCAGGAAAGTTTAAAAAAAGAAAAAAGAAGACACAACAGTCTTTTCTTGCTGTTGCTTAGTTATTGGTTTAACTTATATCTGCTTTTCCATCAAATGGTACTCAGAGTTGATGAGCTCCATATGCTCCTCACTCCCCTCTAGCATGTGTAGAAACAGCCTTCTTGACTGCTGGACCTACTACTGGTTTCGTCTGCTCCATCCGCCAGAGCCTGTCTTTGCATGCAGGGGGAAGTCCTAACTCACTGAGGGTTTGAGACCCATCGGCTATTCTCACCTGGTTTAGCTGGCCAGTCAAAACCATTCCTGGGTTGTGACTGCTGTCACATGCTGACAGCTTCTAGGAGTCACAGGAGAGAGCTGAGTGCAGGTTGGGGACCAAAGGGGGACAAATTACTCCAAGGAGCACAGTGTCCTCCATGAGAGGTAAAGGTAAAGGGACCCCTGACAGTTAGTCCAGTCGCGAACGACTCTGGGGTTGCGGCACTCATCTCGCTTTACAGGCCAAGGGAGCCAGCATTTGTCCGCTCCACAGACAGTTTTCCCGGGTCATGTGGCCAGCATGATCACTTCTGGCGCAATGGAACACTGACACCACAGCAGCACACAGAAACACCCTTTACCTTCCCGCCAGAGTGGTACCTATTAATCTACTTGCAATTTTTGGTGTGTTTTTGAACTGCTAGGTTGGCAGGAGCTGGGATCGAGCAACAGGAGCTCACCCCATCGCGGGGATTCGAACCACCAACCTTTTGATTGGCAAGCCCAAGGCTCAGTGGTACCCCACACACCATATAAAGTGTAAAAAATAGGGGATTAAACCACGTCAAATATGATCTTCAAATTGATTATAACATAATAATGGAAATGGTGTCCGTAAGCTCCTGTTGCATGACAAGGCCTCCTTCCAAGCATATATCACACATTCATTTTGACACATTGAGGGCATTCAATTGCAACACCAGCAGTGGTGGTTAATTTAGGAATACCAGCTAAAATACACACCACCTATTTCCGGAATAAATCAGTTGCACCTCCATTAGAAGAATGTTTTAAATAGAATTTGGGATTTTGCCTTTGGGGCCATTCGGACACAATGCCCTCACAGCAATCTGACATGACAAGAGTACGCCAGCACAAGCTTCAGGGTCCTACACTCCCTCCCTCTTCTCGCTGCACATGGTGCAAAAATAACAACAATAGTAATAACAAAGTCTGACCATAGCTTGTGATAAACCATAGTTTGCTTTTGCATCCAAACCTGTTATATTCTTTGACAACAATCCTCCATCTGACTCAGAGGCAGACTCAGAAGAAGGTGAGGCAATCACTCCACCCTGCTCCCAGATCATCCAATGTCAGATTATCAGGCTTTAACAGACCCTTCCAGGCCAGAGTACAGCCCTCCAATTCTATTATTATTATTATTATTATTATTATTATTATTATTATTATTATTAATTGGATTTATATACCACCCTATACCCGGGGGTCTCTTAGCACCTCCTTAGCACCTCCATGCCATAGAAGTCAGAATAGGGCAACAGCTCTTTAAATGAAAATATGGTTCCTCAGAAGGGGCAGGGCAAATAGGAAGTTGAGGCCAGCCAGCCTTCATAAGAACTCACTAAGGTGTTGGGGCAATAACTCTCTGAGTGAATACTTCCCTGTGAGCTCTCCAGGGTGCTGAGAAGCTACCTTTTTGCCCATGGTAGCTCCCTTCTGACTTGCCTTGCTATGGCCTTGCTTTGGGGGATGTGACCTCTGTCGCATCAGTAAGTGCCTGGTGTTCACCTGACCTCCGCTAGGACCCGAAACTGGGAGAAGGAGAGAGAAAAATCCAGCAGAAATGGTTTGTTTGGCTACAAACCAGGACTGCAAACCAGGACTGCAAACCAGGACTGCAAACTATGGGTATCTGAAGAAGTGTGCATGCACACGAAAGCTCATACCAAGAACTAACTTAGTTGGTCTTTAAGGTGCTACTGGAAGGAATTTTTTTATTTTGACTATGGCAGACCAACACGGCTACCTATCTGTAACTGCAAACTATGAGTACAGGCAAAACAGCAAACTCCCATCTGCTGCATAATATGGCTGTATCAGACATTAGTCTTACTCAGACAAGACTCACTGAAGGTCAACTAATTTCAACTAAGTTGTCAATTAATTTCAGTGGGTCTACTCTGAGCAGGGCTGGCCCACAACATTTTGGAACCTCACGAAGACCCCATAATGGCTCCTCCTCCCGTCCAGGGAGGAAGGGTTGAAGGAAGATCTACATCAAGAACAGGGGGTTGGGAAGAAAGATTGACATTGGGATTGGCTGCCCCAGTGAATCTTGCCACCTGAAGCAGTTGCCTCACCTTGCCTTATGGGTAGGCCGGCCCTGACTCTGACTACGGCTCAGTTGGATACAGCCCCATAACTAGAGCTTTCTAATATGTGTCTGCATTTGAAAGAGGCAGCACCGTGTCTGCTCACTCTCCTAATGCGAAATCGTTAGCACTAGCTGCTTTAAATCAGGTGTCACCTCCCTTGTCAATATTTTGAACCACCACTTGTAAATAATATATAATGTTTTGCTTTTCTAATCTCTTCTGATGCAACTGGAAGTTGCTTCCATCAATGAAAGAGTCTAATGACAGTACTGAGACCAAGCTCTTCAACCTAGGGCTGCCTTGCCCTGTAGCAGTCAGATTGTAGCTGCAGAGGGGATATTATTTCTCTGCTTCCAATCACTATATGTTATTTTCATAAAGAAAAATAGTTCTCATCCAAATTGGAAGGATGAGCGAGTGCGGTTTTGCTTCAGGTGTGAAAGCGTCTAGAGTGGTTTCTGCTTCTGCTTCTGGCTAAAAGGAAGATGATCATCTTGGGTGAGGGGGGAGAAGGGAGAATTTAACCAGACAAACCATCTTTTTCCTGGCAGAAAAATTATTCATGTGTTCTCAGCCAAGGCGATTTACGAGAAAACCCACAATTGTTATCACCCTGTTGCACAGTGAACAACAAGTTGCATAACAAACATTGACACGAGGTTTCGTTTTTGCAGAGATCTACTAACCAAAAAGGCATTTTCTTGCAGCCGCTTTCCCTCTGAAATCCATAAATAAACATGGATCTCACACATGTTCTCCCCCCCCCCCATTTAAGAATATGATTTTGAAATGTCTTGGAAATGAAACAGCATGACCCTCTCCACATTTTTTTCCTACTCAGTAATAAGCCCTCTAGATTTCAGTGCCACTGACCTCTCAGGAAGTATGTGGAGGAGTGCAGAGGCATTAGCAAAATTATTTCAATAGTTGTAGGTTGATCGCCCACTAGCAAACAGACAAATCAAAAGGCAGGCGACTTTTGGACCAAGCTTGACAAGGTGAGAGCACTTTTAGATGCCCAAGTGACAACAGTGGCTAGAGGGGGTTAATCTCTTACCACCTCCAGGTTAGATTAATGTGCTTTGCAAGGGGATCCATTGAAGACGGTAATAATAATAACAATAATACCTTTATTGTCAATGTACAACCTGTGTACAGTGAAATTAACTGAGCCTCCTCCACAACACAAACACTCAATCTCATTGCACTCTGTGTGCTTGTCGCACAACACACCAACCCCGAAAGTCAGTTGCACTATATTATTTTCCGTTCAGCAGCCTAACAGCCCACAGATAGAAACTCTTTTTAGCCTGTTGGTACAACTGATTATACTTCTATATCTCCTGCCCAAGGATAGAAGGTTAAAGAGGTGCTGGCCGGGGTGTGAATTGTCCCTGAGAATTTTTCTCGCTCTCCTAAGGCAACGATCCCTTGCAATGTCATCTAGCGGGCTCAGGGGACAGCCCATGATATCATGTGCTGTGTTCACCACCCTCTGTACCTCTGTAAAGACTTTCTGTCTGTGGCTGTCAAGCCAACATACCACACTGTGATACAATATGAGAGGACACTTTCTATTGTGGCCCGATAGAAAGGTGGTGCTGTGGTCTAAACCACTGAGCCTAGGGATTGCCAATCGAAAGGTCACAGTTCGAATCCCCACGACGGGATGAGCTCCCTTTGCTCTGTCCCAGCTCCTGCCAACCTAGCAGTTCAAAAGCACATCCAAGTGCAAGTAGATAAATAGGTACCGCTGCAGCGGGAAGGTAAACGGTGTTTCTGTGTGCTGCTCTGGTTCGCCAGATGCAGCTTAGACATGCTGACCTGGAAGCTGTATGCCGGCTCCCTCGGCTAGTAAAGCAAGATGAGCGCCGCAACCCCAGAGTCGTCCGTGACTGGACCTAACGGTCAGGGGTCCCTTTACCTTTTTAGAAGGAGGTCATCAATTGTTGTTTAACATTGTTCTTTCGCAAGACCCTGATAAAATGGAGTCTCTGTTGGGCCTTCCTAACCACCTGAGTTATATTGTTTTTCCAAGTGATGTTTTCATTAAGGTAAACTTCTAAGAATTTAAAGGAAGAGAGTCACATGGGGACTCATAGCCCCATATGGGGATTAATATATCCCATATCAAATGGCAGAGAGGCAAGGAGTGGGCCTGCAGCAATTAGTCCCACCCTGACATCGTATGCTCGTTCCCGGATTCTTGAGTTTACTGCACAAACGTCTGCAGGGAGTAGGCTTCACATGTGTAGTTGCCTAACCAGAGGCAACCTCAGATTCTACAACTCTAATTGTTCAGGGTTCCAAACTCACGGTTATCAATCCTGGATTGTGGACAAACCACAGTTTGTAAGAATTGGATGCAAAGGCAAACTTTAAGTTGCAAGCTAATTTGACCAAACAGCAACAGGAAAATTAGTGATATTGTGATAATCAATTAATAAAATTAATTGTTACTATATGTGTGCTTGTGTTACACACACACACACACAGAGAGAGAGAGAGAGAGAGAGAGAGAGAGAGACTGTGATTGCTTGGATTTATATTCTGACCAGTCATGGATTTACGTATAAGCTAAACAAGCTATAGCTCAGGGGATCACTCTCTTGGCTCCCCCCCCCAAAAAAAAAACAATATTAAAGGAAAAAACACCTGGATATACTTTTCCAAAATATAAGATAAAAAACAAAAAAATAAAACCTACATACAGCAACAGTGTTTTGTGTTGTGTAGGCTCCTATTTGTTATGTGCAAATGACTTTAGATACCTATTAGGTCCATAAATTACACAAAAAACAGTGACAATTTGTTGTTGACAAAGGACAGCTGGGCATATAAAGGGCCTCATTACCTTCAGTAGCTTAAGGCCTCATCAAACCTAAATCCAGCCCTGATTCTGATGATAGAAGCATGCATCTATAGTGTTTCATAATTTATGTATTAGCTGAAATTGTATATTTTCTCTTAACACTTAACTGTCTCTTTTCAACATGCCTTTCAATTTACGTTTAAAAAGTTAATCCTTCCAGGTCAACAAACTTACCTGAACATGTTTCCCAGTCATAACACACATCATATCCACAAGGTTCTTTCTTTGTGCTGTTTGCTGAAAAGCTTGCCCTCTCGACGGCCCAGTTCAAAGGCGTGTCATCGTGGCAGGGTCCAGAATGGAGGAAATGGAACTGTTCGGAGCCATTGCACCTTTCAACCAGATACTGGCAGCTCAGTTTTGTAAGGGCTTGTTCAGATGCCCCATCCAGCACACAGATCTCTTCAGAGTAGAGACTGTCAAGAGATAAGGGTGAGGGCTGGGAGACAATATGGTCCCACCGTTCGTTGCTTGCTTTTCTGAGGTGGCCTTTTAACAGTCTAATGCATCCCCAGAACACCTGATCTTCCTTTGCTGCTTTAAAAAAATTACATTGAAAAGAGCAGTACACAGGCTTTTCACAGCTATTCCAGAGTTCAAGAGATGCCAAGGACTTTGCTGCTTCGTATCTGCGCTTGTGTTGGGCTCCAATTTATGCCCTTAATCTATCATTAGGACAAAACTAAGTAATCATTACTCTTGACAGGTGCATTCATCTGACACATCTCACAATTGCACAATAATTATTGTATTTTAATATTTTGTTGGAAGCCGCCCAGAGTGGCTGGGGAACCCCAGCCAGATGGGCAGGGTATAAAATTATTATTATTATTATTATTATTATTATTATTATTATTATTATTATATTTTACACTGGATAGAAATGCATCTCCCTTCACAATCATCCAGTTCTCCATAAAATCCTTATTTAAGCATGAGATTGCAGGTATTAGGAATTTCAGACTCCTCCAGAAAGTTGATGTGCAATTTCCCCCTCATAGATCGCTGAGCTCCATGCTCACCCCCCCTCCTGTTCCACTTGTTCTGATCTTATCTTTAACATCAGCTTATGGCCACCATAAAGAGGAGTCAGGACTTTGGAGGGAATCATTAAAATATTTATTTATTTTATTTATTATATTTGTATACTGCCCTTCATCCATAGATCTCACGGCAGTTCACAGCATTTGAAATAGTGTGTGTGTGTGTGTTTGTTTGTGTGTGTGTGCTGGTGGCTTACCCTGGGCAGACCCTTTTGAACAATGACATCAACACTTTAACAGAGGTCGCCAGTGTGGTGATCACGTATCCACAGGTGCCCACCATGGCCTTCCCTGATGCCCGCAGGGTCCCCTCTCTATATTGAAATTAGATCTGAAAGAATAAGTCTATTGTAGCCAAGAGAACAGTGTGTGTGCTTGGTTGCAGTTTTGCAGCCCATGAAAGTTTCACAGGTTTGCAATGTGCCCACAGGCCCCAAAAGGTAAAAGGTTGACAACCTCTTCTTTAGAACAACAGCATCAACACATTTACCCTGTTTCTTTTGGCATTTTGACATCAGGTTGTTGTTTCAGAGAGCTTTGAGACCTCCCAGAATCTGAGACGGTTTTTCCTCCTGGCTGTTTTTCTTTGTGAAGCATCTTCTGCCAAATTGCTTTGCTGCTTTTCTTCTTCTTGCTATTGGTTTTACCTGATTGTTGCTGTCTAATTTGATTAGGTCCAGTTGATTAATTTTTTAAAATACTATTAAGCTTTAATTATGGTGTGTGTGTGTGTGTGTGTGTTTATTTAGGGCCATGCAAAATTTGCTGGACCCAAAAGGTAGGATATGAATGTATTAACAAATAAATATGGGTGCACAAAGGATGGAGGGAAGAGAAGGACACCCCTATTCTTATCACCAAATAAACTTTGACGCAGATCATAATCTGTGAGGCAGAATTCACAACATCAGACGTGTATTATCTGGTCCACCAGGAGCTCAACAATCATCCTGTTTTTGCTGTCCTGCAACTACAGGAAGATTGCTGAGCAACCGTCAGGCCACAAGACCAGGCTTATGGTCAGAATTAACTTCATCAGGCTTACTTACTCACAGTCCTCCTCAGCAGATATACAAACGCATTGAGAGTCCACCTCTTTTTGTCCAAGTGGACAATTCCCTCTTGAATTCATCTGCCCATCTGAAGGAAAAGAATTAAGCAAGCATCACATATTGGCAGTTCACAGCTACAGGCTTCATGGTGGACTACCAAGTAGGTGAGCAAAGTTTCATTATCCTAACTAGTCTGGAAGAAGAACAGAAGTTCTGGACAACCCACAGCCCACCAACCCTGTATCATTGCCTATTGAAGGTTTGACAGCCCATTGGGTCCCAGCTGGCTAGCAAGCCAGACTGAATAAACCCTGAGTGGGACACCCTATCCTGGCTGGTAGACTGTGTTTGATTTATCGTCTCACAATTTGTGCATGCTTGATTCAGAGCCAGTGGTTGTCCCCTACTAAGCACAGGGTGAGGAAAATACAGTAAATGGTGAATACATAAGAAGCCTAATGTCAGGAGTGCAGAAACTGGCATTAGTAGGGACTTACCTTCCTTGCAAGTAAGTGATGTCAAAACAGGAGGTGTCCATGATAGATCAGCCCCACAGGTGTACTTCTTTTGGCCAGTAACAACACGACCACCTGGGCAACTTAGATGGATGATGTCCCCAATCCGGTACTGGAATTTAAATGGGGTGATTCTGATATCATCGGAGATGGGTGGTCTGGAGCAAGTCGACACTGGAGTTTAAGAGATAAATTTGGATGTCTGAATGAATAAGTTGATCTTTGGATGAAGGGTGGAGTGAGGTAGGAAACATCCCACTTCCTGAAAATGTAATGGGAGAACTGGGATAAATGTTGCACCCAATGCTGTTAAGTGTGTGTGTGTGTGTGTGTGTGTGTGTGTGTGTGTGTGTAATAGAGTTCTGCCTACACAATGGGACTTCACATTCCCTGTGCCCCAAAATCTGCTCTGCAATGGAGTGGGCAGCCTCTGGATCAGATTTTGGATGTGCATGAGAAGCTGCAGGTGGTAGAGAGGAGGAATGTGAAAACCCATTGTCTGAGTCCACTTCCACAATGTTGGATTCTGCCCATAGATGATAAGGAGCTTCACTTCTATTCTTTACACCAGAGACAGGGAACCTGTGGTCCTCTAGATACTGGTGGCCTGTAATTCCCATCACATCTGCCCATTGGCCATGCTGGCTGGGGCTGATGGGAGTTGTGGAGTCCCAAGGAATATCTGGAAAGCCACGGGTTCCCCATCCCCACTTTCCACTAAAGCTATTCTGCTGCTTCTTACATTGGCACTCAACCGTGTGTTGATTCCATGTTTTGTCCGGCAGGCACCTGAGGAACTGGTACCCAACAAGGTTATAGCCATTCAGGCAGACAACTTCTGCTTCTTCTCCAATGGAATAGTGTGTTTTCTCATTCTGCAATCAGGGTAAGAACAAGTCATGAAGTGGGTGATTCACTGGCTAAATGACAAAAACTAGATGACCCCGAGGTCTAGTGTTGAGGGGGGAGAGAGGTAATAACACTTAATTAAGTATAACATGCAGCTCCTTCCTAAGCAGCAATGAGAAGATTAAAAGCAAAGCTGGGTTGTCACACACACCTCCTGGGGAAGGACAACACCCCCCCACAGGCCACAAACCTGAATGGTTTTAAAAGCGTATTGGCCAAATTCATGGAGGTCAAGGCTATCAGTGATTGCTATGCTCTGCTTCCATGATTGGAGACAACAAGTCTTCTGAATACCGGTTGCTGTAAGCCACAGGTTGGGTGGGGAAAGGGTGCTTTTGTGCTTGGGTCCTGTTAGTGGGTTTCCAACAGGTATCGGGGGGGGGGGGCAAGGTGGGAACAAGCTGCTGAACTAGGTGGGTCATTGGCCTGATCCAACATGTTCTTACATTCTTACTCCAGGTCTTTTAAAATTGTGCCATGTTGCTACTGAATGGTCTCTCCACCTTTGGTTCTGGTGAACGTCTAACTAGTTCTGGCACATTTTAGTCTGTAAAGGTAAAGGAGGTAAAGGGACCCCTGACCTTTAGGTCCAGTCGTGGCCGACTCTGGGGTTGCGGCGCTCATCTCGCTTTATTGGCCATGGGAGCCGGCGTACAGCTTCTGGGTCATGTGGCCAGCATGACTAAGCCTCCTCTGACGAACCAGAGCAGCGCATGGAAACACCGTTTACCTTCCCGCTGGAGTGGTACCTATTTATCTACTTGCACTGGCATGCTTTCGAACTGCTAGGTTGGCAGGAGCTGGGACTTGGCAACGGGAGCTCACCCCGTCGTGGGGATTCGAACCGCCGACCTTCTGATCGGCAAGTCCTAGGCTCTGTGGTTTAACCCACAGCACCACCCGTGTCCCTATTTTAGTCTGTACATGCTCACAAAACCATTTCAAAAAGGCGATTCTCATTAACATGTTCCAGAATTAGTTCCTTGAGCCAAAGCCTTTGCCAGATGGTTTGAGACACCCCTCCCCCTCCAAAAAAACCCCTTTCTGTTGCTGTTGCTGTTCTGTTTCTGTTTGTGAAATGTTCCTCACCCTGATGAATCCATTTTCTGGAGGTACTGGAGTCAGGCATCCCAAGTCTTGTTCAGGTTGATACATATCTACTTCTCTTACGGCTTCATCGTCATTTATGCAAGGAGCCCCTCTGAAAATGCATGAGTTAGGAGCTTATTAAACAAACAAGAGTAAAAGAGAAGACACTACAGCCTTAGAGTGCAGTAAAGCTGTCACCCCTTCCACATCAGCATGGCTTCATTAGTGTCAGATTCATTTCTGTTTGTGTACACACCAGGTGGTGTTAACAGAGTGGGGGGTGTCCATGGAGAAGATCCTAGGTCCAGCTCCCAGCATCTCTAGGTACAGCTGGGAAAGACCCTTGTCTGAAACCTTGGAGAGCCACCTCCAGTCAGTGCCTTCCCCAACCAGATATTTTGGACTACAACTCCCATCATCCATTGCCATACTGGAGTTGATAAGTGTTGCAGCCCCAAAATCTGGAGGGCTAGATAGACCAGTGGCTTGACTTGGTATAAGACAACTTCCTGCATTCCTATGTACCACCCACCTCCTCCAGATTCGGGGGGGGGGGCTCGAAAATGCTAGTGCCAGCACTATTTGGGTTGCACCCACATGGTGACCTTGAATAGGGACTTCATTGTTTTTAATCCAGTGCACATTCACTCCCTCTGGTGCACTCACTTATCTTTATCACTCAGCACTGCAGGATCAGGGGATGGGGCAAACTTTAGGGTACAGTATGATGTGTAGCTTGAGCTTGAGCAAAGGACGCTGTCCACTGGTGGCACTGCATGGATGTTGTGATTCTTACTTGTCTTCAAACAGTGAAATATAGCAGTCTTCCTCTCCTTCTCCATCACCTTCACAAGGTTTTCCTCCACTTGTGGGCGAGGGATTGTTGCACAACCGAGTTCTCCTCCTCTTGAAAGATGCATCACATGAACTCCAGGCAGACCAGCAGCTCCAGAAGCCATCTACTGCAACTAGCATTCAATACAACAAGGTGCAGATGTGAGCTCATCTAAAGACCACTGGTATCAACAGAAAGCCTGTTACCAAACTCAGTGGCTGCATCCATATTTAATAAAACCAATTTCCTGCTTTATGGTTTAGTGTGAACAGACAGAAGTGTACTCTCACATTGCCCGATCACCCCAGCTTCACTTCTCCCCTGGTGTGAGCAGAATAAGCAAACCCTAATAGGCCACTAACACTAGCCAACTTCAAGAGATGACTTGCTGGTTGTGACTTCTTAGGGGGAACAAATCCTGATCTCTGGTTCAGATGCAATGGGACACCAAGGCTTCTTGGAAGGTTTGCCCTGCTCATGCCAGGGGAGGAGGAAAGCCTTAGAAACCGGACAAATTGCAGAAGCACAGCACTCATTCCCAGTAAGCCATGATAAGCAGAAAGTCTGGCTTATTGTTCTGGAAAGCCAGTGTGGCAGTGTGGTTAGGAGGATCTGAGAGACCAGGTTCAAATCCCCCAAGGTCACTGCCTCTCAACCTAACCTACAACACAGGGATGTTGTGGAGATTAAATGAGGAGAGGGATGAAGCATGTACCATCCCCTTAAGCTCCTTGGAGAAAAGGTTGCGGATCGGTGGAGTAAATGCTTTGCATGCAAATTATCCCCACTTCAGTTCCAAGCATCTCCAAGCAGGAGAGACCTCTTTTCTGAAACTCTGGAGAACTGTTAGCAGACATTGTAGACATTGCTGAGTTAGATCTGGCTTATCATAAGGCAGCTTCCTATATCTGAATGCAGCAACTGAGTTTTGGTGTTCTCTCTCTCTCTCTCTCTCTCTCTCTCTCTCTCTCTCTCAGCACACCTTTTGTAACAGTGTTGTCTCGCCCCTTTCTGAAACCACCAAAAACAGTTCCACAGCCAATTCCATGATTCATTCATTCAACCAATCTGTGTATTAGTCATCTGACAACAAGTGTTCTCAAGGCGACATGGCGCACGAAAACAGATTTTTTAAAAGATCACGGTCCCATTAGAACAATGATTGATAAAGCAACTCTATAAACAAAGCGAGCACTTCAAAGCTGAGATCTATAGAGTGACAGACGACAAGTTTGCCTTGAGCCAAGTGTAATCAGGAGCAGAAAACCTAACAAAATAATAATTCTCAGCCTTTCCATTGCCACTCTTCTTTTCTACTCCGTGGCCCCATTAGCAGGTCAGATATAACCGGCTATGCAGGCACACCAAGGACTCAGCTATACAGCTGCAAATAAAACATTTTAATAGTGTTGTAAAGTGCATTGTACAAATGTGACACTAGATGGCGATGGTGAGCTATGGCAAATTCAACATATTTATCAAAATATTTTTTTAAAAAAGCATTTTTACGTTTTTTATATGTGTCTAGATTCCACTCAAGAAGCTCCTTGGGCAGGATCCCTTGCAACACTGAGTTTTAGATGGCAACCTCTTTCATTGTGTACAGCTGTTGTCCCTGTGGCGATCACACAGGGTCCCCAGATGTTTCACCATCTATTGATCCCTGTGCCACCACTTTATTTCTCGCTGCCACCACCCAGGCTCTACCTGGTACAATACTGAGTCCAGTCAGGGTTAAATTGGAACATAAACTTTTGTTTATTTATTGCAGTTTAACAAGCGTGTGATTTCATAAACGATATCGGTCAATTACAATCATGGGGTGCCTATCCAGACCTAGAACTTCTGCTACCTGCTCTCACTCACTAAACCACCTCTCAGATATTTACTTGTCTTCCTAGCCCCTAACTATTCCTAACTCAGCTTATTTCACTACACTAACTCAACCTACCCACAAACTCTATCCCAATTCACTCCCACTTCAACCAACCACCCAACTCCCAACGAACTCCCCCCTTCGCCCCTCCCAGAGCTGGTTTTATAGTCCCTCTGACTCCACCCTCCTGAGTTCTGATTGGGTAACCTGTTTAACTATTTCACCTCCAGCACTCTCTCATATGTTAAAGCCACAGTCCCCTTGCCCCCAAAATAGCACTTTTCACAGGACTCCAGGAAACACCCCAGAGGCTGTGTCCTGCAGCTACATGGGGCAGCAAAAAATGTTGCTGGCCAACCATTCTGATATGTTCACTCTTACTTTCACCAGCTTGTGTCTCAACCATTTAGCACTAGCACCAACATTCCAGGTCAGACTGCTGCAGTGCGTTGTACCTGGAGCTGCCTTTGAAGACCCCGTGATTACTTCACTCAGTACAAAATGTAGCAGATGGGTAGCCAAGACTCAAAAGGTACAAGTCACCATATGCATGCTGAATACCTGACTGGTAGTCTGGGGCTCGTATCTCACAGTTATCACCGTAAGTTCCAGCTTTGCAGATACACAGGCATTCGGTCCCAGATAAAACAGGGTGACCATTGTTGGGGCATGGGGCACATCGGCATGGATCGTATTTCTCCATATATTCTGAAAAAGCCTTCCTGAGATTCCTGCGTTTGGTCACAGCACATGGGAAGTTCTTCACCAAATCCAAAATGGGGGTCACCTAAGAAGGAATTACGCAGAGTTTCTCAAATGTTGTCATGGTGAAATCCCCTAGGCCTTGTTTGGCCCAAGAAAAAACAAATGTTTCTCTTGTGTTTTCTGCTTTTTCTGTACAAGGGCAGTTGAATTACAGGATCATGTCACTGGAAGAGGTGTCTAGTCCAATTGCCTATTCAGAGGAAGACCAGCCAGGTGCCCCAGCATAGATTAAATGAAATGGAAGGAATCAGGACTTCCACAGACAAGGAACAATTTTACATAAATCAGCACATATGCAAATGGAGAAAATAATAATCCTCACTTCTTTTTTTCTAGGAGAAGTGAGCATCTTACCATCACAATAAGACCTGTTTTCCTTGTATCTACTATTTATTTTGGGATGCGGGTGGTGCTGTGGGTTAAACCACAGAGCCTAGGACTTGCCGATCAGAAGGTTGGCAGTTCGAATCCCCGCAATGGGGTGAGCTCCTGTTGATCGGTCCCTGCTCCTGCCAACCTAGCAGTTCGAAAGCACGTCAAATTGCAAATAGATAAATGGGTACCGCTCCAGCAGGAAGGTAAACAGCATTTCCGTGCACTGCTCTGGTTCACCAGAAGCGGCTTAGTCATGCTGGCCACATGACCCAGAAGCTGTACGCCGGCTCCCTTAGCCAATAAAGCGAGATGAGCGCCGCAACCCCAGAGTCGGCCACGACTGGACCTAATGGTCAGGGGTCCCTTTACTTTACTCTTTATTTTGCTTTCTATCTCTTACCTCAAAGTCAACCACCACTGGATTTTCCTTGGTTGATTCCATCCAGTCGGTAAAGATAGTTTGCCCCGGGAAAGACCCTTTTTTCTCCCAGCCTAGCGCTGCGGCATACTGTGCCCTTCCACCCTTGACGAAGGAAATAGATCGTTCAGATGACTTCAGCATGGAACCTAAGATGGATATGAAATCAGCAAATGCAACACACACAGAGAGAGACACAGAGTAAGGTGATGAGCGATGGTTATGAACTGGAAGTTCCAGCTGCCAGCTGGGGGTACCAACTGGGGGTGCCTTACTTCCTGTACCCTTCTTGGTCTGGGCCTTGAACCGGTCAGTTAGAGGAGGATCCATAATGCAAGAGTGGCCTCTCAGCTATAGTACTGACTTGAGTGATGTCAGCTGACCCCACAACCAGAAAGTGATCAGCTGACTTCGTAAACCATTGGAGGGGGACCAATACCTATTCCACCCTCCCTCCCTTTCTGTCTCGTTTGAGAAACTTGTTCCAATGGCTAGTAATTGTCCTAGCTCCCACTGGATGCAGAACTCAAACTTGGATTACATTTTCATCCAGAAACTTTGATGTTAATTGTTAGTGTTTTGAATTTTATTGTATTACTTTCTTCCTTAGTGGGTCATGCAAACCACTATTCTGAATAATGCTTTTCATAGGGTAAAGGGGCACTGGGGGCGATATTATAGAACCAAGTGTGGGAGGCAGCCTGCAAAAGTTTAGATACTGGTCAGACTTGGCCAGTGGTAACCAATGTGGTGTCTTTCGGACTACACTTCCCAACAATTGTGACCATTTGGTCATGCTGCCCAAGGTTGAATTTCAACAGCTCCTAGAGGGCACCACATTGACTACCCTTGGACTAGTGTCTTGGGAATCTTGAATGCAGAATATGGGGAGCCCTAGATGCAGGTGGCGCTGTGGGTTAAACCACAGAGCCTAGGACTTGCTGATCAGAGGTTCGGCGGTTCGAATCCCCACGACGGGGTGAGCTCCCATTGCTTGGTCCCTGCTCCTGCCAACCTTGCAGTTCGAAAGCACGTCAAAGTGCTCCGGTGGGAAGGTAAACGGCGTTTCCGTGTGCCAGAAGGTTTGCCAGAAGTGGCTTAGTCATGCTGGCCACATGACCCGGAAGCTGTACGCCGGCTCCCTCGGCCAGTAAAGCGAGATGAGCACCGCAACCCCAGAGTCGGCCACGACTGGACCTAATGGTCAGGGGTCCCTTTACCTCCTTTACCTTTGCAGACTAAAATGTGCCAGAACTAGTTAGACTAGTTACCTTTACCTTTAGGGTAGGATAGCTACCTTCATAGCTCTCGGTCATTTTACTTCTGACACAATCGTAATTAATATCTGTTTTCTTAATGAAGAAAAGATAGGTTCTTGTCGTTTCTGTTCGTACACAGCGTTCCATTTGTTGCTGGGTTAAGCCTAGACACCATTCAACAGCAAAAATAGCAAATGACATTTCACAAAGGAGAACTGAGCATCCACGATATCAAGCACAATAGCATCTGATCCTTGAAAGTGGTGGTTGTCAGGCTGCGGCCAGCAGCTCACACTCAAACCACAAGGCACGTTTGAAATATTCTTCCACTATGAGAATGTCACGTTTTTCTTTCTTTCCCTTTTTCAAGAGGAAGATCCAGTATCTCATGGCTGTGCAGGAAATTTAGCTTTCCCGTTGTTCTAATTCAGATTCCCTGCTAAAGCTAAGAGGGTTTGGAAGGAACTCTATCACTTTAACCCATTTCTTGCCCCCCCCCAAAGCATTTCCTTTATATCCATTTTTCTCTTCCCCTCCCACATGGAAGTGTAGTTCGAGGAAAAGCAGTATTTTACCCTTTTCCAATACACGTTGAAAATCACCCCATCCCATTTCACCCCATGTTTGAGGCTGGGGCAAACAGGACTCACCACTTCCTACAAAATGTTATTTGGATTTCACTAGTCTGGAAGCAGAGTTGCTATCTCACTTCCAGCTTAAAGCAGTCTTAAAGTCTGATTCTTTTATTCTTGATTCCAAGCAAACTCCACAAACCCAGGGTAGAGAAATGTTCCCAGACTCATGTTTCCCCATTCCATTCTCTGTTCCTTGAAAAAGTACCAATTATTGTCTCACGATGTAGATAGGCATACCTGAATTTTTTGTCTGCTCTTCACTGTACTGGTAAAGAAGGTCGTATTTGCCTCCCATTGAGCCAGATTTGTAGTAATGAGTCCCAAAGTCATCAAATATCCGGCTGTAAAGGGCATAGTTGTATTCCAGAGGCAGGCTGTTGAGGGCCTGTAAAAACACTCCAGAGAGGTGCAAGCCCGACTGCTTCACTGTGAAATTCGACACAGCAATCACCTTATGGACCCTAATGAAGTTGGAATTCTTGGAAATGGAAAAAGATTGATCATGATGAGAATTATTGTGTTGTCTCTCCTCCACCCCTCTGCCCTGGCCTTAAAAACAACAACCCTATTTATCCTCTCTGGCCTATACAATGAACAACTTGGTCGAGGGTGGGAAACTGGTGGCCCTCTAGATGTTTGCTGGACCCCAACTCCCAACAGCCATGCTGTCTGGGGATGATGAGAATTGTAGTAGCACTAGAAGAAGAGGAGTTTGGATTTGATATCCCGCTTTATCACTACCCAAAGGAGTCTCGAAGCGGCTAACATTCTCCTTTCCCTTCCTCCTGCACAACAAACACTCTGTGAGGTGAGAGGGGCTAAGAGACTTCAAAGAAGTGTGGCTGGCCCAAGGTCACCCAGCAGCTGCATATGGAGGAGCGGAGACGCGAACCCAGTTCACCAGATTACGAGTCTACTGCTCTTAACCACCACTCCACACTGGCTCTCAAAACCTCTGGAGGACAGAGTCCAAAACCTCTGGAGGGCACCAGGTTAGCAAAGGCTGTCTAGCACAGAGCTTCCATTTATCTGTGAGATCATCTTACCCCATATATGCTCACTGGACTGCTTTGATCTGCAGAACTGGAACTGTTATAGGTGCCACATAATAGTCATTCCACACTTGCAAGAAATCAGCCTTTACATGTGGCAGTCCCTCCCTGCCACATCAAGCAGGCAACTTTACCCTTTTAGGTGCCACCCAAAAGCATTTTTGTTTAGGCAAACCTATGCAGATATGTTAAATATTTGCATGTGTTTAAATCTGTGTTTATTTTATCACTGATTTCAATTATTATTTGACCGTTTTAAATACCTGTTTTTAACTGTCTTTACCAATAATTTTATTGTTTTACTCTTTTCATAAACCATGCTGAGAGTTGTTGTTGTTTTTTAACAATCGAGCAGTGTATACCTTTTATTTAAAAAGCAAACAGACAGACAATGAATAAACAGGAAGCAGCCTTCACAAAGGGCTACACATTCTCACCATTTTGTGGGATGCTTTGATGGCTTCGTGGAAGGAACTCGATGCCGTAGTTTTTGTGTTTGACGTTGACCCCCATAAATACGGGATTCCCCAATTATCTTTCCCGTGTCCCCTGAAATACTGCATATTGCTAGAAGAACATACCAAGGATGTTAAATCAGTATAATAATTTGTTTTCAGGTCATCTTCTCGATGCTTCACCTGTCAAGAGAGATCCACAGATTCATGTTTGGGTTGGAGAAGAACAATGGAAATAAAAGCTTCTGGCGTACAGCCAAATGTGTTGAAATAAATGTGTTGCTTTGCCAAATTGCTTTAAATATAAACTACGTGATAAGTTACTTTTAAAAAGCCATTGTTTACAAAAGAAAAGAAAATGAACATGGATTTCAAAGAAAAACAATGTTATGAATTGGTACTGTTCAGAATTTTATACCATTCATACAGAATTTGACTTCACCCCTGGAGGCTTACTGTCTCACAAGACAGACAGATGCCAACAACAATAAGTCTACAGAATTTTGGACAATTTTATATATAGTATAGCACAGGGGCGGAGAGATTGAAGGCTCGCTGGCCACCTTAGTTGCTAGTCCTACAGAAGGCCTTGCCAAGCCACCTGAAAGTGGACAGACTCAAGGTTTGCAGGCACACGAAATGTGCTCCTTTTGTCTTCGCTCTTCAGAAGGACGCAGCTCCCGCCATAGAAAGAAAAATCCAGGACTTCTCCTCGGCTCTCTCCTGCCAGAATATGGTATCTAGAACGAAAGGTGGATTAAGCAAAGTTGTGATTAAACAAATAAAGATTAGATTACCTTGAAATGATAGAAAGCCTTTGTTGCTGTCTTGCACCTAATTTGAACCAAATCACCAAATTTGTTACACGTCACTCAAAAAAGTACCACAAAAACAAACACCTCAGCACTCCAGGGTGGTCTCACCTTCATGGATGCTCTGGTTGGGCCCTTGCTTAAAGTTTGATTACCCTATTTCATAATTTTTAATGTAAATATACAGCATATCCCACAAGTGTCCCAGAAAAACAGAGACATCCCGTTTTTTATCGCAAGAGAACGGTAGCCATTTTGGTTGCTGGGATCTTGCGCAATTTTGCGCTGTCTTTTTAGGGCCGCAATCTTGTGTGGCAAGCCAAAATAGACATTTTGGTGCACAGTGCAAAATCATGCAAGATCATGGCATCCAAAATGCTCTCACAATAAACAATACAGTATAAGCACTTGTGGCATTTGTACAGAGCCCCCGGTGATCTCACGGACTATTGACCCATACACCACTAATCCGTTGCCGCCAACCAGGTCTTCCCCGGTAAATCACTTAGTCTCAGTCAGGTTCTTAAGTTAACAAAGAAGAGTGTAGTTCAGGGGTGCCCAACCGTTTTTCAAGGAGGGCCAGATTTGATGAAGTGAAGGGCCGTGAGGGCCAACCAAAGTTGTTGCGCTTTTTTTAGGATTGAAATTGTTGAGCTTTTTTTTTTTTTAGGGTTGAAGTTGTTGAGGGGTTTTTTGAGGATTTTACCCCATAAACTGCCGAAGGGGCCGGATTAGGCCCCTGAAATGGACTTTGGACATGTCTGTGGTAGAGCCTTTGGCCAACAAGGGAATCAAAAGTGTGCTAAAGGTGGGAAAGGAGGTTGCAGAGGAGCTGAACGCGAGTAATAAGGTGAAACAGGAGAGATGCGAGCCGGGAAGGGCGACAGAAGGGCCCGGCCGGGCGGCGACTCACCTCGCAGGCGGTGCGCCATCCCTTTGGCCCAGGAGAGGCGGCGGCGGCTGCTCAGCGACCTCCTTGCCCGTCTCCTCGTGAGGGAAACGCGGCGGCAGCGGCGGGGCGCCTCCGGCGGAGCGCCTCCGGCGGAGCAAGGCCACTGCCCTGCCTCCCCCCCCACCTTCCTCCTTTTCGCCGCGCCGCCTGCACCTCCGCTGCCTCCCGCTCTCGGCAGGCCCTCCCAGGTGAGGGAAACGCGGCAGCAGCGGCGGGGCGCCTCCAGCGGAGCAAGGCCGCTGGCCTGCCTCCCCCCCACCTTCCTCCTTTTCGCCGCGCCGCCTGCACCTCCGCTGCCTCCCGCTCTCGGCAGGCCCTCCCGGGCGTCGGGCTCTGAGGGCGAAGGCACCCCACTCCACCACGCCCATCTGCAGCATGGCCCCCGCCGCCACGCTCCCGCCAGCCGCCCTGGCCGCTTCGCCCGCTTCCTCCTCGGGCTCGAAGCCCGGGTTGTCCCGGCTCCAGGCCTGCCTCGAGCAAGAGGAGAGCGGCGGCAATGGTGAGCAAGACGGAGGAGGAGGAGAAGGAGAAGAAGTGGCGGCGATTCCGCCGCCGCCGCTGCTGCCCGGCGGGTCCCGCAGCCGCCCCAGCTCCAGATGCTCCAGGCCGCCGGGAGGGCAAAGTCCCGCTATGGCCCCCGACCCTGGACGAAGGCCGCCGCCGCCTCAGAATTTTTCTCTCAGGCCGGCCGAGTAACAGCGCGGGAAGGGAGCGCCTTCGCTTTCTCCACCGTCCGCCTTCCACAGCGCGCCGCCTTGCAGGGGGAAGCGGGCTGGCAGCTACACGGGCCACATGATGAGGTCTGCCGGGCCGGATTCGGCCCGCGGGCCTTGTGTTTGACACCCGTGGTGTAGTTTATTGCAGACAAATAAACTTACTCTTTACCTTCTTAGTCTTATTTTTATCCT
Organism: Podarcis vaucheri; assembly: GCF_965113315.1. Classification (NCBI taxonomy): domain Eukaryota; kingdom Metazoa; phylum Chordata; class Lepidosauria; order Squamata; family Lacertidae; genus Podarcis; species Podarcis vaucheri. The sequence goes on from NC_138749.1 coordinate 19,933,335, forward strand.
GTCTCTAACTCTTCTATCTCCCCTCACACAAAAACCAACTGCACTAACTGTCTCTCTGTTTCCAACTATCTGCCAGCTGCTTTCCCAACTGCCTTTCCCAACCAACCAACTACAACCAACCAACCCAAAGCTTGGGCTAAGCCCTTTTATAAACATGCAGGCTCCGCCTCTGGCTTTTCTATTGGTCTACCTATTAACTCTTTCTCTCCCCCTGTACAGACATTTTCAAACAAACGGCAAACGCCGCAGCACTGCTCCCCCCGTAGCATCACATTCACCTAGATTGCCCCTATGAAGCCCAAGTGAAAGCAATATACCCCAGGCCCATGAGTTGCACACTGGGTATGGTCTTGACTGTTGAGCGGCAGGTGTTCTTTATCCTCCCACAGTGCCTTTCATCTGAATTGTCTCCACAGTCATTGTCTCCATTGCATCTCAGTTGTCTGGCAACACAGCGACCTGTTTCGGAGAAAGAACAGCAGGCATGACGACTTTCAGGTACGAGTAAGCCTCCCTCACGGCACAACTGTGCTAGCTAGGACTAATTGAACAGCCCAGCAGTGTATTTAATGACTACTTCAACAGATCATAACCATATGTGAGAGAGAGGTTGTTTTTTGTTCTTATTTTCATTATGTATTTTGTGCTTTTAAATATTGTATTTTTATGTTGTGAACCTCCCTGAGATCCACAAATGAAGGGCGATATACAGATTTAATAAATAATAAAATACTAACAACAAGAAGAAATGTGCTGGTTTAAGAACCCGCAAAAGAGCACTCAAAATTGACAGGCCCTGAAGTAAAACAGCATCATAGAATCCCTGTTCCAACCATATATATAGGTGTGTTTTTTTTTAATTGGAAAAGGGTTGCTTTTGTTTGTTTTATTTGTTTTGAGGGCGCTAAATATGTTTAGAAAGTTTGTACAAGTTTAAACTTGTTTTAGTCTTTCCTGTTGTAGTTTTAGCTTTCTGTATGTTTTAAATTGTGGTTGCAAATCTTTTAGCGATAATTGTTTTATTTTTATTTTTGTAAATTGCTTTGAGGTATTTTCTACAATCCAGCAGTATATAAATTTTATGAAATAAATAAAAATAATAATACTTTTTGGAGTAGTGGTGGTGGTTCTGAGCATCATCAGTTTTTCTTCTGTGAATTGGTTATTTTGTGGTGGGCACAACAGTTTATTATTTCCAGATGTGTCCTCTCACCCAGAAAAGTTGGTGACCTCAGGCCTTGAGGTTCAGAATCCATGAGGTAGAAATAGATAGATAGATGATTTAGATAGATAGATGATAGATAGATAGATGATAGATAGATAGATAGATAGATAGATAGATAGATGATAGATATAGATAGATGATAGATGATAGATGATAGATGATAGATAGATAGATAGATGATAGATGATAGATAGAAGATGATGATGATAGATAGATAGATAGATAGATAGATAGATAGATAGATGATAGATAGATAGATGATAGATCGATCGATCGATCGATAGATGATAGATAGATAGATAGATAGATGATAGATAGATAGATATAGATATAGATAGATAGATAGATGATAGATGATAGATAGATAGATGATAGATAGATGATAGATAGATAGATAGATAGATAGATAGATAGATAGATAGATGATAGATAGAGATGATAGATGATTGATGATAGATAGATAGATAGATAGATAGATGATAGACAGATAGATAGATGATAGATGATAGATAGATAGATGATAGATAGATAGATAGATAGATAGATAGATAGATAGATAGATAGAGATGATAGATGATAGATAGATAGATAGATAGATAGATAGATAGATAGATAGATAGATAGATGATAGATAGATAGATAGGTAGATGATAGATAGATAGATAGATAGATAGATAGATAGATAGATAGATAGATGATAGATAGATAGATAGATAGACACCATCAATTGTATCCCACAGAGAGATGTATAAATGCAGAAAATACCATTTTCACACTGGAACTTGTTCCCACAATTGACTTCCTCTATCCTGCATAACTTTGTGGGGAAGCATCTCCGGAAATCTGTCATCTGCTCAGTACAGGGTTGACCTCCAAACTGAGATGGCTGTACCAGAGACCTGACACGAAACTGAAACAGATGGAAATACAAGGGTGGAATCTTCCCACCTCTGTCCATTTGACTCACGATCAACTGCATATACGTGCAGGGCTGACTCGTGCCAGAGCACTGGAAAAACGGGACACCTCGGGATCCAATCAGAAACCAGGGTTGGCTTCTGTAATTCTGGGACATCTCACTTCAATCAGGATTGTTGAGTGGTATGGTATAAGATCCTCCGGGCTTGGCTCAGTGGGTTGGATCTCGGCTGAGCCGGGAAGGGGAAGTCACAACTGTGTAGCCAATGTCGGCTCAAGACATTTTGCTGCCAGAGCCGAAGGGCAAGATGGGGGTCTTTCCCAAGGCAGAAACAGAAGCCAGTGGAATAACATTTGAACCCTACTTTAGTACTGGTGTCTTCCACTGTACTTGAGGGCAGCAGGCTAGCACATAGCTGTCAATCGCCCCTTAACTGGCTGGAAACTCCCTTATCCCAGCGCTGTGTCCTGCTGCTGTCCCTTATTGATGATGTCTCTTAAATTTCCCGGGTTTCAAAGGAAGCAGCTCCTCTCCCTCCCTCCCTGCCAGCCAGGGAGGAGGGAGGCTCCAACTGGGTTGCTTGGCTGCGTTGCTCACCCAATAAGGAGTCTAAGAACGATGGGGGGGGGGGAGCTTGCACGCCTTGTGCTGATCAAATCGGCCGCGTTGCCTGGGGACTCGCCTTTGCTCAGCGCTTCCCAGCAGAGAGGTGACGGTGGTTTTCCTTGCTGCATCCCCTTTGCCGGGTTGCTGTGCTGTGGAAACCACCGCTTGAGGCTTCGTTTGGCTGCTGGCTGTGCTTTCTGCCTTTGGCTCGGAGCGGCTCAGAAGTTGAACATACCTGTGCTTGGAAAATCCCTGATTTTGGCTGCTGATCCCTTATTTTCGAGGCTGCTGGTCCCTTATTTTCAAATCTGTAAGTTGACAGCTATGGGCTAGCATAGGGGTTATAGGGCAGGCCACATGGTACTCACAGCTTTGGCCACTCCCCGCACCTCAGTGTCTGCCGCCTGAGGCACAAAGGCAGATTACAGAGTTCCCGTTTTTTCATGTGTCCCTGCAGTCAAATTGCTTACTTGCTTTTTAACGCATGGGTCACACTCTGACCAGAAGCCCCAGTCACTGATCTGGCAGTTGATGGGGCAGACTTGCTGGTTGCAGGCCCGCGTCTCTCTCCACGTGCACAATCTGTCGCAAGAATTCTTATAATAGTAGGCATCGTAGCTGCTTTCCCTGCAAGATGAAGGTGCTGCAAATCAGTGCTGATTCTAAATGGCCCTAAACGGCCTTGATCCTGTATACCTGAAGGAGCCCATCATTCAGCCCAGACACTGAGATCCAGCACCGAGGGCCTTCTGGCGGTTCCCTCATTGTGAGAACTGAGGTTACAGGGAACCAGACAGAGGGCCTTCTCGGTAGTGGTGCCCACTCTGTGGAACACCTTCCCTTCAGATGTGAAGGAAATAAGCAGGTATCCTATCTTTAAAAGACATCTGAAGGCAGCCCTGTTCAAGGAAGTTTTTAATATTTAATGCTGTACTGTTTTTAACATTTGATTGGGAGCCGCCCAGAGTGGCTGGGGAAACTCAGCTAGATGGGCGGGGTATAAATAATAAATTATTATTATTATTATGTCGGGGAAATGGTGGAGCGGGGTAGGGGAGGGTTTACACACAGTCAGTCCCAACCCTGTCATATTCATTCCAGGCATGGACAGGGCCCTCCCTTGCTGCCAACAAGTATCTTGACCACCCACCCCCTCCAGTCACATGGGGAGTATGAGAAAGGGCCCTATGCAATTCTCCACTTACGTGCATAGGACTCCTCAGCATGAGGCAGGAATCCTGGGCCGGTCAGGATGCCCTTCCCATGGGAGAGTTCTATATATGTCATGGAATCGTAGAATTGCAGAGCTGGAAGGAACTCCAAGGGTCATCTCGTCCAACCCCCAGCGATGCAGGAAACTCAACACATGGTCTCCCATCCAATCTGAAATCGCACCAGACCCTGCTTAGCTTTGCAAATGTGCTAGAAGTTTTATTGCTGCACCACGGATCTTTACTGCATGACACCCATCCCTCCACTGCCCCCTGGAAAGCTCTGTTGGGGAGGGGTGGTCCCAGAGGATTCCTTGTCCAGGACCCTCTTGAATGTGGCCCTTGCCAAAGCGTTGGTTACTGATGGAAGCAACTAATGTAGGAAGCTTTTGCTTCCTTTCCTAACCCTCTCCTTTCTGGTTTGTCAGACAAAGCAAATAATAATTATGAATGGATGACTATATAAATTCAAATTATTGCTGTTAAGAACTTCATGACAGTAAGAGCTATTCAGTAGTGGTACAAACTACCTTGGAAGGTGGTGGACTCCCCTTCACTGGAGGTTTTTAAACAGAGGTTGGATGGCCATCTGTCAGGGATTCTTTAGCTGTGATTCCTGCGTTGCAGGGGGGTTGGATTAGATATGGTAAAGGTAAAGAGATGCAGGTGGCGCTGTGGCCTAAACCACTGAGCCTCTTGGGCTTGCCGATCAGAAGGTCGGCGGTTCGAATCCCCATGACGGGGTGAGCTCCCGTTGCTCTGTCCCAGCTCCTGCCAACCTAGCAGCTCAAAAGCATGCCAGTGCAAGTAGATAAATAGGTACCACTGTGGTAGGAAGGTAAACGGCATTTCCATGCACTCTGTTTTCCATCACGGTGTTCCATAGTACCAGAAGCAGTTTAGTCATGCTGGCCACATGACCCAGAAAGCTGTCAGTGGACAAATGCCGGCTCCCTTGGCCTGAAAGTGAGATGAGCGCCGCAACCTTATAGTCGCCTTTGACTGGTCTTAACCATCCAGGGGTCCTTTACCTTTTTACTAGATATGGATTCCTTCCAACTCTACAATTCTATGATGATGATGATTTCTATAGCATAATTCTGGAAATTTAGTATGAGTTTGTTATGAATGAAGGTGAGATCTTTTCCCCCTCTGATGTTCTAAAGGTGGGGAGGAGATCTTGTAATTGGTAATACCAACCTTGATCTGGTTTGCGTCCCATGATTACAAGTCTGTGAACAGCTGGACCAGGAGCTCCATGGGTAATGGTCACAGTAGCACCCAAAACTTTTCCTAATTACAAGGCTCAGTAGGATAAGGAATACCAAGCTGGTTCTCTCCATCGCCTGAAAGCGTCCAGTTACAAAGAATATGCAAATAAGTAGTAGTAGTAGTAGTAATGTAAGAATAATTTAATTCACTGTTTTACTTGTAGGAATAGTCAATAAATACACTATCCTATTTCCAAGAACCAATAGTATGTCCTGGATAATCTTTTACACACCAGTAAGGACACGGGTGGCGCTGTGGTCTAAACCACAGAGCCTAGGGCTTCCAATCAGAAGGTCAGCAGTTTGAATCCCCACAATGCGGTGAGCTCCTGTTGCTCGGTCCCTGCTCCTGCCAACCTAGCAGTTTGAAAGCACAACAAAGGGCAAGTAGATAAATAGGTAAGGAAGGTAAATGGCGGGAAGGTAAATGGCATTTCTGTGCGCTGCTCTGGTTCGCCAAAAGCGGCTTAGTCATGCTGGCCATATGACCCGGAAGCTGTACGCAGGCTCCCTCAGCAAATAAAGTGAGATGAGTGCCGCAACCCCAGAGACATTCGTGACTGGACCTAACAGTCAGGGGTCCCTTTACCTTTAGGGGTCTTCATTGTGTTGTGTTGTTGTAAACCCTGAGCATGCTGACACCTCCACCATGTTTCTTGATATCTCCAATTCTGTTTGTACTCACTAGTTGCATTTGCAAATAGAGAGAGTGTGGTGTATGGGGTGTTAGGGGCAGGTAGTACCTCTGTTGGGTTCATGTTTTTCTCCTCTTGGGGTAGTTTGTCCACCTTTGCTCCCCAAATTACCCTCAGCTCTCTCCTGTGGCTCCTAGAATCTGTCATCATGTTACAGTGGCCACATGCTAGGAACAACTTTGCTTGACCAGCTAAACCAATGAGGGTCGCCAATGAGCCTCAAAACCTCAGTGAGTTAGGCACTTCCCCTGCATGCAAAGAAAGGCTTTAGCAGATTGAGCGGATGAGACCAATAGTGGGTCCAATGGTCAAGAAGGCAGTTTGTGCACAAACTGTAGAGGGAAGTGAGGGGCTAATGGGGCTCATCAACCTGGGAAGGTAACCCATCTAGGAAAACACTGATCCTAAACCTCTGCTGCCTTGTTGGATATTTTCAGAAGGAAAGGCTAAGAAGTAAACCCTACACAAATCCAGAGTGGAGTTCCTAAAATGGTTGGATGGTACCTTGTATGCCTCCTTCCAGCAATTCCTGGAGCCAAGCAGGTGCCAAATTTCACCCCTAGAGAGGCACTCGCATTGTCGCTTGAAACAGACAGATGCCAACCAAAACCTTAACTAAATGGAATCTCTGTGTCCAGAAGCAACAGAAAGAAGGACGTTTTCAAGCCCTGCTAGGGGCATTTCTCACAATATACATTTAAAGCATATTCATTCAACATATGTTTAAAGCACATGACTTCCCCCAAAGAATCCTGGGAACTGTAGTTTGTCAAGGGTGCTGGGAACTACAGCTCTGTGAGGACGAAACTACAACTCCCACAATTCTTTGGGGGAAGTCAAGAGCATTGAATGTGCTTTAAATGTACACTGTGGAGCAGTTCTAGAGGCATTTGGATGTCCTTTGTTTACAAAAGAGGTTGTTGATCTCAGTAAATCTTCATGTGACCCAACATGGCAATTCATAGATTTGCATATTTCTCTGAATTAATGCACATAAAGCCCAATATGCAAATGAATCAAGCATCTGTCAAAGAAAGAGACTTACCCTGCTTGGCCAAAAACCATGTAGTATAGGAAGCCACAAAATGCCAAATCCACTTGGTAAGAGAAAGAGAAGATTTGCAGATTCAGTCCCTCGGTCTACTCACAATTAGTATTGAATTATTTTCTTTTCTTTTAGCTGGCTATCAAAACTAGAAACTGGGTTGGTCTTTCTGATGAGACGTTTATTTGTATTAGTTACATTTTAACAGAACAGAAACTTTATTCCCCAAATGTATGTCAAGCGGACTCGAGGTTATGGTCAATCAATGCAGAACACAGAATGGCGAGGCAATAGGCAAATACATATTGTACTACAAAATAGCCCCCAAGCCACCTACATTAGACAGGATTCTAACCATCACAATATGCACCAGTGGGGATTGTGTGAAACCAGAATTACATAATAGCCCTAAAACTGCAACTTTCTGAGGCTCTGGACTTCCCAGGGAAGTTCTCTGAAGCTGAGGAAAGCTTGCATCATCCAAACATGTCTGGAGCGTGGCCTCCTACACTCTTGGTTGGCTTCTGAAGTCAAATTTACATCTAAGGCTGCATTCACATGGCAGCTCATTCCATTTCTCCACATTCCCTGTCAACTTCCACATTGCATTTGATCTTTCGCACAATGTAAGAGTCACTTCTGAGAATCTAATGGAAGTTTAGTGCTTATTTTCTTGTTAACTGGCTCTGGAAATAATCTGTTTGCAACCTCATTAGCCTAGAAAATTGATGGAGTAAACATGATGGAATTCGGGGTGGTATATACTGGCATGCTGTTCTTTCCTGTCCTTTTTGTGGGTGAAGAGAGAAGAAGGCATGTGTGGAAAGGGCAGGGGAATAGAGGCATTGTCCAAAGGCTTCCATTGTTGGGCCACACCACGCCCACTGGTGTGAGTGAAATTTAGTGTGACATGCCGGTCAAAAAGCCACAGCATGCAACAGGTTCTGTTGTGTGAAAGGAATATTAGAACATAGGACAGAAGTAGTAGCATTATAAGCAGGAAAATAAATACAACGTTCCTCGCATCTGAGCAGTGCTGGATTTATGTATAAGCTAAACAAGCTATAGCTTTGGGCCCCATTCTCTTGGGCCCCCCCAAAAAATTAAAGAAAAAACAACTGGATGTACATTTTCAAAATATACGATAAAAGCAAACAAAATAAATCCTACATACAGCAACAGTGTTTTATTTTGTGTAGGCTCCTATTTTGTTATGTGCAAATGGCTATTATGTCCATAAATTACCATATGGTATATATTCAACACAAAAAACAGAGACAATTTGTTGCTGACAAAGAACAGCTGGACATATAAAGGGCCCCATTACCTTCAGTAGCTTAGGGCCTCACCAAACCTAAATCCGGCCCTGCATCTGAGGAACAAGGAAGCAGCTGAGGGAAAGCTAGCGGCAACCATGTGAATTTGTAGAGCTGCCTTAGAGCAAGTCGTGCTATTGGGCTGTCTAGCCCAGTCTTGCCTGCTTCAGTAAGTGGTGACTCTCCAAGGCCTTTCCCAAGCCTATGTTCTGAGATTCATTCTGCTGGAGGTGATGAGTGTCAAACCTGGACATTCAGCATGCAGAATATGTGCTCAACCCGACCACTGATCTTCCAGTGAGGCAAAAACACTCAAAGGGGGTGCAAGGCAGAGCCAATGAGTGGAGTGGCCTGAGGAGAGACAGAAAGGCCCGGAGGGTCACATTTCGCCCTGAGCCTGAGGGTTCTGTCCCCTGGAATAGATTGCCAGCTCATGTCAGCTCTCTCTATACTCATAGAGGGATACCTTTGCCAACTGGTAGGTCCGGCCCTGACATGCAGCAGTTGAAGCAGCATCCTCCCGGAGGCACTAGGAAGGGGATAGAAGACAAGAAGGTAAAACCTAGTGTCTGAAGAGTGAAGTAACAGTTTATAAAACTGTAGTAGGGAGACATCAGTTGTGACCCACTTCTCAGAGCAAAATGCCTCAGGTTGACACTGCCATCTGTCCCTAATTTTACTCAATTCTTACTAGTCAATATTTTTATCTTTATTTTCTATATTTTAGCATTCTGATCATGTCGAGAGGCACTGTCATGGGATTTTCATAAAGTGGCTTCTTGTGAGAGGAAAGGCACTCCACACTAGGACTGTGTAGAGAAGCTGGCTTCTTTCAAAGGAAGGACACTCTACGCACGGCCAGAGAACCCCCATGCACATTTGGGCTGTGAGAAGAAATAGCCCTGAATTGGAAAGCTTCATCTTTGAAATCCAAGCTGCATGTAGAGGCCCAGAACAAATGCAGCCACGCAAGCTGCAAACCCAGCAGTGACTCTCAAAGGCTCTTAGTCCAAGCAGCGTCCTTCATGCACTACTTCAAAGTTCATTTTGGAGCATTTCATGGCCCCCAGTGTGCAGAGGTTGGCTGTCATCCTTCTGTGCCGAACGTTGAGGCAGAAGAGGTGCTCCTCACTTGGCGGGCACTGGCTAGGGATCAGGCAGAAGCAGGTATTGTGCGTCTCTGCAAGAGAGAAACAGGTTTTTGTTTCACTCAAATGGTACCCAGAGAAGAAGAAGAGGAAGAGTTTGGATTTGATATCCTGCTTTATCACTACCCGAAGGTGTCTCAAAGCGGCTAACATTCTCCTTTCCCTTCTTCCTCGCCCACAACAAACACTCTGTGAGGTGAGTGGGGCTGAGAGACTTCAGAGAAGTGTGACTGGCCCAAGGTCACCCACCAGCTGCATGTGGAGAAGCAGAGACGCGAACCCGGTTCCCCAGATTACAAGTCCACTGCTCTTAACCACTACACCACACTGGCTGGAAATATTATAGAAGCAAGACAGAAATACAGCGTCTGGCTGGAGTCTCTTCCAGCCCAACTTTGAGGTGCTTGGGATTGAACCTGGCACCTTCTGCATGGAAAGCAGATGCTTTGCCACTGAGCTATGACTGTTCCCTACGAGGTTCACAGCTCCTGACATTAGGAGCTGCCAGGTCAAAAATTAAAAAGTTGTCTTCTTTTCCTGGTCTTCTGGAGATGTGCTCAACTCACCCACTGAGAAACAAGGTACTAACTTGTGTTAGCTTATTATACTTCAAAGAAAAGAGTCGATTCTCTTTCACACGCCAGCCTCATTCTGACCTCTCTCCACACAGCCATTGTCCTTCCCTTTCTTGGCTGAACCGTTCGGTGCAACAGGCCAGCCAAGAAACATTTCGTAACCTTACGGGAAAAGCCATGGTTGTTTCTCCCTCGTTGCACAATAATGCTTGAACAAACAATCCCATGGGGATTTCACTTCTTAGCACAGACACGCACTCAGAAATATACCAGATCGTTTTCATAAAACAAACAGTACTTTCCCTTCCCAGCTGCTGCTATTTGTACAAGATGGAGCTTTCAACTGTGTGTTGGGAGCTGGAAGGGGATCACAGCTCTCCTGGGACCACCCTGGGATTTCCAAGACGGATAACATTCTTTTCCTCTATTGGCCATTGCTGGGGTTGGCAGTTGGACGTGTTGGGTGCTTGCTGCAGCTTAGTTGGTATAGTAACCTATAATCTGGGGTGGGGAACCTCCAAGTCTGTGGGCCAGTCCACATTAGCCCATGGAACCATTTCTCCAAACCACACCCACCCACCCATCAACTGACATCACTGGTGACATCATCTGATGGCCGTGAGGGTGGGTTGACTGTATACACCTCTGTTCCTGGGCAGCCAAATGGGCAGAATTTAACCCCTCACTCATTAGCTGATGGACAGGGGGTTAAATCATAGAATCACAGAATTGTAGAGCAGGAAGGGACCATGAAGGTCATTGAGTCCAGCCCCTGCCCAAAGGAGTCCAATCTTTTGCCCAGCTCCAACCCATGAACATGAGATTAAGAGTCTCATAATCTACCATCTGAACTATGCCAGCGCTGCTCAGTTTGGCTGAATTCCATGCCATGGAAACTCCTGCTAAAACCCAGGTTTGGCCCATGGAGCCAAAAAGGTTCTCGCCTCTGTTTTAATCGGTTAATCAAATTAATTGACTAAAGACGCAACTGTAATTGCTGCAAGTGCGATCACAGTGCTGAGCATTAGCCCAGAGCCACTGAAGGACTGAGGAGTCATGCTTACCTAGGCAGCTCTCCCAATCATAGCATGTGTCGTAGCCACAAGGTTCTTTCTTTATGCTGTTTGCGGACATTTTGGCCCTTTCCTTGGCCCACCACAAGTCAGTGTCACTGAGGCAAGGGCCAGCATGCAGGAAATGGAGCAAATCCTCTGCAAGGCATTTTCCTGCCAAATACTGACAGCTGGGCTTTGTAAGGGTTTGCTCAGAAGCTGCATCCAGGACACAAACATCTTCAGAGTAGTGTCTGCGAAAGCACAAAGAGAAAGAATTTAGTGGACAGTAGGAGGAGTGAAAGGAGAAGCTAATTCTAGTTTTGTCCCCATATTCCTCCCACTGCACAACAAAAAGGAGGAACCTGACAGCTAGTGTCACCTTCTGAATTGGTTGCAAAAAAGAGGGCAGGTTGAGGTTAGTGGGGCAGTGAAATAGTCTCGGAAGGAAGGAAGGAAGGAAGGAAGGAAGGAAGGAAGGAAGGAGCAGCCTAGGTTCCATCATCTTTAAAGGGAGACTGTAGAGCAGTTGATTGTAAATAACCTGAAGCCTGCTCAGCACATTGGAGAGATTCAAGGAGACAATGAATCTAAAGTCTGGAATGTCCCTAGGCTTATCAGACAGCTTTATGAGACTAACATAAATCTGACATGGAGGCAGATGATGCTTTGTTTGTTCTTCAGAGTGTTGAAAAAGGTACATAAGAAGTATCATTGCTCTCTGTGAGTACAGTAATCTCTCGCCAAACAGGTTTTGTAGTGGGTTTTCTTTTTGGGTGGGGACGCAGCAGGGCAGTGTTTCAAAAACTTATTTGACCAAGGATGACAGTGGAACAAAAGAAATATGTGTGTGCATCAACACCTCTGTCATGCTGCTTAATAGCTATTGTCTGTTTTTTTATCTGCATATGTATGGGGAATCCCACAAGCCTTGAAATCTCATTGAAACTTCCCACTCCAGCTAAAGAAGTTTAGAGCTATAGATATTTCAACATGTTACATGTGGGTGGGGAGGGGATGAAGCTTTCCTTACCCACAGTCCTCTGTTGGTGACAGGCACACACACTGGGATCTAGCCTGCTTTTGGCCTGGCCTGCAACTGCCTTGAGCTTGAGTGTGACCATCTGGGGAAAACAACAACCAGCAAATCATGATTTTCAAGGGGCTTGGAAACACAAATCCTACTGCAGATAACATAACATATGAAGTTATTTTATGCTGAGTCAGACCTTTGGTCTATCTAGCTCAATACTGTCTGCACTGACTGGCAACAGCTCTCCAGGGTTTTAGGCAGAGGTGTCTCTCTGGACATGCCAAGGAGTGAACCTGGGACCTTGTGCAGGCAAGACAGATGCTCAGCCACGGAGCTGCAGTCTAACACCTACATAGAGCATTGGCAGATGTAGAGACTTGAAAGGATTAAATTTGAATGTGGTATGAAATGAGAGAAGAAGGCTTTGAAGAGACGCATATGGAGAACTGATATATTAGAAGCAAGAGAGCACAGTGGCAATGAAGCCTAAAGTCACAAGTCAGGATTGGAAAGGAGGACATACTATATCAGAGAGGTGCATAAAAAGTGGTCTTGGTGGGTATCCATTTATTTATTTGTTGCATTTTTTTTCCTCCCTGCTCCTAGAGAGCTCAAGGCACCATTCTTCTTCTTCTTCTTCTTCTTCTTCTTCTTCTTCTTCTTCTTCTGCCACTCGTAGCCAAGTAAGATTGTCTTCCATAAATATGGTTTTAACAATGAGTCCATAAGTGACTGTGGAGGCCAATTCTGGATCCACACGTCCTTCCAAGTGGGGAGATAGGTTTTCAGGTGGGACTTAATCATGGTGAGGGTTTCCCTTAGCGTGTTTCTCCCTTTCGTCCTGAGTTTGAGCATCTTCAAAGTCCATGACACTTTTGGTAAAGGCTGCTCTCCAAGTGGAGTGCTCACAGGCCATTGTTTTCCAGTTGTCAGTTTTTATACTACTATGTTTTTTAGATTTGCCTTGAAAGCGTCTTTGAGTCTCTTTTGTTGACCACCAGCATTACACTTACCATTTTTAAGTTCAGAATAGAGTAGTTGCTTTGGAAGACGATAATCAGGCATCCACACAACATGACATGACATATGTAGTCATGCACTTTTATCTTCACAACAGCCCTGCAAAGACTGAGAAGCAATGACTGACCCAAAATCAACCAGTGAGCTTCATAGCGACATGTGAATTTGAACCTGCACCTCCCCAGCCCTGGTCTGGCAGACTACTAGCCACTGAACCACATAGAATCAACTTGCTTCCCTTTACCTTTCTCACAGGTGAGCAGGCTCCAAACAGGAGGCTTCCAGGATGGGCCTTTCCCACAGGTGTATTGTCTGTGGCCACTTAGAATATAGGTTGCAGGGCAGCTAAGTTGGATGGTTTCTCCAATGCTGTAGTCACTTTTAAATGGAGAAATGGATACACTAGGAGATGCTGATGGTCTGAGACAAGAGGATGCTGTAGCAAAATAAAATAATAAAATAAGCATCTTGTTATAAAAAGCCTGCAGATTAAACATGCAATTAAAGATCCACTCATATGTTTAGTTATCCCTTTGCTCCAGATTCAACTAAACAGCTGCACTAGCAGAAGCGAGAGCAACAAGTCCCACTAACACAATGGGGCTTTCCCCCTTCTCCTCCTCCCCATAAATCGGCTTTGCAGGGGTTGGGAGAACCCACAAAAGGTCACACAGTGGGAGGGGGAATCGCTCTATCTGGCAAGGGTTTTTCTGGCTCTTACGCTGGCAATCGACAGGCCTCTGTGCCCATGTTTGATCTGGTAGGCAGAGAAAGAACTGATACCCCACAAGGTTGTATCCACTCAAACAGACAACTTCAGCTTGTTCGCCAACAGCATAATAGTTCTTTTCATTCTGAAATCAACAGGGAGAATTGGTTTTACTCGCTGAACAAGTTTTTAAAAGTTTTGGAATCACAACTTGGATTGGTAACACGAAAGCTCTTCCACAGAACCTTTCTTCAGGATATCACTAGCTCTTCTATTTATCTGGGCAAATGCCATCCCATTCTTCTACACAAGTACTCCCAGGGAAATTAGTGTATCCAAAAAGTTCTCTACTGTTCCTTTATCTGTGCAACAACCCTGTAAAGTAGGGGAGGCTGAAAGTAAGCCAATGGTTCCAGTGGGCTCCATGACTGAGTGGGAATTCCCAGGAGGATCTCCCAAATCCTAGTCTGACAATCTAATCTCAAAAACATTAATGTTTTATCTCCTCCACATTCCCTCTGATGAATTGAGGGAAATTAAAATGGCAGCTCTCAGCTGCTCATAGAACACTGCTGGTCCTGCCACCAACATGGATGAGAAATTCCAAATTGGTCCACTAAGGCAAGAAGGGGCCCTTCAGAGGCCTCTCAGGCCATCTCTTTGCTGAAGACAGGAGCAAGAGCAAGCTAGGCATTGAGATAAAGGCTTTTACCCATTTAGAGAGAGACAAGTTCCAACACTCACCCTGATGAACCCATGTTCTGGAGGGTCTGGTTTGAGGCATCCAGATTCAGGCTGCTCAACCAAAATATCCCTTTCCTTTTTCTCGTCACCATCGTTGAGACACAAGGCCCCCCTAGAAGAAAAGAACCACTGAATTCTTGCAACCTTTATTTGCTTACTGCTTACTGGAACCACCAGAAAGACTCTAGGGCTCTTCCAGGTTCTTAAATACTAATTTAAATAATTGTCACAAAGACACCAGTCTCCAGTAACCTTAATTCTGAGGAAACCAAAAACAAAGTAGGTGCTTCCTGCCAAAAAAATCCTCTCACTGCTCAAAGATTTGGGTGGACATAAGAATACTATCTTCAATGAGGAGCAATTGCTTTTTATGGTTCTGGAGCCCTGTCTGGAGATACCAGGGATCGAATCTGAGGTGTAAAAAGGCATCATTATCCATTGTCTCTTTATTTGTCACATGCAGCACTGTTTCCGTTCCACTATAGATCATCTTCTGCCAAAGACTACATTATTTGCCTCACTGCCTGCTGTGGTGGACTTATCTGACTTAATTAATTATGTAGATTATGTAACTGACATTGTCATTACATTATTCTACCTTTTGATTTCAACGCAAAGGAGACACAATGCAAATTGTGTGTGTAATAAATGATGTGTTGTTTGTGGAATGAAAGTAGCAACAAAACCAATCATATGCACCAGATTTACTTCTATCCCAGACGTGGAACAATTAAGTGAGCATTGGCAGTTTCCACTCCTGGCTCCATTTTCATTGAAATTCTGCAAATAGGGAAACTGCAAAATCCTGACAAATGGAAATCAATGGAGCTACAGCCCTTCCCACAATTAGCCATTCTAGTTCACTCTTACTTGTCAGCAAATATGGAGAGGTAGCATTCTTCCTCTTGGGCCCGTTCACCTTCACATGGTTTCCCACCATTTAGCGGTGAAGGATTGTCACACTCACGGGTCCTATATCTCTTATGGCCAGCATTACAAGGACTCCATTGAGACCAGCAGTTCCAGTGACCATCCACGGCGACTGAAACAGATGAGAAGAGAAACCCCTAACAAGCCTGGAATAACCACAAGGTTCACTGAAATGTTACACAAGGTGAGAGCAACACACGCCTATGCCCAGCGCTAGTAATAATAATAATAAATGATAACAACAACAATAATAGCAATTTATTATTTATACCCTGTCCATCTGGCTGGGTTTCCCCAACCACTCTGGGCAGCTCCCAACAGAATATTAAAAACACGATAAAACTTCAAACATTAAAAGCTTCCCTAAACAGGGCTGCCTTCAGATGTCTTCTAAAAGTAAGATAGTTGTTTATTTCCTTGACATCTGATGGGAGGGCATTCCACAGGGCGGGAGCCACTACTGAGAAGGCCCTCTGCCTGGTTTTTTAAAAAATGCAACACCGGTACTTATGTTTTCTTAAAAGTGTCGTGGGTGCCAGCACAAAATGGCTACTATAGACAGCAAAAGACGAAGAGAAGGTGATGGTACACTGTACTGGTGAGCACTGTCACACGAAAATTCTTCTTCTAGGTGTCATAGTTGTATCTGCAGTTCCCTGTATTTCTGCCATGGTATCAGGACCATGCGAAGCTGAAATGTTGTTATAAGGGTTGTTGCACGTTGTTATATTTGCTATGACATTGCTGTTTTATTATGTTATTATGAAACTGCTCTTGTGGTGGTTGCCTATGAGGTGCATCCCTTTTCTTTGAGCATGATTCTTTTTGTGTAAAAGCAGCATGCAAATAAAATTATGAAGGACTATACCAGATTTGTAATCAGGTGCTTTCATCTCACAGTTGTCGCCATATGTACCAGCCTGGCACACACAGAGGCATTCGGTTCCGGAGAGCATAGGCCTGCCATTGTTGGGGCAGGGAGCGCATCGGCACGGGTCAAATCGCTCCGCATATTCTGCAAGAGCTTTCTGGAGGTTATGCCGTTTAGTTGCCGCACACGGGAAGTCCTTCACCAGATCCAAAATGGGAGCCAGCTAAATGAAAAGAGCCTTGTGGTAACATCAAGTGCAGTGCATCTTTATCTCAGGAACGGGGGACATGTGGTCTTCAAGATGCTGTTGGAAGCCAACGCTCATCACCAAATGGGCAGTGTTCAGGATGATGGGAGCTATTTGTTTGGTTCATAAAATTTATACAGTGCTCGATTGTTTAAATTCTAACACAAGAGAGCTAGTGTGGTGTAGTGGTTAAGAGCGATAGACTCGTAATCTGGGGAACCGGGTTCGCGTTTCTGCTCCTCCACATGCAGTTACTGGGTGACCTTGGGCTAGTCATACTTTTTTGAAGTCTCTCAGCCCCACTCACCTCACAGAGTGTTTGTTGTCGGGGAGGAAGGGAAAGGAGAATGTTAGCTGCTTTGAGACTCCTTCAGGTAGTGATAAAGCAGGATATCACATCCAAACTCTTAAAAAAGTGGGGGGGGGATGACTCAGAGTGTTTTACAAAGAGAATAGTTATGTTGTTGGAGTTCCACAACACCTGAAGAATTGCATCTCTCCTTAGGTGCTTTACAAAGTTAGAAGAACATAGGGAGCTGCCTTAAACCAAGTTGGACTATTCTTTTACCCACTTCAGTAGATACCCACCAATTGTCTATACCACTGGTCTTCATCTGGTGGGTAGGTGCCTCCTATTGAGTTGTGGGCTGATATAATAATAATAATAATAATAATAATAATAATAATAATAATAATTTATTTATACCCTGCCCATCTGGCTGGGCTTCCCCAGCCACTCTGGGTGGCTTCCAACAAAACATTAAAATACAATAACCTATTAAACATTAAAAGCTTCCCTAAACTGGGCTGAATTCAGATGTCTTCTAAAAATTTGGTAGTTATTTTTCTCTTTGACATCTGATGGGAGGGCATTCCACAGGGCGGGTGCCACTACCGAGAAGGCCCTCTGCCTGGGTCCCTGTAACTTGGCTTCTCATAGTGAGGGAACCACCAGAAGGCCCTCGGCGCTGGACCTCAGTGTCCGGGCAGAACGATGGAGGTGGAGACGCTCCTTCAGGTATACTGGATCCAAGGGGAGTGCCAAGAAGAACTCTACCACCATGCAGATGTCTGGCCTAAGATTAAGAAACAGGTCTCCCAAAAATATGTTTGGGCTAAAAGCAGGTTTGAAAAGGTTGAGGAAACCTAGTCTACACTGCCTGGTTTCAGTCCTGGCTTGAGATGCAAGGGGTTGAAGCTTGGATCTTCTGAATGCAAATCAGATGTTCTACCTATCTCTTTAACTTTATTTTGTGACCAGAATATCCACAACAAGATTAATAAATGCTTTCCCCATTGTGAACCGAGGACCTATGTTCATCTCTTTGTGGGCTAAAAGGATACACTGCTTCATTGCTTCTGCTTTCCTACCTCAAAATCAACAACGATTGGATTGTCTTTGGTCGATTCCAGCCAATTTGTGTACACAGCATGCTCTGGGAAAGATCCTTTCTTTTCCCAGGCCAGGGCTGCCGCGTATTCAGACCTCCCTCCTTTTACTAATGAGATAGACTTTTCAGAGGACTGAAGAAAAGAACCTGGAACAGATTTGAAAGGAGTGGTTTTTGGTTACCAGAGCAATGCTCAAATTCACAGCATCTATTCAAAATCGATGCAGACGGTGGTTTGCAGAAAACCACCTGAAAGAATGAATGATATACTGGCCATGACAAACCTCTAGCCCATGGGCATAATTAGGTCTATTAGGTCTCTCTATTTGGTCCATGAAGCCATTTTGACCAAGCCATGACCGCCTGCTTGTTTCTGTCATCATATATTATGTCAAACGTGAGTCAGCTTAGCTGAAAATGAGGTTTGTTTTGAAGGCAACACTGATGGTCAGTGCTTGAGCTACATAGCAAGTTGCTGGCATGATTATTGGCACTTGTGACGACACAGGGCTTTGCATGCACCAGCTATCATCTGAACGTTGGCAAACGTTGGCACCTGCCACTTGCAAGCTGGTTGTTGCCGCTTGCAGAGATGCTGTTTTTTTGCCCACACAGTTTAATCCTAAACTGTGCGAGCAGAGAAAAGTGGGTTACCTAACATCACTGAATGTCACCTTAGTGAATTAGAGAAAAACCCACTAAATAGTCCAGTGAGGTCAGTGGCTATGGAATGCTGACTGACTGTTGGAGGGGAAGTAATCAGAAAATTGGGTGGGAGGGGGAATGGAATAAGCTTGTCCTGAACAAGAGCAGAGCAGACTGCAGTATTACATCAGTGCACCAAAAGAATAGAGACTTATACACCAAGGAAGGTTACTGGGTAGCGCAGGTGTAAGTTCATTTAATTTACATAGTGTATGCAAGATGCAGGATGGAGCTTTCCACAATACATTCCATTTCTTTACTTACGTTTCTTCCTTTATTAACCACTTGTCAGCTGAAACTGTCAAGATCAAAATAAAAAAATTCCTTCCAGTAGCACCTTAAAGACCAACTAAGTTCTTTAAGGTGCTACTGGAAGGAATTTTTTTATTTTGACTATGGCAGACCAACACGGCTACCTATCTGTGTCAAGATCAAATTAGAGTCGACATGCATTTGACACTCTTTTTTTAAAAAATAAATAAATAAGCAAATAGCATCTGCTAAGGGAGGTATTAGGGACACGGGTGGCACTGTGGGTTAAACCACAGGTCGGCGGTTCGAATCCCCGTGACAGGGTGAGCTCCCATTGCTCGGTCCCTGCTCCTGCCAACCTAGCAGTTCGAAAGCTGCTCTGGCGGGAAGGTAAACAGTGTTTCCGTGCGCTGCTCTGGTTCGCCAGAAGCAGCTTAGTCATGCTGGCCACATGACCCAGAAGCTGTATGCCGGCTCCCTCGGCCAGTTAAGCGAGATGAGTGCCACAACCCCAAAGCCGGTCATGACTGGACCTAATGGTCAGGGGTCCCTTTACCTTTAAGGGAGGTATTTCCTCCTAATGAAAATAGCAGCTACAGAAAAAAAATGAGATTTCCAAGGACAGCAGCAGAGAAAGGGCTAAATTCCTTGACCATGTCTGCTTCAGTTAACCCTCCCCAAAAGCAATTAGTCTCTCACAGTGCTTTGAAATCGTGAACATTGAGACTATTCTAGAGCAGAATTTAATGGAGGTTATTTTTTAAAGAATGAAAAAAGCTGAATCCCTGGATATCAACATAATGCACTCTTTGCAAGTATTTGCCACTGGAAAAACAAAGGATATTGAGGTTATTGCTTATTCTTATTATTCACCACGACACACTTCGAGGCAATAGGATCGTTAGAAATCCACTATCCTTTATAGCTACCTTCATGCTTCTCACTCATTCTGTTGTTGATGCAATCTGTACGCACTTTCTTTTTCTTCCTGAAAAAGACACGCCTCGTTGTTTCTGTCCGGACACACTCATTTGCTTCTTGCTCTGTTAAACCTGTAGTGGGGAGAGAAATCATGTCCCCAGTACTTAAAAATGCACAAAGCAACTCAGCATTCATGTTATTTTTACTTATTGTTCTGCCTTGCAAACAACACTGTGGGAATAGCTCACTGTCTCTTTCCGAAGTGGAGAGCAAATGTTGTTCATCAGAACTGGCTGAA
Organism: Podarcis vaucheri; assembly: GCF_965113315.1. Classification (NCBI taxonomy): domain Eukaryota; kingdom Metazoa; phylum Chordata; class Lepidosauria; order Squamata; family Lacertidae; genus Podarcis; species Podarcis vaucheri. The sequence continues at coordinate 19,953,519 of NC_138749.1, forward strand.
ACTGGTCAACTCACTTTAGTGAGTAAGCAGAAAGGAGCAGCTCCTAAGTCTCATGTCTGACAGCATTCTGCTATTACAGAAAAATAACAATATGTGCCTGGTTTGGAATCAGAATTCCAGCAATCTTAAATAATACAAAATAACACAAACCTAGGCTGGTTCTAGACACATCAAATAAGTGTTTCAGGAAAATGCACTGTAAACTTTGTAAGAGAAATCACGTTGGTGTCACAGTGTTATAATGCATATAAAATGCATATAAAACACTTTTTCTTTACCAATCTTGCTGAGCCCCTAATGAGTTCTAGGGGTATGCTTTGACCACAGGATTCAACTTGCATCTGTATGTGCAGCTTTGGGGAGCAGTAGGATCTGTTTCAATGGTGCTCTCTGTCTTTCCAAAGCAAATCATTTAGAACCACATTGGATCCACCCAATTAACTACAATGGATGGTGTAAAAATGCCCCCACCCGCCTTTTTCTAGAAGAGGGTGAAATTTGCAGCGAGGATGAAATTTGTAGGTACAGCAGCCCATCCAGAATGGATTGCTTGCCAAATTCTAATCTAGGCAGATAAATCCACAGGAGTCTTGTGCAGCAAACTTTAAAGTATGATTTTTCAAACAAAGGAAAAGTCTATACATTTTTCATTTCTATATTGCCAGAACTGGATGTGAGAGGATGAAGCGTGCCAGAGTTCAGAAACCTAGCTGCCATGGTGTTCCTGCAAGGGGAAGATTTACAGGTCTGTGGTAGGAACAATGGGAGTTATAGGGGGATGTTGCTGAGGAAGAGAGCATGGAACCAAGGAAATGTCACACAAACCAAACATGCACACACCCAAATTTACTCAGTTACTCAAGACGTCATTGGTCAGAGCAGGCATAAGAGAGGAACTGCACTGTTCATAATTTAAACATTCCTCTTTGTGCCCTCTTCATGGGAAATCTAAACAAACATTCCTTTTTCAGGCCCCCTGCCCCCAAGATTTGGTACAATATTCCCTCATGCATATCATTATATTTCATTATATCACTAAAGAGACTTCTGGAAAAGTTTGGTTTTCTTAAAAAGAAACTGTTGCATATCCTCTCCCATTCTCCCCCAAACAGGGCCATTTACTGCTGTTAAAATGGTGATGTGATCTTCCCTAGCTAACTGCCACATACCTGAATTTCTCAGCTCTTCAGCACTGTATTGATAGAGGAGGTCATACGTGCCCCCCATTGAACCAGAAGTATAGTAATGAGTCCCAAAGTCATTGAATATCCGGCTGTAAAGGGCATAGTTGTACTCCAGAGGCAGGCTGTTGAGGGCCTGTAGGAAAACTCCAGAGAGGTGCAAGTCTGACTGTTTCACTGTGAAGTTCGACACAGCAATCACCTTATGGACTCTAATAAAGTTGGAGTTCTAAAATGGAAGAATTAAAGTTAGAGTCTGTCCCAGTTGCTAATAAGGCACTTATTTGATTTTTATGGCCATTCTTCACCAAATGCTCCCAGGGCATGTTACATAAAATGACAATGGTTTTAAAACAACATAAAATTCATTAAAACCATGAATTAAAAGCACAAAGCTCAACAAGATCACATGAGCAGCAAAACAGGAGTGCAGCAACATAAAATAGCAGGAGGGAAACTGCTACTCGTCCAAATGCCTAGGACAGCACCTTGATCCAAGGCCAAAAAAAGTATATCAATTGCCATAAGATTATACCTGGAAATAGATGGGCATCCCAGAACACCTTGGAGCCACCACAGAGAAAACCATTTCATGTGCTGCTGTCACTTGAATTGTAGTGTTTCTCAGGGCTGAATACATACCCCATAAGTGTCCCCCAAAAAACCTGGACATCCCATTTTTTTATCATAAGAGAATGGCAGCCACTTTGCTTGCTGTGAACTCACAGTGCAATTCCCCCCTACTTAGCACTTTTGGGAGGGCCATAATCTCATGTGATGCCCCCAAACACACATTTATGGGTGCCATGCTTGAAAAAAGCAATTTTTTTTTTTGCCTGGGGGGAACTGTGGTGTGAAATTGCACAAGATCATGGCAACCAAAATGGCCGCCGTGCTGTTGTGATAAAAAATGGGGAAGATGGCATACAGGAAGATGGTGTCCCAGATTTGGGCTTCAAAGAGGTGGAGGGTATGTGAATACAGTGGAGCAGTTCACAGGTGAATACCTATAGTACACACATACACACACACACCCTAATACCTCTTGTTTATCATTTGCCCAATTCTGGATGAATTTGTGTCAGCACTCAACATCTGAGTTCACCATAAGTGGGAGTGATGGCTAATAGCAGCCAAAAGGACTATCCCTCCATGATTATGTCTCTTCACCTTTGAAGGCCAATAAAACCAGCCACCTGCACCACATCTTACGGCAATGAATTTGTTGGTGAGAAACTTAACTTTAGTTCTTTCTTGATTTTTGGTTCCTTTTATTGCAAATTACAACAATTCTGTCCAGAATGTTCTATTTATCACATGCTATCAGTAAATGGACAAATCACTAGCTCCGGCTCCAACAATTTATTTATTTCTAAAATCTTTTCCCATTTACAATCCCTGGCTGTTGTTTCTACTGTGATATTTTATACAGTATATGAATGAATAAATAAACTGGTTTAAGAGAAAAGCTTATCTCTACACTGCAGACACTAGAGTAATTATGTTCATATTTGTTTCACTTGGGAAAAGAATTTTTTTACTTATTAAACAAATGCTACCAAGAACATTACTTTAAAAAATAAATATTATACCCCATAACACCCACACTTTTATTGAAACATAGGCTATTATGAATTCATTTAGAATTTACAAGTATACATTAGAAAGAAAGGACAAATGTTGCACCATGATAAAAAAACCAACTCACCATGCAGAATATGCTTTCCAGAAAAAAAGAGAGATTTGCTCATTACATTTATATGCCATTTTTCCTTTAAAGAATTCAAGCCACAGTGCAAAAGGTCCTTCCATTTTATATTCCTGACATCCCTGAGAGGTCGGCTAGGTTGAGATGTCATGATTTGCCCAAGGTCATCTAGTGAACTTCCTGGTCAAGTGGCAAGTTAAAACCAGGTTGCCTGAAATCTACTTCAACACTTTAGTCCCTGAACCACACTAGGTCTCATCTTAACTGTTGCCAGAGATATTAGGGCAAAAAGGCATCTAGATTTAGCACCAGTGATATCTGTGCAGAATAGGTATGGGTGAATCTGTCAGTTTTGGTTTCTGCCATTTTTTCCTATCTTAATCTAGTTCTCCACATTTTCACAGCAGTCTACCATTTTTTAAAAAATATAATATTGAAAACTCATCTGCATTTTAGTGAAAAATTCTCAAAAGATATATATTTTTACTGGACAATCTCCCTTGCTATGATGCATATTAGTCTGCTATTTTTCACTAATATATGCACACTTTATCCTAGTATATGCAGTTTTGTACACATTCCTTGACTGGGGAACTGCATTGCAAAATTCAGACAAGTGCAAATTTCAAAAAACGGCTCTGTTTGTATTGTTTCGAAAAGTGTGGATGTTTGCTTTTAAATGCAACTCGGATCTAAATTCTCCCCTTTCCCTAGTGCAGAATAAATATAATTGGTTTGGAAGTAAATTCCCTTCGTTTTTTTGTCAAGACATGAAAAGAATTGCCTTGCTTGATCAGATCAGAAGTCTAAACCAGCATCACAGCCTTCGATAGCAACCTCAGGCGGTGAGTGTCGACAAAAATGGAGTCACGGAGACAAGAATATTAGCATTCTCAGGGGGACTTCAGTTTTGGCAGAAGTACACAAAACCTAAAACAAACAGTAACACACACACACACACACACACACACACACACACACACCCCTCTAAAATTACAGCCCAGTGTGGGCTGAGTATTTTCAGCAGCCACAGAACATTGATGGTCAGATGGGAAACAGGAAACTGAAAATTAGGTGGGCAGGGAAATGCAATACAACTTCCTGAGTTCCTTACACTGATATTATCCTGGAGATGGGCATGGCTGGGTGGCAGGAACCCTGAAAAGGAACACCACTGCTAGGAAGTGAGGATACATAACACCATTTTGTTGCAAGCCTCACTTGCTCCAGTGATCTTTGGTTGTCAGATTTAATGCACATGGTTGTTGAAAGGGTGTGTGTGTAAACATTGGTATTAAATAGCAATGGAATGCAAAAGCTCAGTCTGCGGTTAATTGCATAAATGTATGCAAAATGAGCGTGGTGATCTTCCCTGATAAAAATAGATTCATCTCAGCATCGCTGCAGAAACTAACAGCTGTATTGAAACAGGAAAAGCATTGTCTCTGTTCAGACACAAATGAATAGAAGTTTTTGATCAGATGCAATCAGGTCTACTAACCTTAATCTCAGTACAGAAACATTATCAATAGACACGCCTTAAACTTTATGATAGTTGTCAGGGCTGCTACCCAGTCCCAGCTCACATAGGACCACGTTAGCCAGCGTTCACGTTAAAAGAGTCTTTATTGGGTTACAGGTTCCATTTCCAAACTGCAATGTGCAGCCCCACGTCTTCTATGTCAGACCGGCGAAGACCCGTCTGAGTCTCCGCCTCTAGCACACCAGCTTAATACCCTAGCCTTGCTCCACCTCCTGCGCCTTTCCCTCCGTCTCTGGGTCCTTCTGCCCCCCGGGGTCTCTTCTTTCCTACTCTCTTCTGACGCGGACCCCCCTGACCCTTCCGCCTCCTTGCGGCGGGCTTTGGGACCTGGCTCACTCTCCGGGCTGCTTACTGCGCCAGCTTCCGCTGCATTTGAACTTGGCGCGCGCGCCCAACTCTCTACCTTCCTCTTGATCGTTTCGTCGCTCCCGGAGGTGGGCGTGACTACTCCTGACTCATGCCCTCCCTCCTGCTGAAAGCCTCCGGAACCCGATGTCTGGTCCCCTTTCTCCCCTCTGCTCCCGGCTGGGCACGTGGGTCCCGATCTCCAACTGCTGCTCTCTGATCCCTCTCTGGACCCTTCTTCCTGGGGTGTCCCCCTGCTTCCCCCCCTTGCTCTGACCGCTGGCGCTCCCTTCTGGGAATCCTCGGACTCACTGGACAGGCTCGGTGATCTCGGGTCGTCATCCCCACTCATCCTTCCTTCGTATTCCTCCCCCTCGCTCTCTGTCTCCTCCCTTCTCTGCGTCTCTGCTCCTGAACCCCTGACAATAGTGTTTCTTCCCCAGCCCTGATTGCAATGTATCTAATATTATCTGTCTTTCCTGCACCACCAGACATTGCTAAACAAGAAAAGATCACTCTTATTTCAGTTGTATTGTAGTGGTTTCATTGGGCTTAGAAAAAGTCTAATTTCACCCATCAGGAGACATTTAGAAAGAAAAAACATATAAGCTGTATATGAAATATAATGTCTCTGTATTCCCTTTCAATGATCTGAATGGACTGCTCTAAACTAATCTGCTTTGATCAACACTTTCAGACCTATGATACAATTTTCTGCTTTCCCACAATACAGATACTTCAGTAAAGGAAAGGTTTTGTGTTCCCTGGAAAATAAACCATATCCTTTTCCGCTTCTGCTGGTCAAGACTTGAATTCAGCACTGGTGGACAGAGACTGAAAAAAAGGAGAGAACAAAAACATGAGTACCTTTTTATATGACGCTTGCACAGCCTCTCTGAAGGAGGATGAAGATGTGACCTTCACTTTAGTCTTTCTGGAGAAGAGCAATGGGATTCCAGAAGATCGTCTGCCTGAGCTAGAGGAAGAGCTGCTTCCAGAGGAAGAAGACTCTAGAGGAATTAAATCATTGTAAAAATCAGATGCCACATCGTCCTCTTCATTCTCTGTCTGTGGAGAGGGAAAACAGAGACACCCTTTTTAATGAAATGCACCCACAATAAATATAAGGCATAGTTCTATTCAAAAATTATGTCTCCTACATCCAGATCAGCATGTCACCAAGGAGGACTCAGGTTCAGATGTCCCAAAAGTCACCCCACTTGGGGGGTAGGGAGCCTTCAGCAGCACTTTCTCCATCATTTTGGCCTAAAAACATGGTTTCCCCTTCATCTTTGGGCTCTGGGGATGACTCCACTGTAGTGCCTGCAATTCCACAGCCATACAGGAACACGAAACTGCAGGGGGGAAATTACACGACTCCCAGAGAGGGTAGAACCACAAAAAGTCTTCAGATGATCTGATCCTTTGCTGCGACAACATCTACCATAGCTCAAATAGTGGGGAACTGTCCAGGGTCCTGATTTGCCTGCTCTGCCTGCTTCCGCTTACCCAGCAAGCCTCAAATCCCAAAAGAAAAGGATGAATATTGCTCAAAGATACATAGATTTCTGGAAAACGTCCAGTCCTCTGTTGCTAAAGTAAAATATCATTTGCCTTATAATCATTGTAGAGCTTCTGTATGCAAGATCTGGTGTTTTGTATTTTTTGACCGGTACCTGAAAGCTGACCGTCTCTAAGTTTGCAGGAACCCGAAATGTCTTCCGTGTATCATTATTTTTCACAAGTGTGCATTTGCCTCCATTGAAAGAATTGCCGAGGACTTCTCCTCTGTTCTCCTGTGCCATAATATGAAATCTGGAGAAAGGGAAGATTTCAGAAAGTTTGGTTGGTCACAAAAAGCACCAAGGGCCAACTTGTCAGTCAAATAAGATGGATAAATGAGTTGACTGAATAAATAACACTGTGTGCCTATGCATACTTATTGGGAAGGATAGCCTGAAAACCAGTGGGACTTAATTCTGAGTAGCTAGGCTGGAGTATAAATTTATCCCTTTCAACTTGTCCACTGCTCATGTCTATCCTAGTTAGGGATGGGGGAGAGAATTGTTTAGTTCACATTTTAATGTGAATCTACATAATGTGCACTTCCCAAACCAATACAGGAGGAACAAAAACACAAACTATCTTTCAAAATTCAAGCTTTTGCAAATTTTGCAATGCAGTTCTTCAACTAAAGAAGGAGAAGCATGGGGAAATGTGAGAAATGTGCACAAAGATGTGTAGATAAGTGAAAATAATGTAGAAAATGCAATATATCAAGGAAGACTGCTTGCAAAAATGTGTCTATTAGGTAAACTTGAGTACAAAAATGATTATATTAGGAGAACGGAATATGAAAATCCATACAATTTTGCACGGAGACTTAAAAATAAATCGGAGACTGAAGTGGGAACGAGGCAAACTGAGCATAAGATTGGAAAAATGAGAAACCAAGAGAAACTGAAACTGATTAGGTTCATCCATCCCTAGTCCCACCTTTCCTATGTATTAAGAATGCCTGTTTATAAAAGCAGAACCTGCTCCTTCATAGCTAAGCAGAAGTAAAGGAAAAGGACCCCTGGATGGTTAAGTCCAGTCAAAAGCGACTATGGGGTTGTGGTGCTCATCTTGCTTTCAGGCCCAGGGAGCTGGCGTTTGTCCACAGACAGCTTTCCGAGTGGCCAGTATGACTAAACCACTTCTGACACAACGGAACATCATGACGGAAGCCAGAGCACACAGAAAGGCCATTTACCTTCCTGCCGCAGTGGTACCTATTTATATACTTGCACTGGCATGCTTTCAAACTGCTAGGAGCTGGGACAGAGCAGCGAGAGTTCACCCCGCCGCGGGGATTTGAACCGCAACTTTCCGAACGACAAGCCCAAGAGGCTTGGTGGTTTAGACCACAGCGCCACCCACGTCCAGCTAATCAGAAACCAGCTTTAAAACCACCTCCTATCAGCTCATTCCATCTTTCTCAGCGTTAACACAATTCATCGGCATGAAAGTTAACCACAGCTTTTGGAGTTGTTTAAACATCAACTCCTCTTCCCAGGGAACTCTAGGAATTGTTGCTCTGTGAGTGGAATAGGGGGTCTTCTGGGTTTTAGATCGTGGGTTATTCTGATCAAGTGAAACTTCTGTAGGAATTTTGAGGTATCTTAAAAATAATTTAAATGGGATTAGCAAGATTTATCAGTTTGCTCTGCTCCACCTTGTGGTGGGGAAAGTGTGAAGGCAAGTGGCTTCATTATATGGGGGGGGGGCGGGGTAGAGTGTCTGCTGCAGTTGAACTAGACATTTGGGAAATCCAGTCATTGCAGAACAATTGCAAGAGGATGCAATTTGTAGAAGAGGGAGGGATTAATCCTTTCTCTGCATGTCATTTGCTCCTTGTAATTCCCCCTCCAGTCAAATAAATCCCCCCAACAAATATAAGGAAAAGCAATGTAAAAATACAATATTAAAATCAGTTAAAACAAATTAAATTATCAGTCATGTTATGGTAATCAATATATTTTTCTGTTTACAACAATTTTTAGGAAACCACAGTGATAATAGTGCATGCAGAAAGCATACTTGGATGGTATATTTATATTCTGTTTGTAAGGTGTTCTTTTTAACTTATTCAATAGATGTGAGCAAGCAAAAGGCATCTAAGAATAGCTTCCTTACCCATGGCCTATTAACTGCACGCTAGGAATGCTCTCATGCCTTCTGTTGCACACAGCCTTCACACGGCGACAGTTCCTTTCATCTGAATTGTCCCCACAGTCATTTTCGCCATTGCATTCCAAGTTTCGGCCGATGCACCGACCTGTTGTCAGAAACATAAGAAAAGACCTGCTGTATCGGGGCTAAAGACCTATCTAGTCTAGTACTCTGTTCTCACACAGTGACTGCCCACAAATTTATCTAGTGCGCTTTCAAAGCCATCCGCATTAGTGGCCATCAAGCCAGTCAAGATGCCTGCCAAGATAGATTTGGCCTTTCACACCATAGTTTTAAGAGTTAGAAGCTATTGTTTTAGATTATTGAACACCCACACCCACACCAAGAATGTATTATTTCACTAAGTCAAGGATAGGGAACCTGTGCGTGGCCCTCCAGATTCAGATGCTAATCTGGAATGGAGAACTGGTTAGAGAGCCTAAATAAATGGTGTCAGAGCTTAAATAAATAAATAAATAGGGCTGTATCCAACAAAGTTATTGCACAAGTGGCAGTGGCGTAGCATGGGGGTGCAGGGGGGGCCGGCCGCACTGGGCACAACATCTGGGGGGGCGCGCTCGCACTCGCAGCTCTCTGCCCCTACCTGGCTCACTCACTCTCTCTCACTGCAGTGCTGGCTGTGCAAATCCGATCCGAGCCGCTGGGTCGCCGCCCACTGTGGAGGGGGTGGGTGCCAGGCATGCGGTGCGGAGAGAGAGCGAAGGACTATCTGGGGGAGGGACAGTGCAGTGGCCACCCAGCGCAGCGCTGAGCGCGGGAGAGAACCACACCAGACCAGACCAGGCAGCAGCAAGAAGAAGCTGGCAGCGGCGGCAGGTTAGGCGTTAGGGGGCGCAAATTACTTGCCTTGCCCCGGGTTAGGGGCCGCAAATTACTTGCCTTGCCCTGGGTGCTGACAACCCACGCTACGCCGCTGACAAGTGGAACAGCTTCAACTCATGCAATGGAACTTCCCCTCCTTCTGTTCCTTCTGTTTCCCCCACACCCTCCAAATTCACTCTGTGTGTTCCCTCAGCAGATTGGAAAGGAGTGCAGGGGTGCATGGGGGAAGAAGACAGTCAACTGCACACATGGACCTTGCTTCACTACTAAAATGGTTGTAAAATTTTTTTATGGTGCATCTAGATTGAAGGAATCAAGATACAAATCTGGGTTACCATTTTCACACTGGAATTTATTCTCGCATTTTACTTCCTCTATGTTGCATTGTTTGGTCGGGTAGCACCTCCGGGAATCTACCAGTGGCTCATTGCAGGGTTGCCCCTTAAACTGAGAAGGTGTGATAATGGACCTGACACGAAACTGAAAGGCAGAACAAGGACATCACCATCATCACCACCACCGTCAAGTAATTTATATTCTGCTTAATTGCCAAAATGGCTTCTAAGTCATTTACGAGTATAAAACCCATGACCAAAAAATAGAAACACACATTATTAAAATACACAGAAAGCCATTCCACCAAAACATTAAAATAAACACCCCCAATACAAATGTGCAATTAAAAAGCCCATAAAAATAGAACAGCAGTTAACAGTTACAACAGGATTTGTAGGCCAGGAGATCAGAAGACTGCTTGTATAACAGCAGTGTCTTTATAAGCCGGTGGCATGCCAATACTGATGGGGGTCTATTGTAGTTCAGCAGGAAGAACATTCTGTAACACTGGTGCCACTAGTGAAAGCAGAGTATGAGGAGAGGGCAGTGAGATTTTGCCTCCCCTCTCCAGATAAATTTAAAGAAACAGTGCATGTCTTGAGTTGAATAGTTAGTGGGAAGATAGGAAGGAGCCTTAGACTGAGTCAGACCAATGGTCAGTCTAGCTCATTATTGCTTACAATGACTGGCAGAAGCTGTGCAGGGTTTCAGAAGGAGAATCTTTCCCAGCCTTACCTGGAAATGCTGAGCATTGAAGCTGGGACTTTCAGAATGGATAGGGAGCTGTACTTTGAATGAATCAAAATAATACAAAACGCTCACTCGCACTTCTCATTGCCTGTCAGGCTTCAGGGACTCAGTTTCCTCCCCCCCCCCCCCGCCCCTTGCTCGTAGACAAGCAGAACAAAGAGAAAGGAGTCTCTTACCAGTTAGAACTTTAATGATCACAGCTAGAGCACAAAGAATCCATTTCAAATGAATGAAGGTTCTCCCAAGTAAGGGTTCCACCCACTTCCTCCCTAGTCTGTGCCCCCCCCCGGGTCACTTCCACGTCTTGCATCCTGATCTCGCAACCACTGTGCTTTCTGTGCTGCCACCTTATCTGCTCTTTTTGACCTTGGGCTGAGCGGCTGGACCAGGCATAGGCAAACTCAGGCCTCCAGATGTTTTGGGACTACAACTCCCATCACCCCTAGCTAACAGAACCAGTGGTCAGTGATGATGGGAACAGTAGTCTCAAAACATCTGGAGGGCTGAGTTTGCCTATGCCTGGGCTGGAAGCTTTCCAATGACAGTGAGTCTGTTAACTCTCTCTCTCCCAGTTCCAGTGGCGTAGCGTGGGGGTGCAGGGGGGGCCGGCTGCACCGGCCGCAACATCTGGGGGTTAGGGGGTGCAAATCCACGGGTTAGGGGCCGCAAATTACTTGCCTTGCCCCGGGTGCTGACAACCCACGCTACGCCACTGCCCAGTTCTCCTCCTCCTAGGTGTTCCTCACCCAGTACTTCCCAGCTTCTGCCTTCTGAACTATGTCCCTCTGCAAACCACTGTTCCAAATCTATTCAGGATCCTGATCAGGGGGAGGGGGAGGCTCCCACCATTCCTCCTCAGTGCAGCCCTCCTCAGCACGGTCCCTGACATTGACTTCCTTTTGTGCCCACCTCCCTTCAATTTTTGCACTTACTTGTTTTCTAACACAGGGATCACATTCTGACCAGGGACCAAAGTTTCCAAGCTGGCAATTGATAGGGCACATCTGCTGGTTGCAGGCCCTGGATTCCTGAGTTGTGCAGAGTTGGCCACAGAGGTTTTTGATATAATAGTCATCCATCCTGATTTGCCTAGAATACGGGGGGGGGGGAGAGACATGTTCGTGGTCAAGGGTTCCTGTCAAGGGAAGCAAAATAATTCCCACCTTGGAACCTGCCGGCCAAAGAGGACAAATGAAGATGAATTAATGTGCAATTAGTTGCTGCAAGGTGTCCTTTTGTCTCAAGGACACCTGAATGGACCTGGAATGCTGCAAGTCGCACTGGCTCTGCCACAAGGGACAGAGGATTGAGATGCCTGCCTTGTCTGACAGAGGGCTGATAAAAACTAAAAGAAAAAAGTTTATTTGAAACAGTTCAGGTTTTCCAAAACTTTGGGGAGGAGGATTAGCAGTGAGTTGCAGGGGTGGGAATTGGCAGATAAAGGGGAAACAACATGTGTTACTGTTGGTATATAAAGCTCTTAACAGCTTGGGGGCAGTTTACCTGCAATATCTCCTTACGCCATATACACCCACTTGACCACTTTGATTTGTGGAACTGGCACTGTTACAAGTGCCACATAATACAGGAAATGACCCCGGCTCCCATTGGTGGCACATAAGCCAACTCTCCCCTGTTATGCCTCATTGTGCCCTGTTACTCCCCCGCCCCACCCCATCATGCCCCCCCCCAGTTACACTTCCGGGTCCCCCCGATGCACAGGTGTCCAGTAGCACATCAATTGGTCATTGCCTGTACTCGTTCTACATTTGCAAGAAATTGATCCTGCAGTGTGGCAACACCCACTCTTAGACTGAATCATTGAATCGTTGAGTGTCGTCTAGTCTGGAACTCCCTTTTGACATTAACATATGAGAGTTCTGGAGGTGAAATAGTTAAACAGCTTACCCAATCAGAACCCAGGGGGGCGGAGTCAGAGGGACTATAAAACCAGCTCTGGGAGGGTTGAAGGGAGGAGATCGTTGGGAGTGGGGTGGTTGGTTGGAGCGGGAGTGAATTGGGAAGAGTCTGTGGGTAGGTTGAGTTAGTGTAGTGAAATAAGCTGAGTCAGGAACAGTTAGGAGCTAGGAAGACAAGTAAATATCTGAGAGTGGTTTAGTGAGTGAGAGCAGGTAGCGGAAGTTATAGGTCTGGATAGGCACCCCATGGTTGTAATTGACCGATACCGTTTATGAAACCACATGCTTGTTAAACTGCAATAAATAAACAGACATTTATGTTCCAGTTTATCCCTGACTGGACTCAGTATTGTACCAAGTAGGGCCTGGGTGGTGGCAGCGAGAAATAAAGTGGCACAGGGATCAATAGACAGTGAAACGTCCTGGGACCCTGTGTGATCACCACATCCCTGTCTACAGACATCAGGCAAACACCTTCCCTCTATCCTTTCTCAATGCCTGCTGAAAACATTTTCATCTAGGCGTATTCCTAACAGACAACTTGAAAGATAAAAAGGTATCAGTTTGTGATGTCAAAGGTGTCGTGTCTCTCCTACCTTTGCCTACTTTGAGTGCCATAATTACAAGTCCTTGAGCAGCTAGACCAGGGAGACCATGGGTAATGGTCACAGTAGCATCCCACGCTGCTGTCAATTGTGGCATGGAGGAGGAGGAGGAGGGGGATGAAATTCATTTTTCTCTCCATAGCTATAGGCAGGGAGTTAGCAAAAGTCAGCAAAGTCTGCAATGCAGAAAAAGAAGTTGTCATTAGAGCAGCTCAACATCCGTCACTATAATATGGCAGCTTAATAGCTAATCTACTGTGCGGTGCCCTGCAGTGAATGTCCAAAGCCGAATCAAACTGTGATAATCACTGGAAGTGTATGGTGAAAGCAGGATGGGACCCCAAAGCCTTTAATATGTACCACTGTGCAGTGGCGTAGCGAGGTCAGGTGGTACCCGGTGCGGAGAATTTCTTGTCAACCCCCCACAATGAAATCTAGTTGGACTCCCAAGAGACTGCGATCTACTCACAGTATAAAAAGACTGCCTGTGATCTACCCATTGCTTTTTTTGGGGGGGAGGGGGTTGGCAAAAGTTGTTGAACTTTTTTGGGATTCCAGGGTTTGGGTCCAGAGTTTCCTCCACCCTCGGCTTGTTTACTTACCTGCGTCTCCCTACTTGCCTGTATGCCTCCTCCAGCAGCCCAGGAGTGTGGGGCTGTCAAAACGAAGGGGGAAGGAAGGAACGCTGCAGCTCCCCCCCCCTTCCCCAGACAGATGGGGAGTCGCAGGCAGGCGGCGGGCCGAATGTCACCCCCCTCAGAAATGACACCGGGGCGATCCACCTCCACTGCACTCACCTTGCTCCACCCCTGCCACTGTGAACAAGCAGTGAGAAGAACTCAGGCTGAAATCCTAGACAATCTTGCCTGAACTCAATGGGACTTACTTCTGAGTAGACATGCCTAGGATTGTTCCACAAAGGCGTATTTATGAGCAAAGTGTGGATGGGAGCAGCAGCTGCATGCAAGCTCTGCCCCACCCTTCTCGTGCACACATTATTTCCATTCAGACGTCCACCTTTCCCGTGCTGAAAAAGGAGCCATACAGCCCCTCATTTTTCATTTCCCCCCTGATACTAACATTCAGTCATCACATTTAAAGCACATGACTTTCTGGGAACCAGGAATCTTTTACTGACTCTTAAAGGAATAATAAAAGAGCTTTCAATGTTCTTTCACATCCGAGAATAATTAGCCTCCTCAAGAAATATCTCTGCAATGCTAATTCCTCTTGAATACAGCCCATAAGCAGCGCACAAAGTATCAAAACAGTTGTGAACCTTATAAACATTTTAACAATTACATTGCAACAGTTCCTCTCATCATTAAACTTCCCAGTTCATGATAATATTCACCTCATTTTTAAAACAACCCCCTGATCCTTTATATATTTAGCTTTCACGTGATGTGACAGAATTTTCTAACTATTTTTATCCCCGTTTACAACATTTCAAAACATTTTGTCCATATCTGTTAGAATTGCTACCTATTTCTTCATCGACCAGAAAAAACAGCAAAGCTCCAGACCTGCCTCAATGCTAGAACAGTTTTACCAGCTTAATTTTCATGAATCAGGACTCTTTTAAAGGTGCAGGAGCAGAAGAGGGAAATAAAAAGGTCACAACCCAAAGAACAACATTCTCAGTGCCATGAATAACACCACTGTTCTTCCAAAAGTTGATAAAGGACTGCCATCAAATTTCAAAGCTATCATTCACCATACTTGCTTCACTCCTTTTAACTAAGCCCCTATTTCACATACTCAACAAATAGCATTATAAATCCGTTCCTACAGAGCTCGTAATTGCAGTCCTTGGGATCAAAAAATAATTCTCGAAGTTCTCCTCTGTGACAAAGCATTCCCTGCAGGAAGCAGAAATCACACCTCATTAGCAGCTGAACCAGATTAACAACATATCTTATTCCCTAGAGGTTTTTTTTCAGTTCTGAGACTGGAAGGGGTTTGCCACACCCCCATAAAGCATTTTTGGTGCATTCCTTATTTTACTAGGAGGATATCAGTTGGATCTTTTAGAAGAGACACCCAAACTGGAGATCTGCTATGTAGGTTTATTGACAGTAACCACAAGTCACCTTGCATACAAATACAGCAAAAACTTACCTGTGCAATTTGTGTGAAAATAATAATTCACAGAAGGCTTCTGCATGCAAAGTGAATCCCTTTGGCGGCATCTATCAACCTAAATGCAATGTGGACGTTAGCCCATCAGAACAGGAGTCTATGCAGCGATGGTGCAACTCATAGGTTTTGTTTGCATTCAATTAAAATGTAACCCAGGGATCCAATCCTAAACCTGCTTAACTATGGGAGCAAGTCTCATTGACATTGTGCTGTATCATGACTCATGAGTAGACATAGTTGCAACTTGTACTTACAACAGTAGCATAAGTGTCTGTAACTTCTATAACAAAAAAACAACAACAACAATGAATAAGTAAACCAGTGGAATTTATTTACTTGCCGGATGTGTACCTTACCTTTCTTGCTATGAGTTCATATGCCAATAGATTCTAAATACACTAGTGGCCAAAATTGTGGAAACCTTTCGGGGAAAGTATATTTCCAAGGTTTGATGGCTCATAACACTTGATTGGCTCTCTAAACGCTCATGCTCATTGGCTACATTCAAATAAAGGAAAGCTACTGCCTATCAACCTAAGCAAGTTGCGCTCCCCTTTTCTGGTTATTTGGCTATAACTTTTGATAGAATACAGATAACTGAACAAACTTTATTGCATTACATTCTTCATTAAATTATCTTTCCATAGATACATAATTTCATAGCATTACTTCAAAAGAAGGTGGAGCTATGAGCCATCAAACCTCAAAAATACACTTTTCCCAAAAGGTTTCTGTAATTTTGGCCACTAGTGTAGTATTTTCTGTTGTATAAGTCTTTGTTTAAGATCCATCGATATGTCTGATCCCAAAGCTAAAACATTTTCCTACTGTCTAGGTAATAATGAACATTCCAATTCTTTATTCCAATTATTTCTTAAACTCTGCATATCAAACTTATTTATTGCGCTCATCCCTACTTATCCTGCTTGTATGTTGCCTTTAGCAGAGGGTTAAAAAAAAGGGTAAAGGACCCCTGAATGGTTAAGTCCAGTCAAAGGCAACTATGGGGTTGTGGCACTCATCTCACTTTCAGGCCGAAGGAGCCGGCATTTGTCCACAGACAGATTTTCCAGGTCATGTAGCCAGCATGACTAAACTGCTATTGGCACAGGAAGGACTGTGACGGAAAGCAGAGCGTCCAGAAACGCCGTTCGCCTTCCCACCACAGTGGTACCTATTTATCTACTTGCACTGGCATGCTTTTGAACTGCTAGGTTGGCCAGAGCTGGAACAGAGCAACAGGAGCTCACCCTGTCATGGGGATTTGAACTGCCGAACTTCTGATCAGATGTCAAGGAAATAAACAACTATCTGACTTTTAGAAGACATCTGAACACAGCCCTGTTTAGGGAAGCTTTTAATGTTTGATGTTTTATCGTGTTTTTAATATTCTGTTGGGAGCTGCCCAGAGTGGCTGGGGAAACCCAGCCAAATGGGCGGGGTATAGATAATATATTATTATTATTATTATTATTATTATTATTATTATTATTATTATTATTTTGCAAACCACGTAAAGATTTTCTTACAGTCAGGTGGTAGATACAGTTTGTTAAATATAAATAAACAAACAATCCATCCAAATCACATTCCACACACATGGCTTCTCAAGAACCCCGGAAATTATTGCTTACCCTTTACAAAGATGCAGTTTCCAACGTCCTTAATAAACTTCCGTTCCAATTATTCATTGGAGGGAGGGAGGGAAACACATGTACATAATGTGCTTTAAATATGTAGTGTGGATGGGAGCTGAGTGTGCTGGGAATGGTTTGATCTGAGAACCAAATGCGTCAGGAGGCAAGGAAATGTTGGCTGAAGTCATTTTCATTGCATTTTCCCGGTTTCTGTCTGGCTCTCTCCAGGCATTATGCCTGGTACCTCGGGTTAAGAACTTAATTTGTTCTGGAAGTCCGTTCTTAACCCAAAACTGTTCTTAACCTGAAGCACCACTTTAGCTAATAGGGCCTCCCGCTGCCACCGTGCCGCCGGAGCATGATTTCTGTTCTCATCCTGAAGCAAAGTTCTTAACCTGAAGCACTATTTCTGGGTTAGCGGAGTCTGTAACCTGAAGCATCTGTATCCTGAAGCGTCTGTAACCCGAGGTACCACTGTACAGAATAGAACGACCCATGTAGGAGGAGGGCACAGGTGAAGGAAGTATGGGGACTGCCCTTCTGCCTGCCACTGCAATTCTTATTTGCCCCTACAAACGCCCACAGGCCCCGGGCAATATTCAACTAAATAGATCTGCTAGGACAAGGAGTTCCACTTGCTCAGTGGAAGTTCCTCTTGCTCTTCCTTTCTCCAAATGCCCCAGTGCCATCTCTAGATCTGCTCCAGAAGGTTGGAGAAAACCCCAGAACAGATTTAGGGTGACACAGTGGGGTGCATGGGATCAGGAGAGAGAGGAGAAGTTCCTTTGTGTAGATCTGTTTTGCTGGATACTGCCCCCAACCCCAAGTTTTGCCTTGCAATGTTATCAAGTGTTTTTATGTGCTTTCAATTTAAAAATAAAATAAAATTCTTCTATATATGTTTTTCTTTTATTTCTAATGAACATGTTTTATCACAACTGTGTTTGCTGCCTTGGGCTCCTTGGGGGGGGGAGGAAGGGTGGGATATAAAATTTCATTAAGAAGCTATGTACGTAGAATGTTATTTTGCTATGGAGCAAATAGACTTTGCAGGCACTTTGAGGGAAAACAAAACCGCATATAAATAAAACCTTGATGAGTCTGTGCAATTTCTCAGGGCAGATTTTGCATAGTTCCAGGTTTGTTTGTTCATTAAATAAATAACACCTGGAATGGTACACTTTCCAGGAACATGTTTCTTGCAACCACAACCACTTCCTGTAACATTTCTAAATCCATTACTGGAAGCCAATATGTGTGGGTTTGTGTGTATGTGTGTGCGTGCACGCGCACTTGCACACTTGTGTGTGTGTTTGTGTGTAGTTCAGCTATATCTGGAGAGCTTAATGTTACAACAGCTGCTATAGATATAGTCACACACAGAGACTCACACCTTAAATAATTAAGCCACAGATTCACTGGAGTTAAATATATAAATGTATACTGAGAGCTCATTATTTTTCTTCCATTTCTTCTTCAGTTTCTTCTTCAAACTTTCAAGAAACTTCACCTGAAAGGACTTCAGCAGATCCAAGGACTTCAGCAGATTCAGAAGTCATTCTGCCTTCTTTCCTTTCATTGGGAGATGGGATGCAGAGTTTGTGTGTAACACTGCTATTCAATTCTGAAAGAGGTGCTGTCAGATGAAATTTATAATGCTGCTTTTCAGGAAAGCTGAAGGGTGGGTTCCGAGAAGTCTAACATTTTGAATAGATAAAGAAATTTAGAGTGGTTCACAATTCAAGGCGAATCTACCTAAATAGCACTTTCCCAAACAATTTGTGAACCAAAAATATAGATTCCAGCTCTAGAATTCTATGATTCTATAGACATCCTTCAAAACATGCACTTTTCTGAATTTTGTAGTGTCAAGTAATATGCACAAAAATGCATATACTAAGGTCATGTGTGCATAAAATGCGTACTTGCAAAGTATATTAGTGAAAAGAACATACAAAAATGAATTGGGTGGAAAGGAATGTTTGCAACAGATGCAGACATGCTTGCCAGTCTAAGCTTAAATGTAGTATCTTCTGTGAAAAGCCATGAACACAAAGACAGAATTAGCTTGCCAGTTTAAGCAGGCTCACAGCCAAATGCCCATCTGCTATAGTAACTGGGCAGCAGGTGGGGAGAAGTCGCACCTTGGATTTGTATAATGACAGGATGACACCTGGTGTTTATTAAAGTTCCTTTTTCACACACTGCCTGCCTGTCAATCTCACACTCCCTGGGTTATAGACAGTCAGAGCATGGCAAACTGCCATGCACTTGAATAAGCCCTCTGTTCTGTGACCTCTCAGTAGCATCCAAATTCATTCAGCTGTGTTAGCGTTGCAGTATCAGCACATGTTGGTGTCATCATATAAGAAGCATGGAGTAACAATAGGAGGGTTGCTGTCTGGTAATGCATGGTCATTTTTTGTTTCAAACACACGCCTTTGGACCACAGGGGAAGAGCTGCAGATCAGCCTTCTTTGTGGTCCAGCTCTCACTTCCATACATCACTACTGGGAAAACCATAGCTTTAACTATACAGATCTTTGTCAACAAGGTGATATCTCTGCTTTTCCTTAAAAGGTAAAGGGACCCCTGACCCCTGACCAGTCACGGACTACTCTGGGGTTGTGCGCTCATCTCACTCTATAGGCTGAGGGAGCCGCAGACAGTTTCCGGGTCATGTGGCCAGCATGACTGAGCCACTTCTGGCAAACCAGAGCAGTGCACGGAAACGCCGTTTACCTTCCTGCTGGAGCGGTACCTATTTATCGACTTGCACTTTGACGTGCTTTCGAATTTGCCATCCCCACCTGGGATCTACCTAAGGAGGGCTTGGAAATAAGTCCTGACCATTCAAAGCCTGGTTGACATCTGTTACATTACCAGGGTACACATAGGTGCTTCTGAAGGAGCAGTCAAGGGGTTAAACAGGCAATGGAGGCAGGATCCTTTTGCTACAGAAGTTCCTACAGGTCGACGCTGGCATCACTCTTTCCTCTTGTGCCAATCAACCAACACAACACAAGAACAAGAACGTGTTCATTGCCCAACTTCTCCACTAACTTATTTTCTAACTTTCTTGACATGTGCTGCTAATTCAACAAATTTGCATGCTTCCGGTGACTGCAGTGGTGCGAAACTAAACTCCCAGCATCAGTTCAAGCTCAAAGGTTAGAAAGTTAGATTGATCATTCAACAAAACATCAAATGGGAAAAGTTTCCCCTTCCCCCCAATTTCCTAAGGCTCTTAAAATTTGTTATTGATTAACCCAACTGATGGTTTAGAGGTAGAGTTGCACGGGCTGGGAGCCACTTCAATCTTCCCCATGTATCTTTAATGTTTACTATTGCTTAAGGATTAGTCCAGGCAGTAAAATCTCTTCCTGATGGGGAAATACCCAGCCTTTCCTCTTTCATTTCTAATGAAAAGAAAGGCAATCACTTCCTGCTTCAGTATCAAAATGTTCATGAAGTCCATGTTCTTTGGTGCTCTGCCAGACTCAGGGTGGGACTTCCCCTTTGCTCCCTGTGATGTTCTCTCAAATGTGCCAGTAAGGACTGATATCAGATTCCATCATACAATGTTGTTTCATTTCTTTAACCACCAGAGGGTAGTTTCAGTGTTTACTTGGTCCTGTTCTGTGCTAGCTGCCCCCCAAAGCTAAGGCTGATGGGAGTGGTAGTTCAGCAGTGTTATGTACTGAGTTGAATCCACTCTCAACTCCAAGTATATTTCAAGCAGCATCTGCAGAGCCAAAGGTCCCTAATAATAATAATAATAATAATAATAATAATAATAATAATTTATTTATACCCTGCCCATCTGGCTGGGCTTCCCCAGCCACTCTGAGCAGCTTCCAACCAAATATTAAAATACAGTACAGTGGTACCTCAGGTTACATACACTTCAGGTTACATACGCTTCAGGTTACAGACTCCGCTAACCCAGAAATAGTGCTTCAGGTTAAGAACTTTGCTTCAGGATGAGAACAGAAATCATGCTCTGGCGGCGCAGTGGCAGCAGGAGGCCCCATTAGCTTAAGTGGTGCTTCAGGTTAAGAACAGTTTCAGGTTAAGTACGGGCCTCCAGAACGAATTAAGTACTTAACCTGAGGTACCACTGTAATACATGAAACATTAAAAGCTTACCTAAACAGGGCTGCCTTCTAAAAGATTGGTATTTGTTGTTCTCTTTGACATCTGGCAGGAGGGCATTCCACAGGGCGGGCGCCACTACCCCATTCTTGAAGTAAGGGGTGCATTTAGGTAGAGAATGCCTTCAGGAAAGGCTCATGGCCAAATGGAGGATGATAAAGCATATTTTCTTGACTCGCTTCATTGCGCTTTCCCTTTTCATCTGTTTTTCTCACTGCTTATTATGTGCTGTTTAAAGGTACACTCAGGTAAAGGTAAAGGTACCCCTGCCCGTACGGGCCAGTCTTGACAGACTCTAGGGTTGTGCGCTCATCTCACTCTAAACGCCGGGAGCCAGCGCTGTCCGCAGACACTTCCAAGTCACGTGGCCAGCGTGACAAGCTGCATCTGGCGAGCCAGCGCAGCACACGGAAACGCCGTTTACCTTCCCACTAGTAAGCAGTCCCTATTTATCTACTTGCAGCCAGGGGTGCTTTCGAACTGCTAGGTTGGCAGGTGCTGGGACCGAACGGCGGGAGCGCACCCTGCCGCGGGGCTTCGAACCACCGACCATGCGATCGGCAAGTCCTAGGCGCAGAGGTTTTACCCACAGCGCCACCCGCGTCCCCTACACTCAGGTAGATTACTTATTTATTACTGCAATTGCTAATTCCAGGGAATAATAGGGTTTCAAGATTATGGACATATTCATGATTGTGTTAATGGATGTTTTCAGGCCATTTGAATTGAATCAACTTATGTAAAGATCTGGTGAACACGTTATATTACATTGTCAATGTTTCTGTCTGCCATGGTGAACGATCCTCAATAAAACATCGATAACCAAAAAAATCAACTTTCCCTAGATGAAAATATCTTGTATGAGTGACATTTCCATACTCGCCACTCTGAAGAAAGGAGTTCATATATTTTCTCAATATGAATTTAATTGCATTTCGACCACAGGAAGTCAAAAACATTCTGGACAGCCACTAAGTGAATTTTTTAGGCTTGCTGAATTCTACAGGGCTGCTAAGACTCCAGTCTCCCTCTTTTTTGTCATTAGAACCCTTAATTCATTTACTGCAGAGTTTGGAGGACCTTGTTTTTAATCAGAATTGTAAAAGATTGCCATCCCCACCTGGGATCTACCTAAGGGTGGACTTGGAAATAAGTCCTGACCATTCAAAGCCTGGTTGACATCCATCTGTCTTGGGAGACAATGGAGGAATGTGCCTTTGGGGGTGAAGTCAAACTGTTGGAAGGTTCCAGCACTTGCTCCAGCTGTAGAGACATGTTTTGTTGCAGCTGGGGCAGATGAAGGCATCTGATTGTGCTGCTGCAAGTGTACCATGGCGTTTTTTCTTTCCACGCTCCTCCCAGTGGTCATTCCTCCTCTGGTCACTGCTGCAGATGCACAATCTGACTGATTGTTTCCAGGCACTGTGGTCGTCTGGCAGGGATTCCCCCATGGCGGGGTTAATGCTGCCCGCCTTCATGTCACGTTTACAGATATCTTCAGAATATTAATGTTATGTACTGAAGTTCTCACCCTGGGCCAGCAGGGGGATACTGTAGATAGTTATGCGAATAAGGGATCGAAAGTGACATTCAGTGATTGGATAGTTTTAGAAAAGTGTTACAGTTACGTTGTACTGGAGCTCTATATAAGCAGGCTGACTGAACCCTTCAGTTCAGTTCTGTTCTGGCCTGTGAATAAACAAGAGCTGTTTGAAGAATCACTGTGTCATCTGATATGTTCACCCACAACTTAACAATAAACAAGCAACTATGCAGTCCTATAGATGTTTACTCAGAACACTGTGCTTAGAAAGTGTGTTTAGGATTGGAGCCTAAGGGCTGCTTCTTGTACTCATGAGTGAACAGAGGGACATTAAAAGTTCAGAACATTGTATTATCTCTGTATTATCTGCACTGCCCTGACTGATCACAGCTGTCCAGAGTCAAGCATATTAAGGCAGCTTCCTGTGGGTCCCTACACATACTGTATTTAGCATCATACAGTGGTACCTCGGGTTAAGAACTTAATTCGTTCTGGAGGTCCGTTCTTAACCTGAAACTGTTCTTAACCTGAGGTACCACTTTAGCTAATGGGGCCTCCCACTGCTGCCGCCATGCAATTTCTGTTTTCATCCTGAAGCAAAGTTCTTAACCTGAGGTACTATTTCTGGGTTAGCGGAGTCTGCAACCTGAAGTGTCTGTAACCCGAGGTACCACTGTATTGAACTATGGCTGACTCCTACTGTAGGTGCTAGCTCCTAGAGACTGAAGCACTTGGGGGGCAAAGGTGTTTTTTTTTTCCCAAGGGGGTCAGGCCCCCTCAGTGTTCAGAGGGCATTCAGCTCCAGCCCCTGGCTCCTGGCAATGTTGTGCACAAGATGTCAGAACATCGCATCTCCTTGATCACCCTGAGAAGCTGCCGCTTCTGCCTCCCACAATTTGTATATGTAATCAGGAGCTACAATAATGTGTCTACTCATAATCAGTGGTTTCTAAAGGAACCATTTCTGTTGCAAGCATGACCTCTATATGGAATACCTGCTAGAATTTGGGGTGATGTTTTTCTGATGTTTTTTCCACTGATGTTTTTTCTTCTGTAGGACAGTTCATGGTCTAATTAGAATCATAGAATCATGGAATTGTAGAGTTGGAAGGGAACCACAAAGGTGACCACTGAAGCTATATTTACCACACTTTGAGCGTTCCTACCTTAAAGCATGGGACGCGGGTGGCGCTGTGGGTAAAAGCCTCAGCGCCTAGGGCTTGCCGATCGAAAGGTCGGCGGTTCGAATCCCCGCGGCGGGGTGCGCTCCCGTTGTTCGGTCCCAGCGCCTGCCAACCTAGCAGTTCGAAAGCACCCTCGGGTGCAAGTAGATAAATAGGGACCGCTTACTAGCGGGAAGGTAAACGGCGTTTCCGTGTGTGGCTCTGGCTCGCCAGAGCAGCGATGTCACGCTGGCCACGTGACCCGGAAGTGTCTCCGGACAGCGCTGGCCCCCGGCCTCTTGAGTGAGATGGGCGCACAACCCTAGAGTCTGTCAAGACTGGCCCGTACGGGCAGGGGTACCTTTACCTTTACCTTAAAGCAATGGGTTAATAATCTCTATTTAGTAGCTATAACTATTTTTGCTGCTGTTAAAAGGCTTCCTGCTAACTCCAGATGCTTCCTTTTTAAGACCTCTTTAAGACACCCAAGTAAAATATACAGAAGATTAGCAGACACAGATTTCACACACATCTCTATCTTCTTTGATCCTTTTTTATGGCCACACTAGATTTGGGCCAAAATTGGGGAGGTTGTCTAAAAGGAAATAAAGTACATTGTACTTAGTGAGAAAATGGCACTTCTTAGAAGTCTGTTCTCCTCCTCTCTCCCCTCCCCTCCCCCCCCGGCTTTAATAAATAGTTTAAAGGATTTTAATAGTGACTGTTACTATGACAACTTGCTATAGTAACCAAGCAAAAACCAAGGTTTTGCACTCAAAAAAGGAAACCAATCTTTGCTGCCAAATGAAAGAGACATATTAGCATTTTCCTGTGCTTAAGTCCATCAGTTTAATATAATGCTAAAGAAAAACCAATTCAGAATAACCGAAGCCTTTCATTACAGCCAAACATTTCCTGGGCTTGCAAGATAAAAATCTTACGGGCCATATTGGCTCAGCCAAATATAAATCACAGGCATTGAAATAATACGTATGATTGGAACTGACTGGTGTTTAAAATGCAATGTTTGAGAGCCTTAGAGCTGCACTGATGGAGCTCCTCTCTTCATGGATCTGCCCATTTCTGTAGGCTTTGATGATTCCACAAGGGAATGGAAACTGCAGTTGGCTTTGCTGAAATCAGGAAGGACATCTAACTTGTGTTTCGTTTTGCAGCTCATCCAGGAAGTTAACACACCACTACCCTCTCTGAAGTGAGCTTGAGGTTGTGAGCCAAGGAGGTGCAGTAGATTGAGAATTAGACTTAGACTAGAGATGTCGGAGAATTCCAACAAAAAAATGAAAACAGGAGAAGAAATTGCCAGTGTTCGCACATTTGTCCCCCATGCAGAATGGAAATCAATCTAGCAACTATTATCATTACTCACTGTTGCTTTCAGTCTGAAAATGGTACATAATAGGTTATGCCCCCCTGCCATTTGCATTGCATAGCCTTTGCATTGTAAAGAATGGGGTTGAATTGTTGTTGTTGGCATCCGTCTGTCTCAAGAGACAGCGGAGTGCACCTCTGGGGGTGAAGCCTAACCTCTGCGTTTGCAGCATCAAAGCAACTTCCCCTTGGCTGCAGGAGTTGCTGGAAGGAGGCATACAAGACACCATCCAACCGCCTTAGGGACTCCGCTCCAGATTTGTGTAGTGTTTATCCTTAGTCTTTTCTTCTCCAAAAGATATCCCGCAAGGGAGCGGAGGTTTAGGACCAGAATTTCCCTTCTCCTAGCTGGGTCATCTTCCCAAATTGACGAGCCCCATCTGCCTCTATGGCGCAGAATAATATAACAAAAAAAAATGTATATAAGTTATGTCAGTACCTGTTAAAAACATTCTTATTTAGGCCAGCCTACCCTGATACACATGTGGGACGCGGGTGGATGTGGGACGCGGGTGGATGTGGGACGCGGGTGGCGCTGTGGGCTAAAGCCTCAGCGCCTAGGGCTTGCCGATCGAAAGGTCGGCAGTTCGAATCCCCGCGGCGGGGTGCGCTCCCGCTGCTCGGTCCCAGCGCCTGCCCACCTAGCAGTTCGAAAGCACCCCCGGGGGCAAGTAGATAAATAGGTACCGCTTACCAGCGGGAAGGTAAACGGCGTTCCGTGTGCGGCTCTGGCTCGCCAGAGCAGCGTTGTCACGCTGGCCACGTGACCCGGAAGTGTCTTCGGACAGCGCTGGCCCCCGGCCAATAGATGTGAGATGGGCGCACAAACCCCAGAGTCTGTCAAGACTGGCCCGTTCGGGCAGGGGTACCTTTACCTTTACCTACCCTGATACACGAGGGATGCGGGTGGCGTTGTGGGTTAAACCACAGAGCCTAGGGCTTGCTTATCGAATCTCCGCAACGGGGTGAGCTCCCCTGCTCGGTCCCTTGCCAACCTAGCAGTTTGAAAGCACATCAAAGTGCAAGTAGATAAATAGGAAGGTAAACAGGGTTTCCGTGTGCTGCTCTGGTTCGCCAGAAGCGGCTTAGTCATGCTGGCCACATGACCCGGAAGCTGTATGCCGGCTCCCTCGGCCTGTAAAGCGAGGTGAGTGCCGCAACCCCAGAGTCATCCGCGACTGGACCTAATGGTCAGGGGTCCCTTTACCTTTACACAGAATGTTTACATGTGCAATCACTTATTTAAACTATTGTTTGATTATTATTTTTTGAATAGCTGTTTTAAACTATTTTTACAGCCAATTTTATTGCTTTATTATATTTGTAAACTGCTTTGGTATTGTTGGGTTTTTTACAATCAAATCGTATATAAATTGTATGAAACAAATTTTAAAATACATTATATAATTAAATTACATAATTTTGCCGCAGCAGACAGAGATAAACAAAGTAGGTTTTTTGCAGGAGGTGAACTGCAGCGGAACAGTAACAGTGTTGCATGCAACAAAGCTAAGCGGGGTCCAGTATGGTTTCAGATTGGATATGGCCTCCCCACATGTTGAGATTCCTGCATTGCAGGGGGCTGGACTACATGACTCTCTATGGTTCTATGATTCTACAAAATACATCCTCTTCACTGACATCTTCTAACTGAGCTCTAAAAAATCCTAACTCTCATCCGCTCCACCCAGCATGGGCAATGGCCAGGGACAATGTGAAATCTAGTCTAGCAACATCTAAAGGGTCACAGGTTCCCCCATCCTTAATCATCAATGTATACATTATGTATAGCTAAGGCTTTAATCATTTAACACCATCTCTGTGTATCATGCAGGTCTAAATGAGAAAACAAAAATAATATTTTCTTCATTCAATTATAAGGTTGCCAGGTTTTAAAAACTTGCTCTGTATTTTTAACAGCACCCTGACACACAGAAATTTAAGGATTCCTCATTGTTTACCTCCATACCAGGAAAAACTGCTTGACTGGTAATTTCTGTTGTAAGGGATATAAGTTCAGGACTAGCAAAAAAGAGAGGCTGGCAACACTTTTCTCATGGGGGAAGACAGAATGCTATCTAAGGATTGAAATCTAAGGTCTTCTGGTTGCTATATAGTGAGGCATCAGATCTGCATATATGCAAAACTTATGCCATTTTTAAAAAATGCATAATTGCCTACTAATATATATTTGGTTGCATAACCCTGAGAAAAATTAATATCCTATACTTCAAAGCAAACTCCACCACTAGGGAGCACCAGCATACTAGATATTCAGGAGGTCTTCTATTAAAAGCAACAAACACAAATACCCACTGGAATAGCTTAAAGTCAACATACTCAGGTAGCTTCAAGCTTCCATCAGGCAAGCAGCTCAGTGAGCTTTGTCCCATTGATTTTAAGGAAACTGACACCATAATCAATATGCCACATATTCCTGAATCCTGAATCGTCCAACTGGTTTAATAAAAAAAAAGCTTTGAAACTCATGGATTACATCCTGAAATGAATGAATGCAATGTAGGATACTTCCACATTACCTGTTTCCCTGCTGGTATTGACCTTATTTACTTACTCATTTACTATCTAGATATCTCAAGATGACTCACCTTTTCCAGCTGAGGGCCACAGTTGACTCATGGTCAATCTGCCAGGGGCCACGAACTGATAGTGTAATCCCAATCCTGCCTACTCAGAGGTAAATCATATTGAATTCAATGGGTCTTGCTCTGAGGTAAAGAAGGGGGGCTTTTAGGATTTCAGACATGGTGCATTGAAAGCCTTACCTGGGCATGCCAGAAATTAAACCTGGAACCTTTTGTATACCCTGTACCACTGATCCACATGCTTCTCAAAAAACAGATGCAATTTGACACTGGACAGAAGCAGCCCGCGGCTTTTCTTCAAAAATCTTCTACACAACAGCAAAAAGAACTTGGAATTTTAGAAGCATATTCCTTAATGGCCCACCATTGTTCTTAATTTGCCCAGGTTGTAGGAGGGGTGAGTTAGGATTAGGACCTCTCTCCTACTTACATTATTGTTGTGAATGAGAGCATAAAATGAGTTAACACTGGCAAAAGTATTCTACCAGGTAGGGCCATTGGAGATGGGGTGAACCCCAAGTCTTTTGTACAGCTCCCCAGATCTCCTGCCTCTTCCTGTCTCTTGAAAAATTGTTGTTATTATTATTACTATTTTTTTTTAAAAAAAGCTTAAGACCTAAGATGTTGTCTTATGGTGAGTGAAACAATGCGTCCATCTAGCTTAGCACTGTCAACATTGATTGGCAGTGACTGTCCCAGATTTCAGGCAGGGAATGTTTCTCAGCTGTACTTGGAGATGCCAGGAATAAATTTGCAAATGGGATTGTGCTCTGAGTGGCTGACAACACCCCAACCGCCAGTGTTATCCATCAGATTTTTATTGTTTGCGACCAATGGCTAGAAAACATGTAGCAACAACCTAATCCAAGAGTGAATTAAGCATAGGCATATTCAGAATGGCAAGTCACCAACACAAAATGCTCATTTACTTTTTAAAAGGCAGTTGACACCATCTGGGGTCAAAGCCTGTCACTTTCTGACCACCACAAGGGAATATAATGCTATCTTGAAGGTGTGTGTAGTGGTTAAGAGCGATAGACTTGTAATCTGGGGAACCGGGTTCGTGTCTCCGTTCCTCCACATGCAGCTGCTGGGTGACCTTGGTCTAGTCACACTTCTCTGAAGTCTCTCAGCCTCACTCACCTCACAGAGTGCTTGTTGTGGGGGAGGAAGGGAAAGGAGAATGTTAGCCGCTTTGAGACTCCTTCGGGTAGTGATAAAGCGGGATATCAAATCCAAACTCTAGCAAATTGGTTTGCATCAGCCAGCAGCCATCTAATTTTGAAGTCACCTGACTGACCTTCTAGAAAATTATGAATCTGTTCGTAGGTGAGTTGTAGAAAAGGCAAGACAGGCACAGTGGGGTGATTTCTCATGCAACACAAGCAGAGTTCCAGTCAAGCCACAAGGCCTCCCCTTCCTCTCCTCTCCCCCAAATATGGTCCAGAAGCACCCCCTCCAAACCTCTGGAGCAGACTTTGAGAGTGCATGGGGTGGTGTGGGGTGGTGAGGAGCTGTAGGGGAGATGAAGGGGGAGTTCTACTGAGCAAAGGGGCATCTGCTTCACCAGAGAAACAGCAGACTTGGCTACAACTCAACATCTTTGATCTGATCTTTGATCTGATCTGAACTCCCAACTCAAAGATGGTCATTTGATAGCCTGTTAAAGAACTCACCAGCCGCTAGTAGAGAATGTTGGTGCATATGGGGCCTAGCAACTTAGAAGTCTCTGGGTGGAAATGCACTAACTTATCGCTATGACTTCTGGCAGGCATCTCCCACCCACTGGCTCGGCAGCAGAAATATCCAGAGGACCGTTTCCATAATGCGGCGCAATAAAAAAAGTCACGGTGGCATCTGTGCTTTGTTTATGGCTCCATTAGCCTTTCCTGAACTGCAAATTATTTGGCAGCAGCTGGGGAAGTGGAGGAAAACAACGCCAGAACATCACGACCAATTCAAGCCCTTTCAGGCTTCACTATCTGCAAAGGTATACGCTTACCTCTTGCCATTTAGAAAAGATGGGGGGAAACTCATTAGCGGGGGAGCCGCCGCATTCATAGCACCTAGATTAATGCAGTGCAATGAAACATGGAAAAGCTTTAGAAGGGTTTTAACAGCAAAAGCCGTAATCATCTTATAGGGATGTTTGGCATGTACATTTTTTATATTATTATTGCAATATTCAAAATAAGCCCACTGATTGCTTTTTTCTTTTTCTTTTGCTGAGCAGACAAAAGAAGGAAGCACAGTGAAAGAAAGAAAGAAAGAAAGAAAGAAAGAAAGAAAGAAAGAAAGAAAGAAAGAAAGAAAGAAAGCTGCAGACCGACATATCAGAACTTCAACAGGTACAGATTTTCCTGGCATAGAGATAAGGAAGGTGAAAGAGGAAGTCAACTACTACATTTTTGTGTGTCTGATAGCTAATACAGTGGTACCTCAGGTTACATACCCTTCAGGTTACATACGCTTCAGGTTACAGACTCCGCTAACGCAGAAATATTACCTCGGGTTAAGAAATTTGCTTCAGGATGAGAACAGAAATTGTGCTCTGGCGGTGCGGCCACAGCTGGAGGCCCCATTAGGTAAAGTGGTGCTTCAGGTTAAGAACAGTTTCAGGTTAAGAACAGACCTCCAGAACGAATTAAGCTCTTAACCCAAGGTACCACTGTAAAGACACAACTTAGCTATTTGAAAGCACGCCAGTGCAAGTAGATAGATACCGCTGTGGAGGGAAGGTAAACGCCGTTTCCGTGCGCTCTGGTTTCTGTCACAGTGTTCCATTGCGCCAGAAGCGGTTTAGTCATGCTGGCCACATGACCCGGAAAGCTGTCTGTGGACAAACGCCGGCTACCTCGGCCTGAAAGCAAGATGAGCGCCACAACCCCATAGTCACCTTTGACAGGACTTAACCATCCAAGGGTCCTTTACCTTTTACCTTTAAAGGCACAAGAGCAAGGCTGGGTCAGGTGGGGTGGGAGAAGTTGCCAATCCTAGAACCTGGCAGTGGTTTTTGAATTATTACATGGCTTTGTAGACTCTTCATTCATAAAGTTCATGCAGAAGACCCCAGGTTCAGTCCCTGTCATCTACAGCCCAAATAAGACCTGTGGTTCCTGCATCAGGCAGGGGGTGGCCTACAAGCAGAGCTGGCCCGCCCATGAGGCAGCCCCCTCAGGTGGAGGAATGCCAAGAGGTGGTCCCCTGAGGACACCTGCCCAGCCTGTTGCCTCTGCCACTGGCTGAGTAGAGGCGGAGCAGTGGTGGCTTCCAGCAAGATCTCAGGAGATTTCATGCACTCCATGAGATTTCACAAGAGCTCTGTGAGATATCATGGGATTTCACAAGAACCCACCACCACCACTTTGCCACAAGACCCAAGTAAAGGAGCTGTGTGCCTACTCGCGGTATTAATTTACACTTTCATATAGGGTTCCAAGAGTAAAATTAGAGAGTCTATGCATAACATATAGACAGTCATTACTTCAATTTCCATTGCTCTATTTTCCTAGAATTTTGGGGTCACATCCATAATATAAGATTTTCTACATGCATTTCAATTGCGATTTTGGCACAGAAGCTGCTTTGGCTATCCTGTGTGATGGCTTCCGTTGGGACAGAGACAGGGGAAATGAGTCCTGGTTAATTCTCCTCAACCTCTCAGTGGCTTTCAATACCATCAACCGTGTTATCCTTCTGGAGAAACTGAGTCAGGGGAGGAGAGGAGAGTGATCTTTTGCTGGGTGCTGCATTAAAGGTAAAGGGACCCCTGACCATGAGGTCCAGTCGTGACCGACTCTGGGGTTGCGGTGTCCATCTCGCTTTATTGGCCGAGGGAGCCGGCGTACAGCTTCCGGGTCATGGGGCCAGCATGACTAAGCCGCTTCTGGCGAACCAGAGCAGCACACAGAAATGCCGTTTACCTCCCCGCCTGAGTGGTACCTATTTATCTACTTGCATTGGTGTGCTTTCGAACTGCTAGGTGGGCAGGAGCAGGGACCGAACAACGGGAGCTCACCCCGTCGCGGGGATTCAAACTGACCTTCTGATCGGCAAGTCCTAGGCTCTGTGGTTTAACCCACAGCGCCACACGCGTCCCCTGGGTGCTGCATTAGATGGATTTATACCAAATAGACCACATGTCATTCTGCTTTATTACTTCTTGTACTATGATTTCCCCAATGTCACTGCATTATTGCTGGTCTGGAGAGGCGCTCTTGCACTCCGGTGCAGTAAAAGCAGATTGAAAAATAAAATGTACCATCTGTCATGTTGCAGGGTTTCAGTTGGAAGTTCTGGGACATTCACTGAGTGGAAACAAAGCAGTATGTCTAAACCAAAACATCTGAAAGCACAAATGGCATTGAAAGCAGGACAGTGTATAACTGCCCTCATGAGCACTAATGCAGAAAAGGCCCTAAGATCATCAGTGACTACTATAGCCAAGTTGAATGGGCCCAGCAGCTGAAGGCCAAATCTCCATCAACTACATTATTTTGACTAATGATGGATAAGTCAGCTTCATCCTTTATAAGTCAATTTCATTTCTTACACCAACCAGCCTATTTTTTATTAGTCAATTTCATCATTTCCCCCTTTTTTGCCTGGCTGAGAAACTATTCAAAAAGACCTTCAAGACCTTTGGAAGAAGACGGAGAGAGATTGCAACTGCCTCTTTAAGGGAACTTGAAGACTTACCAAGCTGAGGTTGGAGTGCAGTAGGAGCTCCCTCTTTTTGCCCCTTTAGGCCCCTGTAAAGAAGCAGTCTGCAGCTAATAGCATCAGGCAGCATCAAGCCCTGATAGCATCTGGAGCATCACAAGTAACTCAGCCCCATGTAATTATGTTAATTGCCTTTAATTGCGCCCAGAGACCCACACACACTGCTTCACAGATTGCGACAATCAAATAGTAGTGAGTTAATTTAGAAAGAACTTCAACGAGCATGTAAGCCAGAATACAGCATGGTGGTACTCTTCCTTACTGGGCTCACAGAATTATCTGGGAGCAGTTGATGCCAAAGTACCTGGGGAAGGGCAATGGGGAAACATCAGTTTTGAATGCTCTACCAAGGTCCTAGGTTCAATTCCTGGCATCTCCAGGTAGTTCAAAGCCCTGTCTGAAATTCTGCTGCCAATCCGTGTAGATCATACTGAGCTGGATGGACCCAATGGGTATAAGGAAGTTTCCTATGTTTCTGCATCATGAGGTGGAAATGTCTGATGAATCCCTGTGTGGTAGATAACTGGGAGTCCCATGTAAGCTGCTTCAGCCTAAGGAAGTGGAGGGTATAAGCAGAACTAATAAATTACCTGTTTATAAATTACCTGTTTATACCTGTTTATACCCTATACAGTGGTACCTCTGGTTGTGAACGGGATCTGTTTCGGAGGCCCATTTGCAACATGAAAAGGGTGAAATCCGCAGTGGTGCGTCTGCGCATGCGCAGGTTGTGATTAGCCGCTTCTGCGCATGCGCGGGTGGTGAAACCCGGAAGTAACCCTTTCCGGTATTAGGGTAGCCAATGTAATGTTCTCCAGTTATTGCTGAACTACAACTCCTATCAGCACCAACCAGCCTGCCCCAAGGTATTATATGTCTAACAACATCTCAAGGGCATATTGTGGGCTATGCCTGCCATAGATTGAGGACAGCTTACAATAGCTGGGGCAATCCTAGTATGAAAGGGCTTTTTTTTCAGCTGGAACTCACTGGAACTCAGTTCCGGCACCTCTCAGGTGGGCGCCATTGCCATTCTAAGAGAACAAAGGAGGTGTTCATGATGAGTTCTGGCACCTCTTTTTCCAGAAAAATAACACCGGCCGGAATGAATTTGGCCTGCTATTGCATTTCTGAACTCACGCGCTGCTCTCTTCTCCGACCCTTCTTCGGTTTGTGTGCTCAATTAAAAACACCTCAATCCTCGCCTTCACTTTTCCTCTCTTGCCTCTCTCTCTTCACCGCTGGAGTCGCCTCGTCCTTGTTAGAATCCCCACATGGAAGGCTCTTAGGCAGTTGTGGGTGACAGTTCTTCCTAAGCTGTCTTGACTATTAACTTCTCACATTCTTGAGCCCCATAGTGAGAAGTGGGAATTGGCAATGTTGCCTGCCTTCCTTGTCATCTCCTGTGACATTTCTCTCTATTTTGATTGCAATTTTTATTTAAAAAAATATTATTCTCTCTCTCTCTCTTTCAGCTCAAAAAATTGGCTGATGTAGGTATGATCTGGTTAGGCAGCGAAGCAGGGCATGGAGAATTGTAGACTGTGGACCCCAATACGCCTCTGTTTCTGTATGAGCTGAGCACACCAATTTATCAAAATGCTATGCAGCTCATAGGCTGAGAGCGCAGGTGTACACTTGGCTACAAATGCCCACATACTGCATGATTAGAATAACTTTGCCATTTCCCTCTTCAGTATAAGCAAACCTCAATAGTTGTCTTCATGTTGTTTTCTGGCAAGCAAAGCATTTTCAACGTGTCTGGATGAAAATTGCACAAAACAGAGTTGATCTGGAAAGGACTTGGGTGAACTTGTTTCATTCAGGGTCAAGTTCAGACTATTCCCTTGTTTCATGATTTATTTATTTTTAATTATTATATCTGGGTTGAAAAGCACCTTCCATTGCTAAGATTTTTGGTCCATGGTGTTCTGACTGGCATGATCCTTCACATTTTCCTCCTTTGTTTCAACTCTGCTAGGCTATCACAGATGTTGCCAAGCGTGCCTCATCATGTAGGCAAATGCTGAGCTGAACTGTGCCATATTAGGAGGAAAAAGCAACTGACTGCCATCTCTCTCCCACCTTTTGAAATGAGAACTCTTTAACGCTGGGAGGTTCTGCTTCTGTTGCCGCCAGTATGAAACACAGAAACAGTTACACAAACTGGCACCATCCCCAGTGCATTCTGAAGAACTCTTTCATCAATGGAAATGGTTTTATATTCCTTAATCAAAATTGCTTGAAACAAACATGTGAGCCACAACACACCAAAGCAGAGTCGAGCGGTTTTTGTGTCCTGCCACCAGGGCACCACTGTAGGAGCACAACATTCGTATGTGTTCATATTATCTTGTATTTACGCTGCATTATGGGTTTAGTGGAAAGCAATTCTCCCCAGGCACGCTCTTCAACAGCAGAGATGCAAAATTTGACCCCAAATCCATTTTAGATGCAAATAATAATAATAATAATAATAATAATTTTACTTATACCCTGCCCTCCCCAGCTAAGACCGGGCTCAGGGTGGCTAACAACCAATAATAAAAACAAGTTGATTGAAATACAACTTAAAAACAAGATTAAAAAACAACATTAAAACATTAAAATGCAGCCTCATCACAGGAGGAGGAAGGAAAAAAGAAAGAAAGAGGGGAGAGAGAATCAAATTGATTCCAAGCCAAAGGCCAGGTGGAACAACTCTGTCTTACAGGCCCTGTGGAAAGAAATCAGATCCTGCAGGGCCCTGGTCTCATGAGGCAGAGTGTTCCACCAGGCCGGAGCCAGTGTTGAAAAGGCCCTGACTCTGGTTGAGGCTAATCAACTTCCTTAAGGCCCGGGACCTCTAGGGTGTTGCTATTTATGGACCTTAAGGTCCTCCGTGGGGCATACCAGGAGATTCAGTAGCTTCTGTAGATTGAAATATATCACACATTCGGGATCCTCTTTTTCATCCCCATTGTCCTGACAGTTCACAACAGAGCATGATTAGGAAACCAACAAAAGCGATAATAATTGCAGCAGTGGCGGTGACAGGAAGACAGCTCTGCCCCACCACACTGCCCCTCACTGTTGCTCCCTGAAGCTAGTTCCATCTCCTGCAAGGCAGCCCCTCAAGAGTTTTGAAGATGGCCACAGGAAGCCACACTTCTGTACCACCTTGCAGCGCCCGGTTTTGTACATGGCTAAGAAATGCCAAAGCACCACGGCCAGAAGATTAAATGCTTAAATATTATTTCGCTGAGCTGTTTGGGAATTTATGAATTTGAACAATGATCAATTTCCTCCCTAATCCCGGGAGAAAGCTATAAAACCAGGTTTTAATTAATTTAGTCACAGCAGAACATTGTTATCGACGTTCGGCGGCCTCATCTGTATGCAGCACCACCAGCCTCCGTGCGATAAGAAGTGGGCAGCCAGGCTGCTTTATTAGTTCGCCTTCACCTTTTGCCACCAGAGCTAATTTGCATTGAGATTGCTTGAATCAATGCCACCAGCAAATTGCCACATCTCGTAATTCATAACAGAGCCGTTCTTAAAGCGCAGCCTGAAACCATGAACCCGAGAGCACAAACAGAGAGTGAGACCCATCACTTCGACAAAAGCAAGCGATGGAAACAATTCAATTACATTTTGTGCAATGACCTATAAAACGCTCTCTCTCTCTCTCTCTCTCTCTCTCTCTCTCTCTCTGTGTGTGTGTGTGTTTCTGTAGATGTGCATTGTGAAGGAGAGCATACAATTGTTCTTGTGCTCCAGTTCTGCTGAAGTGGTTTTCCTCTTGCTTTCAGATAGTCTTCGTACTAAATGCTTGCTACCTTTTCCATTTGCTCGGACAAAAATGGCAACCTAGATTAAAAAGTGGAAAGTACGACAGACGAGGCTCCGTGAGTTCTCTGCAGAGCATGCGGCCTGTGTGTGCAAATTAGCATCACTTTTGCACATTTTGCGTGTGCATCGGATTGTAGTCCTCATGATTACGGGGGGTCACTTGGGAAGTATGGGGACAGAAAATGAGGAAACTGTTATGTACTGAAGTTCTCACCCTGGGCTAGCAGGGGGATACTGTAGATAGTTTTCACTCAGGTCCACATATGCAAATAAGGGATTGAAAGTGACGTTCAGTGATTGGATAGTTACAGAAAGTTGTTACAGTTGCATTGTAGTGAAGCTCTATATAAAAAGGCTGGCTGAACCCTTCATTTCAGTTCAGTTCTGTTCTGGCTTATGAATAAACAAGAGCTGTTTTATATGTTCACCCACAACTTAACAGAAACCATGGCATGCAGTCTGCAATAGGCATATGAAAGACTTTGGTGCATTAGTATTTTCAAAGGTAAAGGACCTTAAACACCCAGAGCAAAAGGCACGATAGATATATGCAGCATACAAAACCTTTATCTGCATTTTGGAAACTTGTTTGTTTTGTTTATCTGTTTGCTAGACATTTGGACCCCCCATAACCAAATTTGACAGGAAATCATTGCTTGGAAACAGTTGGACACAATTTTGAATCAAAATGGTTGGCAGAACCTTCAAAATCCTCAGTTTTCAGGGGTTCTTGGAATTCTGGAGCAGCAGTCTGGGTAGTAAAAAAGAAAGAAAGAAAACAATACAAATACAGAGCAGATCACCTGGTGTAGACTTACCTTTCAAACAGAGCTGGAAGATCTCAGTCAGTAAGAGGACTCATTAAAACATTTGGCCTGGCACAGAGAAGATTAGGGACACACATGAGAGGTGCCTTCCAATATCTGAGGGGCTGCCATGTAGAATATGGCGCAAACATATTGCTCCAGAAGGGAGGTCTAGATTGAACAGGTGGAAATTGCAGATGAAGTAAAAACATCAAGTTAACATTAAGAGAAACATCCCAGTGGCTTTTCGACTGTAGAACAGGCTGTTTCTCCTGAAAGAATGTCTAAACAGGGTAAAGTGAAGTGTATCGTATATTAATATGGACTTTGCCATGTTTAAGAACTGAAGAAACCACCCAAAGCCATCTGATGGGTACCAGGGC
Organism: Podarcis vaucheri; assembly: GCF_965113315.1. Classification (NCBI taxonomy): domain Eukaryota; kingdom Metazoa; phylum Chordata; class Lepidosauria; order Squamata; family Lacertidae; genus Podarcis; species Podarcis vaucheri. Next base: position 19,990,840 of record NC_138749.1, read on the forward strand.
TTTATTAACATTTCACTGAATACAAATAAACTCTGTTGTCGCCATTGTCTTTACATTAAATACATTCTTTTAATAAAAATCCACATTTGCTATACAGAACTGTAGGCGTGCTTTTTTGTTTTTGTTTTTAAGAAATGCAACATTTACTAAAGCACCTAAAAGAATGAGAAAATCAGGTGCAGCTGTGTGAACCTTTGGTACACATTTGCAATTTGAGCAACTTAACACACCCACAATTCTCATCCCAATAAAATCCAGTCACTCTGATGCTTTGAGCATGTGTTTTCTTGGAGAAAGAAGGAAAGTAAGGGGTTTAGGGATTAATGTTGTCCTGTCAGGGGGAAAAATTCCATTTGGATTTTCTTGTTGACAATAATTAGTACTGCATGGTGCAATGTATAGTTTATTTCTGGTCTGTTGACTGCAATAAACTGATGATGGTGTCAATCATTATAACCCCAACCCAGCTACAGTTCATTGCAGATACACCCCATTGAATGCAATAAGCCAGTCACAAGATGTGCAACTGACACTTTCAATGCAGCACTTGGCCTGATACATTTAGTTGGAAGCAAATCTCAATAGGACTTTACTCCCAAAGTTCTTGTACATACAACATGTCTTTAACTTAGCCAGGACCAATGTTCTTAATGGCAATGAATGGTGGTTTAGCAGGTATTTCTGCCTGTAATAGTCCCATCATTTTCAAGCACCAGCTATGCTGGCTGAGACTGGTGAGAGTTGGAATCCAACCATAGAAAAGTCCTGCTTTGGAAACAGCAGCTCAGTCAGTAGAGCATGAGACTCTTAATCTCAAGGTTGTGGGTTCAAACCCCACATTGGGCAGAGGGTTGCACTAGATGACCCTTGTGGTCCCTTCCAACTCTACAATTCTATGATTCTATCATCAAAAGCATGGCAGCGCCACATAATTTCCTGCTTATGAAGCAGACCCATTTAAGGACCAGGCCACCACCCTGCATGAAGTAAGACTTCCTTAAGGTCACTGAAAGCAAGGGTACCTGACTAGGGGTGGGAATGGGGCTTCAATCTGCAGCTTACAGTTGTGGTCAGCCATTGTGGTGGTGGTGAATTCCATGCTTAGGGCATCCCTTTATTTTCATATGTTTCTAATAGCTGGAGAGACGATTGCCTCATGCGCAGCCCCACACAAAGTACTTACCTTGTGACAACTGCTGCCTCCTACCGAAATTTGAATTGGCCTCAATGAACGCTTTCACAGTAGGACTCATCTTGTTTCTGTGGTTGTAAGGTGTTTTTAATTGTTTTTAATGTTGTATTCTAATTGTTGTAAACCACTCTGGGACCTTAGGGTGAAGTGTGGGCAATAAATAAAGATGATGATGATGATTTGCAAATAAGAATGGCATTATCTTCAGTTGAATTTTGGTAGCAGGACTATATTGACTCCTAATTCGAGAAGTGGGTTTTCAAAAAACAGAAGGTGTACTACAAGCCTATGCTCAGAAGTAAATCTCAGAGTCTTCTCCCATGTGAATATGCACAGGATTGTAATCTTATCCTTAGTCATGTCTACTTAGAAGTGGATGGTGATAGAGAAGCAAGTCCCACTGTGTTGAGTAAGTGAATTTAGGATTATAGCCGGAATCAATTTTTCTCCCTGTGAAAGAAACACCAGACTCAGTTTTCACTTCTGCTCAGAACTTCAGTGAAATGGCTGGCCAACTGACTTCCACTCCCACCCATTCCAGACTTGATAACGTTGGGTGGGGGGCAGTTGGCACTAAAATGTTGCTACAGTACCGTATTTTTCGCCCCATAGGACGCACCGCCCTATAGGACACGCCTAGTTTTTGGGGGGGGGAAATAAAGGAAAAAAATATTTCCCCCCCCCCAGGCACGGGGCTGGCGCGGGGGAAGCCCGAGTTTCCCCCCGACCCCAGCCCCCAGAAGAGCCTGCTATCCGCAAGCCTAGGGAGCCACGCCAGTCTACCCAGGCTTGCGGACAGCTGTGCGAAGCCCGGGCGTGCTGAGGCTTCCTAATGCAGGCAGCTCTGCGCAACCCTCCGGAGTGAAAGCCTGTATTCGCCCCATAGGACGCGCCCACATTTCCCCTTCATTTTTGGAGGGGGAAAAGTGCGTCCTATAGGGCGAAAAATACGGTACTTGAATTAGGTAAAAAGAAGTTAGTGCATACTGTGGGATACCCAGTGTTACTTAGAGTGAACCCACTGAAATCAACGAAGTTGTCTATTGATTTTAAATGGGTCTACTTTGTATATGACTTGGTTGGTTATCACCCACTGAAGGAGAGGCATGGGTTCAATGATGAGGACAGAACACCAGTGTTTGATATGTGTCAGAATGAAAACTGCTTCCTTTTTTGTTTGGTGATTCCCTTCATTGTTTGTGACAAATGCACCATCTGAATTATTTAAAGAGGTTGCGTGACTTGGCTGTATAAATTAGAGTGGAAGTAATTTTTTCCATTCCATTTGAAATTTGACAAATCCCCCCTATCTATAATAGCTATAATATTCAGAACATTGAAAAGCAAACCTAGCATAGTGTAGGCATGTATTTATGTTTGTTTTAAAATATTATATCCCAAGTGTCAGGAATAAAACTAGAATTTTTGGTATCTGACTTTGGTTTCAGTGTCACAAAACCTGCCCTCCCTCTCTCCTTCCCAGGTTTGAAACCTAGCAGTGAAACACAGATTATGCTGAATTTCAAATTTAATTATCATGAAACCTGCAAATCAATCCTTGCAAATTCATTCCATTGTAAGATTTGTGGTTGTATATTTGACATTGTTTTGATTTTTTTTAAAAAAAGCAAACATTCATTTTTCTTAAATCTTTACAATTAAAACTTGCATACTAAGAAGGAAAGCAACCGAACCCTAGGAGTGAGATCTAGGGAGCTTCAAGAGATCCATGCACTCAATGGTTTTTAAAGACGTCTTTCTATTAAAGAGCTCTCTGGATCTCAGCCCAAATACATTAATCCTCAAGCACACATGAAACTTCAAGATTTCACAAGCTGGAACATTTGTAGCATTAAGGAAGATAACACAACTACCCTTTCCATTGAGGCTGAAGTTGCTAATTCTCATATATTGTACAACGTAGTACACACCCCACACCCCTGAACACATACATACACACAAACACAAACGTGAAAACTTACAGGAACACTGGCACAATTTCAAAATTATGAGCTGGGGGAAGAAGGAATCACTGAACTTTTAACAAATTGGTAATCAATACATTTTACAGAGTATACAGCGCATTTGATCTTTCTTTCTTTTTTTGTCGGCAGGTAAACGGGAACAGTTCAGAACAATGTAAACACAGAAGCTACTGCAGAGTTATGCCACACACATTGTATAATACACAATTAGCTTTTGCTTCACTGTAAAAGAAGCTAGACTAGTTATTGGCTGAGCTCTTACGGTCCACACAAAGGACAGCGTTCAGGCAGCTGGGCTTGTCCCTCCAGGTGTCCTATTTGAAATAAAGTACACTGAAGCTGTTCTGTAAAGCAGACTGACAATCCATCTTCAGAATTGCTTGCTCTAAGGCTGTGTACACACTCCTGCTTTTACTCTGCACTCAGTCTGCTCCCACTGCTGGTTGGGGAAGTGGTGTACACATGATCCTTATCTACCTTGTCATTTCTAACAACATACTGTGTTTTGAGGCATTCTCCCCCAAACCAGCTTCAATCTACATTGAGAAAAAGAATAACTGGCAGCTGGTAATGTGTGTACAGCCTAAGGCAGAAATGGAGAACCTGTGGTCCTCTTGATGTTGTCAGGAGTCAGTTAGCCCTGACGTTGGGCTGATGGGATGTCTGGGGCTGATGGGAGCCAGAGTCTGGCAACATCTGGAGGGCCAAAGGTTCCCCAAGCCCTCTTCCTAGGTGCACAATAGGCAGCTGTGTTTTGTTGTCCTACAACACCAGAAGGGAATATTTATGAACATTCCACTGAACCAGTTAAAAAAAAAAATCACACTGGATTTGAATGGGTGTTAAAATGGAAATACGGGATTCGGCCAAACAACCACAACCACACAGAGGGATACCCATCCCTAAACATATTGGCTTTAGCCAGTGCTCTTTTCTAGAAAAAGAGGTGCTGGAACTCACCATGAAGCCTCCCTTGTTCTCTTACAATGGCAATGGCGCCAACCTGAGAGGAGCCGGAACTGAATTCTGACAAGTTCCAGCTGAAAAACATCCCTGGCTTTAGCTATGCTCAACACCTGATAATTCTGGGTGCAGATTCCTAATTCGCATCCAATGATGTCTCAACGTAGATGTTGGATATGCATGACAATGTGGATGGAGAAATCCATCCAGTTGTACGTTTGGTAGCATATCTGCGTCAGTAACTGTTACGGAAGGCTCCTTATGCTCCTGTGTTGGATCAGAATAATTCTTGCTTCTGGAAAGTTTGTTCCCAATAGTTTTTTTTAAACAACAACAACTGATTCCCCCCCCCCACATCACTTCTTCCCATGAAAAATTGGTGTCAGATGTTGGTGAGATGTTTCATATGCTCCACTCAGCAGACAATGTTGGATGATGAGCCATCTTTGAACATTTGACAGTATTAGCCCATAGATGTTCAGTGTCTAGTCTTTCTTGTCGTCATTCATCTAAGGCCAAGGTTTTTTCAGGCTATGATTTGGGGAACCATGGGATTCCTTGGAAGTTTATCAGGGGTTCCTCAAAAGACTAGTCATGGTGGACTTGGGGAAACTCCCCTTTGGCAGCTTTCCCACCAGCTCCACAACTGATATTTGCTTGAGTGCATGAGCACAGGGGAAACCTGGGCAACTATCCATTCATATATGGACTAGGATACTCTCTACTGTCACACCATTGGTCTGTCTTTCCCAGTAATGGGACTGACAGAGGCTCTGCAGAGTTTGAGGCAAAGATTTCTACCAACCCTTCTGATCCCTGTAACTTGGGACTGGGGGAACCTGTGACCCTGCAGATGTTGTTGGACTCTGACTCCTGCCAGTGCCAAGAAGCATAGTCTGTGGTCACGCCTGCTTTTGCCAGAGATGCCAGAGACCAAAATTGGAACCCTGTGCATGCAAATCCTGTGCTTTGCCACTGACCCAATAATCCATCACACAAATGAGTTTGGACAGGTGGGAATAGAAGCAAGATCTGGGGATATTACTAAAAGAAGGAGCCTCAGGGAGGGAAGAAACTTGGAATCTTGCTACCCTGGAGCACAATTTGCTGAATATGGGAATATTGCACACCCATTACTGTTGTCCTAGCAGAAATGGAGGTGCAGTTAAGGCTGGACTTTGGAGCAGAAATCTAGGGTCCCCTTCAGCAGAATGAGCTGTAGGATCCCCAGCTGACATTTTGAAATAAGTGGAATAATATGTCTTACCCCACTAAACAACTTCCCTGTAAAACCACTAAGCTGAGAGTCTAGAATTACAGCGAACATTTCACCACTGAGTGGGACAATCGAAGTGACTTGAAGGTTTTCCAGTCATAGTGAAGCAAGGGAGGGGAGAGTTAAAAGAGGAAAAGGGATGAGATCATAGAGTAATGTGGGATCCAGAGGTGAAGAAATAGAGATAGTTGAAGTGGGGCTAAGATTGTGAAAGATCTGAATTTACGTATGGTGTCCACAGACTGAGAAGACCCGTGACAGAGCAACAGCTGGTAGATCAACTAAGCTAGGCTGTTTCTCAGATTTCTCTGAAAATTCAAATAAATTATCAGACCTCTTCTTCATGTTCTGTTATGAGGTCTTATGATGTTATGAGGTACTTCTCATGTGCTCTCTCTTTTGGGGGGTTAAAAAAAGAGGTGCTGGTATATATTGATAAAAGTACCATAGGTGCCAGCCCAAATTGGCTGCCATGGGCCACAAAAGAAGTACTGGTACTTCATACCTGTGAGTACTATGAGGAAAAATGCCCGAGGGGGGAGGATTACATATCTTCCAACTATATCTCTGAATTCTAGGATATGTTTATGTGTGAGGTACTTCTTCACATGGTTAAGTATATAAACATTTTGGATATTCCTTTAAGAACAACATGGGGCAGTCTTCCTTTGTAACTTTCTCTAGAACAGTGGTTCTCTCCCTCCTCGCGGACCACTTATTGTTTTTTCTGCCTGTTGTAGCAACTGTAATGTGTGGTGCTACTTGTTGTAGCTTTTAATTGCATTTTTTAATTACTTCTTTTGTTTCTTCTATATTGCAGCTTACAGTACTATAATTTGAATTCCATAGAATGCAAACTGTAGTACAATAAAATCCAATATAAGGAATAAAAGAAGCAACAAAAACACAATTAAAATTCAGTACCATTATTTAATGGGATAGGTGTGCCTTCTCCCATCTTGAAACACAAATCCACAGACATGCTGCACACTACCTGAATGAAGCTCATGGACCACATTTTGGAAACTCCTGCTTTAGAAGCAATAGCTTTTCATCATTGATTCAGACAATAAAAGCTTATTTTAGCTTAACAAATGGGGCTTGCAACAGAACGCTGCAGCATGGAGTGCTTCCATTCAGGATTCCAGTCATGCCCTTTCCGTGGATGCTCCATTGCATTCCTACTCCCCAAAGGTGTTTAATGCATTTTATAACTAACTAACTAAAGTGACAAATCAATATAATGATTTTTTTTTAATTGACTTCTCAGGAAGCCATGGTTCCAAATGGTAATGTAGAGTTACCCTCTAAAACTGCATAATGAAACTCTGTGCATAAGTCTATGACAGGCCTTCTGCCCCTCACAGGAGAAGACAGAATTAGACTCACAATGGGGAACTTCTTTTAAAAGCAATAGCAACATATATTTGAAATGTTTAAAAATTTCAGGAAATCTGCAAGTTATTAGGCATTGTAACTGCAACTGTTAACTTTTGACTGGTCTTTTCTTTATGATGCCATATCCTCCCCTCCCACCTGAGTTCAACAAACCTGATGCCACCAATTTCTGAAACATTTCTATATATATATATGGAGCACCTGGATAAGACTATACAATGTTCTTGTTCAGCAGCAGAATTACTAAAGACAATGAGAATCTACTGCACAGACAAAGGGCAATTCATGAACGCCAGTTACAAGTTAAGCATAGCGAATGATCCTCAATATGGCCAAAACCACATGTGGTTGTTGGAGAAATATCTATGAATGGCTTTCTTGAATAAGATAACTGTGTAAATGAAACCTGGTTGGGTTTCATGAGACACAAGCTAATCAATGTCAAGAAATGATCAGACCAAGTAGAAAAGCAACAACCCATTTTCTTTCTCTCCCCCCCCCTCATCCTTTCTAAGTCCTCAGCATTTCCAAAAGAAAAGAATAATATTCAGCATGTGCTTGCAAAATCTGTGCCACAAGATTACAACCTAACACAACTAAGGGAGATGAGTTCCACTTTAGAGCATGTCGGACACATTACGGAACTATCAAGTCGTATCAGCTTCGCCTTCAGCCAAGATGTAGTTCAGTTTTATGATCGTGCTGATAAAATCGCCAAGTTCTACAAAGTCCGCAGTGACAATGTTGACACCACTTTCGCCCGGTGTCTGAGTCTGGACCCACTGCATCATGGCGGGGAGCGCTCTGGGGAGGAAGAAGAGAAAAAATTACCCACCGTTGAAAGCATCAAATGTGCAGGGACATAAGGCGCCTTACATTGAGTCAAACCATCAGCCCATCTACAATGACCAGCATTGGCTTCCCATGGTTTTAGACATGGTGACAACTCCTGTCAATGTTGTTGGGCTCCAACTCCCATTAACATACCTCAAGATGCCAGGCGGAGGAGAGAGAGAGAGAGAGAGAGAGAGAGAGAGAGAGAGATAGGATTTTATTCTCAGCATCTTGAGAATTTTTTGTTTTCTGTTTCATTTTGGATGTTCTCTGGGTTTTGATGTTCCGACTGAAGTTCAGAAACATCAGGAGGGCCAACGGTTCCCCACCCTGATGGGCCAGGTCTCAAAAATAAATAAAAATGGAGGTAGCAAATACAATTGGAAAACTTGCAGCAGAGAATCCAACTTAACAAAAGTCTACTTCATTTAATTCTCCTCAAGAGGAGAAGTTCACAGGTAGGAAAGTATATTTTTCCTTCCACAGATAATCTTAAAATTCAAATCACAACCAAAATCTGAACCATTTTAATGAAAATATTCCATATGTACATGGCAACGAGAAGAAAAAAACCAAGTAGGTGTTTTCCCTGGGCTGGAGGTAGTGTGTCTTGTTTAAGGATGGACATATTTGTTTAAGGATGTATAGATCCATTAGTTTGGGTTTCTCAGTTTCTCAAACATAAATTCAATTCTTCACATTCCTGGTATAGTGGTCGGAGCGAAACAGTACAAACTGAAAGCATTTGCAGATGACCTAGTCTTAACATTACAGGAGCCAGAATCTAGCACAAAAAGAGTTCTTGAACTGATCTCGGAGTTTGGTCGGGTGGCGGGATTTAAGCTAAACAAACAAAAAACTAAGGTTTTGACTAAAAATTTAACACTTATAGAGACGGAGGGGTACCAGAAAGAAACAGAATTAAGTGTGGTTAAAAAAGTGAAGTACCTGGGGGTATTTTTGTCCACCAAAAACCTGAATTTATTTAAAGATAATTATGAAAAATGCTGGTTGGAAATTAAAAAGGACTTGGAAATTTGGTCAAGATTGAAACTTACCTTGTCAGGTCGAATTGCAGCTATAAAGATGTGTGTTTTGCCGAAGATGTTATTTCTGTTTCAAACCCTACAGGTCGTGGACAGAGTGGAATGCTTTGGAAGATGGCAGAAGGATATATCTAGGTTTGTCTGGCAGGGCAAAAAGCCCCGAATAAAATTTAAAATACTAACTGACTCAAAGGAAAGAGGGGGGTTTGCCCTGCCGGACTTAAGGCTATATTACGAAGCTGCAGCCTTCTGCTGGTTAAAAGACTGGTTCTTGTTGGAGAACACTGATGTCCTAGATCTGGAAGGGTTTGATAACGCTTTTGGTTGGCATGCATATTTGTGGTATGACAAGGCGAAAGTGCATAAATTGTTTAAAAACCATATTGTCAGAAAATCAATTTTCGCCGTCTGGATGAAGTATAAGGATTTATTAGAAAATAAGACCCCGAGGTGGCTATCACCGGTGGAGGCCAAGGTTCTCAAAAAAAGGCCCAATATGGAGGCCTACTGGCCAAAATATTGGGAATTAATTGAAAGATCTGGAGATAACTGGAAACTACAGAGCCAGGACAAACTAAAAAACAAGGTGCGAGATTGGCTACATTACGCTCAAATTCAAGAGGTCTTTAAAATGGATAAAAAAGTTGGTTTCCAGGTGGAGAAATCGAAACTGGAGACGGAGTTGCTAGAGCCAAAAACTAAGGTACTTTCGAGAATGTATAACTTGCTGCTTAAATGGAATACACAGGATGAGACAGTTAAATCTGCTATGATAAAATGGGCACAGGATGTAGGACATAACATTATGTCTGAGGACTGGGAAAGGTTATGGAACACCGGTATGAAATTTACGGCATGTACTGCCTTGAAAGAAAACATTATGAAAATGGTATACCGGTGGTACATGACCCCAGTCAAGTTGGCTAAAATATACCACCTGTCTGATAACAAATGCTGGAAATGTAAGGAGGCAGAAGGGACATTCTTTCACCTCTGGTGGACCTGCCCGAAAGTAAAGGCCTTCTGGGAAATGATATATAACGAATTGAAAAAGGTATTTAAATATACCTTCCCCAAGAAACCGGAGGCTTTCCTTCTGGGCATGGTGGACCGGAAGGTTTCAAAGAAAGATAGAACTTTGTTTATGTATGCAACCACAGCAGCAAGAATACTTATTGCAAAGCACTGGAAGACACAAGATTTACCCACACTGGAGGACTGGCAGGCGCAGTTGATGGACTATGTGGAGTTGGCAGAAATGACTGGCAGAATCCGAGATCTGAGCGAAGAAACAATTGAGGAGGACTGGAAAAAATTCAAGGACTATTTGCAAAAATACTATAAGTTGTTTGAATGTTAAGATTGTGCACGATTAGGAAACGTTATGCTTCCGCAATTTGATTAGGTAAATGATAAAGTAAGTGATGACAAAAAAAGGAGATAAATTCGAAATAAATATATTATGTTTATTATAAAAGTATTAAAATTAAATTACAAATTTTTGAAATTGGTAACATAATGAATCCAAAGGTATAAGAAGTGGTGAAATAAGGTAATAAATTGCTGATATTGTTAGATTAAAGAATGCAATGCTGGGAGGATGTGAGGAGGTCCAATGGAAAGTAACTCCTTGAAAGATGATCTGAAGCATATTTAATTTTCTCTTTTTCTCTATTTTTCTTTATTTTTGAAAACTGTCTCTTGCCTGTTGTTTTGTGACTGAACCTGTGAACCTATGAAAAGAAACGCAATAAAAACTTTATAAAAAAAAATTCTTCACATTCCTGCAGCAATTTAAAAAAAAATTATAAACCAAACACCTCATATAAATGTGTTAACATTTTGTGCAAATTTCTGCCAATAAACTACATTTTGTATGCAATTTTGATTACTATGCACATGATTGCTATCAATTTTCACTATTATGCGTTTTAAAAGTCATTTTCACTAATATGTGCATGTTATGCACACTTTCCCCTAATATGTACATTTTTGTTTGGCTGGAGAACTGTATCGCAAAATTTGGAGAAGGACGAATTTCAAAAGATAGATGTGTTTTGGTTCACATATTGGCTTGAGAAGTAAGAATTAGGTGGTTCCTTATTAGAATTCAAACAAAATCAAATTTGTCCCTTGTCTTGTTTACCATTCCTTGTAATTCCCAGTGCCTCCATCCCTGTAATTGGCCTCATTAAGCAGTTTATTCAGCGAAAGCACAGCCCATGTGGCATGGCAGATACCCACATGGCTGGATGCTCTTAGAAACATAAAACAGCTACATTATACACCCTGACATTAGCAATAAACACCTTCTGGTTAGCTGTTAAAAAAGAGGGGGAGAGGGGGAGAGAAAGTGGATTATGTGTCTGGCCCAATGTGTTTCTCTTTCCCAATACAAAAACCTGCAGGTAGCCAAGGTCTTTGGAGAGTCAGAGAAAGATCCATCACAGTGTGGTGTAGTGGTTCAGAGCGGTGGACTCGTAATCTGGTGAACCGGGTTCGCTTCCCCGCTCCTCCACATGCAACTGCTGGGTGACCTTGGGCTAGTCACACTTCTCTGAAGTCTCTCAGCCCCACTCACCTCACAGAGTGTTTGTTAGCAATGTTCCTAATGATTCCTCAAGTTTGCATCAAAATACCCACCCACCCCAAGCGCCAGTACTAGTTTTCTTCTCGGAATAAATAACAGGGCTATGGTTCCAATGCTACAGAATGGCCCTGATCTGAACCAAGACTATCTGGAGCTTAGAGTATGCAGATCTGAGTCTCAACCCAATTTGGGGGCCTTGGGCAGTCATGTGGTAGAGGGATGGGGAGAAGGAGACAAATGTTTTCTTCTTCCCCCCTGGACTACTTAAACACGGTGAAACATGCAGTTGCAGGGAGAGAAAAGAAACACGCCGGTTGCCTGCAAATCTCCTTCTGCCTCTCCTCATCACAATCACCCCCAGCTCTTTTGACATTCCCCAATCTCTCCAGGCGAACCTTACGTGGCCCAGGCCAATCTTGGGCTGCCTCAACCCAATCTGGATGAATCCTGGGTTGCCCCAAATCAGCCCACTCCAGTTCAGGATCTGAGAACCAGCCATATCCAGTACATAGCCCTAGTAAGTAACAGCTACCAGTGGAGATTCAGATTGGTGCCAGGGCAGGCCAAGTGTTACGTCTCCTGTCCCCTTACACTGTGGCCTTGGCCTGGATTGGGTGACCCAGTGTCATGGACTGGCTGGATGCTAAGGAGTGGTGGGAGGCACCAGCAGGGGAACCCCTAAGGGAAGAAGGCTCAGAGCCAGGGAACTGGTGGTGGGACAGTGATGAGGGAGAAGAGGGAGCAGACTGGGAGGAGAAGGAGTCAGAAGCCGAAGACGCGACAGGGTCTAGTGAGCAGGAAGAGGCTGGGAGAGCAGTCCGGAAGCAGAGGCAGAATCAGAGGCTGAATTGAGGTGGGGCAGAGAAGCAGAGAGGAGGCAGGTCACTGAAGAAGCCTGGGATGTTCTTGGGTTACAACTCCCATCCAGCATGGCCAATGGTCAGGCATGATGGGAGCTGTAGTCCAACAATATCTGGAGGGCTATATTATGCTGTTTGCTTATCTCTCAGCCTGGTCTTTGCAACCAGAGAGAGGAATTCAGCATAGTGTTAGTAGACTGCTCTATCACTGCTCTATCACTGCTCATTCCACTGGCTGGTGGAATGACCTGACCTCTCTCCCCCCTGCATACTGCTCAGGGGATCTTCTGCCCCCCTCCCGAAGCCTATTTGAGAGATGCAGGGGACATGGGGGGGAGGGAGAGGGAGGCATTGTGTTAGTGGAAGTGCTTGCACAGGTTTCCACTGGCTGAGCTTGTTTGTTGTATCCCACCAAGAAACACAAGTCCTCCAAGTCGGTGGTGGTTCCTTATTAAAAGGAACTGATCACACAGGGGCGAGGAATGGGGGAAGTAATCAGCTCATGATTGTTGCCAAGAAACTACCGGGTAGTGATCAATCATATTAAAATGTTCATCCAGCCTCAAAATGTTAAACTGTGCCATCTGATTGAATATGCTTCCAAATTTTATCCAGCAATTGGAGAGTGCTGAATTATAGATAAGCATTTCAGCAGAATGAATTCCACGGCTGCCGAATGGCAATTTAGAAAAGCTGAATTCATAAATTTGTAAAAGTTACTTCCACTTATTTCCAATGAGCCTGATGCTTATAAGAATGAAGAACTTGGCTGATGCCCTGAGATCAGGAAAGAATCTATGTCAGGGACAGGGAACCTGTGGCATTCAAGAATTTGTTGGACTACAATTCCCATAATCCTGATTTTGGCCATGTTGGATGGGGCTGATGGGTGGTGAAGTCCAACATCATCATCCATGTCACCAAGAAGCTACTTGCACATTACTTTCCAATGTCCTGTTTTGAAATGGAGTGGGGGCTTTTCCAAAAGCAACAGACCCAGAAGTACCCCCAAACTATGTATCCGCTCCTCCAGATCAGCCAGCCCCCCAACCATCTGGTCTAGGGAACCACCCACTAACAGTGCCCAAGTCTTTGTTGGCTCTCATCCAGTCCATTACTGAGGCAAGACAACAGTCCAGCACATCCACTGCCTCACCCACAGATGTAAAGGGGAAGCAGAGCTGTGGGTCATCAGCAAATTGCCGACAGTGTACTCCAAAACTTTGGATAAACCCACCCAGTCATTTCATGCAGATGTTAGACAGCATAAGGGATAAAATCGAACCCCAAGGAACCCCAAATTGAAGGCTCCACAGGGCTGAAGAACACTCCCCAAGCAACACTCCCTGGAAGTAACCATCAGGCAGGACAGCAACCACCTCAAAGCCACCCACCTCTAACTTGGACACCCGCTCAAGAAGGATGCCATGGTCAATGGTATGAAAAGCTGTTGAGAGGTTGAGGAGAATTAACAGAAGAAGAGGAGGAGGAGGAGGAGGAGGAGGAGTTTGGATTTGATATCCCGCTTTATCGCTACCCGAAGGAGTCTCAAAGCGGCTAACATTCTCCTTTCCCTTCCTCCCCCACAACAAACACTCTGTGAGGTGAGTGGGGCTGAGAGACTTCAAAGAAGTGTGACTAGACCAAGGTCACCCAGCAGCTGCATGTGAAGGAGCAGAGACGCAAACCCGGTTCACCAGATTATGAGTCTACTGCTCTTAACCAGTATATCCCACTGGCTCCACACAGGGACACATTCCCCTTGTCTCTCCCCAACAGAAGTCATCACACAGCGCGACCAAAGCAGTTCTTAGAGCAGGGCTGGTGAACTTCAGGCCCAGGGACCAAAATGGCCCTCAGGATTCTCTCTAGGCCATGCCCTCCCCAGTTCACACCCCTTCTCAGGACACACCTATCACCGACTCTGCTCCAGACGCCCCGAAGAGCTTTTTACAGGCTGGAATGTGCCTTTAGCCTGTGATCACGGCTCCTGCTGCTTGGATGCAGGATGAAGATGTATGTGTGCATTGAAACCACATCCACTTTTAGCTCCTGCCCCACCTACCCCTGGCTTGTGCCCACAATTTTGCAGCCCCCAAGCAGGAAAGTGTTCCCTGCCCCTGACTTACAGTAACTGGTCTGTGTTCTCATTTCTCCATGACTAAAGAAGAGTCGTATTATTAATGTTGTTAATTTTAACGACAGCTGAACATTTAGATGAGCGGTAGTGTCGCTGGAAGGGTCCAGGCCAGGAGTACGTCTAGTTACGCATGAGGGAAATGGTTGGCTTTTGCAGGAAGCTTCAAAACACACCAAAGGTTTAACGAAGGATGGCTAGCTGCCTAGTCATCGAGGTCTGTTGTGTTTCCCAGACAGATGGGCTGCCAAGGCATACCTTCTGTTACAGTCAGCCAGTCTCACGGGAGACCACAGAGGGCCTGACTGTGGTGTCTATTCCCATTGACCTTCTTTGGTGACAAGATAAACCCTCTGTTCAAACTCCCACAGGCGTGAGGGAGAGGCGTTGGAGGCGACATTGCATTTGCATGCCGTTGTGAAAAACCCTGCACTCCTGCTACAGATACCCTTCCCACCATTTATATTTGCCGGCTGAGGAATTCGCCTTCCTCTCCCATACGGAGTCTCAGCCCCTCTTTTAATTGGATCCTTTGAACTGGCCTCTGCTATAGTAGACAGATCGCATCAAAAGCCTCCTTGCTGGCTGACTATATTCAAGGCCAGCAAGTCCTAGAATTCCATGTGGAGCAATTACGGTAATTTCTGTCAATTTATTGGGCTGATGTGGTTCGGTAGATGCAGACAAGAGCCAGCAAGCACCGTGGGCCTCGGGACGGAGGTCATTTGACACTGCTACCTAGACTTATTAAAAAAGTTATTTAACTGCCTTGCTGATAGATAATTCATCCATTGTAAGAGGTTGTAACAAGCATTATACGCTATACATATTCAGGGAATATTCAGAGGATGATTTAATGAAGGTGGCATTTTATATTTCCTCTAAGCCCCACATAAAGGTTGCAGCATCTGGGACTCTTTAGTTTAGGGAAAAGGCAAGTCAGTGGTATAAGGGGGGGATTATGAAGATTTGCCTTTAAACCAACCTGGACTCTGAAATCATGATCTGAGGCCCTTCTTCAGTGCCCCCTCCACAAACGGTCCAGAGCAGGGGTTGGCAAAGTTTTTGTGGCTTGGGCCGGTTCATGGTCCTGCAGACGCTGCGGTGAGCTGGAGTGCGCATGCGCAAACACTATTTCCGGTCCTCCTTCCAGTGCGGAGGAGGCGTGCACAGCTTCCCATTGGCTGCAGGAGCTTCCTGCAGCCAATGGGAAGCCGGCCAGTGTCGCAGAAAGAGGTCCCCACTCTGCTCTGTGCCGGTTTAGCACGGCACATGGGAGCTGACCGAGCAGGCGGTGGGGGTCCATGGGCAGGTTAAATGACCCCCATGGGCCTTAGGTTGCTGACCCCTGGTCCAGAGGTTGACAACATGAGAACAACAACTTTCCTGCTCTGTTTGTGGAATGCTCTCCACAGGGAGGCTTGCCTGGTGCCTTGACTACATATCTTTAGGCACCAGACAGAAACCTTCCTCTACAACCAGGCATTTCGCTGATTGAACATGCTATGGCCTTTTAAATGTGTTTGCGGGAGGGGGGTTATTGTTGGGTTATTGTTGTTGTTGTTCTTATTATATGTATCTTGTGTTTTCATTTTCTATTTTTATGCTGTAAACCACCCTGTGATTTTCTGATGAAGAGCGGAATATGACCTTAATTAATTAATAATTTAAATGTGGACTGAATTGAATTTGTCTCCTAGCCCTCCATGCCCCCATTTTTCCTTGCCAATCATGAGGAAATGTTCATCAAATTTGCCCACTCCAACTTTAAAGGTATGTTATAGATTAGGGGGGGACCCCCCCCCACCAACCCTAGAAATTAATAAATGGTAGGGTTTTAATTATTTGGGATGCGAAGGGAGAAATACAAGCTGCAGATGAATCCCTAAGTTAGCTTATGCAAAATGACCTGGCCAAGCGAGGGCCATTGAGAGCCATTGGCAATGCAAGGGAACTGTCATTTCCCCAGTGCCCTGAGGTGTGAACAGAGACTGGAGTCTGGAAGGTTGCAAGGATAACTGGGTGCAAGGTGACAGGAAAAGAGAGTTTTTAGCAGGGTGTTCTGTGAAGGAGGAAGAAGAAGAAAGACTGGGATCCATCTTGGGCAGGCTGGCTGAAGGCTAGCTAGGAGAGATGCCTTGGACTCCATAGCTGCACTGCTGTGGGGGACAAGCTCCTCTTGAAATGACCATTTAGTAAGACCTGGACTCCCTCCATGGAGACTGAAGGTCTAAATAGGTCAATATACCATATTTCTTAAAGATACAACGATCTCTGAAGTCTTGGTTCTCCAAAGGAACACAGACCCTGGGTGAGTGCCTGGACCCCCCTAGAATCTTGCAGCTATGACACCCAGCTTTTGTAACAGCACCTTGATTGCACATTTCCCCACTTTTCGAATATATAAGGGAACATAAAGGCAAGTGTATGATCCTTGCACAAGTGTATGTGACCTACCTATGCAACACATGATTCCTTACAGCTCGTACCCCAACACAAAGGCTGTTGGTTGATGCTGAATTTCCAGCACCAATGCCCGTGGCAGTTGTGTATTCACTAGAGATTACCCAAGAAAATACTGACCAGGCTTACCCTCTGTCTCCGCTTATGATATCTGACAAGAACACGGCTGGAAGTAATTCAACTCCAGGCAATTACAATAGCCCTGATCTGCCCTTCCTGTACACAGCATATGTTATCTCCTTAAATAAAACCACATCGAACAGGCAGCGTTTTCTCTGCAGCGGGAGCCGGTAATGAATTGATACATCCCAGCGCTGTTGGATGCATTTCCCCGATGGAATATTCAGCGAGTGTAACCAAGAGTAGGAGCCAAAGTGACATGGTTAACCATGCAGTTGTGAAATGGAGCACTGATGTGAGAATCCAGGAAAGTGAAACTAGCTAGCTCAGGGACCGAGGCATACATGTCACTGAGCAATCAAGAGCTACATAAAGAAACAGCAGGGGGACGAATGATGAGACAAGTGACATGAATGGAGAAAGGGAGAGCCAAGGTAGCCTAGATTTTACCCAGGGACAATGGTGCAGCAAAGAAAAACCCTTAAGGTGGCTCAAGGCATTTCTTCAGTGCTATAAATCTGGTTCTTTGCAATGTAAGAACCAGTCTTGAAGCAATGAAGAAATCCCTTGAGACACCTTAAGTTTCTTTGTTGGGCCATTGCCAATGGGTAAAATCTAGCTAGCTTGTTTTTGCTAGAACCAATGGATTAAAACAGCTCTCCATGTTTCTGACTTGAACTCCCATCAGTCAGAAAGTTTTTATCTTGTAAAAAGTCACCATCAACCTGGCAACAATTCTGCTTGAACCCAGCCTCGCAGGCTGAAAGCTGGTACTATTTAGCACACAAAAGAAACAAACTCAACAAATCAGATTTTCTCCTCGTGGCAAAACTGACCTGACCTAAATATATAAAATACTGCTAACGCAATCTGCTGCCCTGCCTCCTTTTTGCACATTTCATTTATAGATACTATAGCATTTGTAAACTTGGGAAGTTGGATAAGAGCATAGATCTCTCCGCTCCCTTAAAAACATCTTGATGAAATGTCTGATAATAAAGCTTAGTAAAAAATGGCTAGATTTCATACATGCTTGCACCCCATTGCAGCTGAAAAAATAACACTGAAAAGTATAATCAGCACAGCTTTTCTTCAAGACAGCTAGAAATGGGAATGACCTGGGTTAGATTAATCTTTGTGATCTCTGGAAGGACACATTCCTACATTGTACAGCAAAATAATTATTGTTATGCCACAGCAGCTACAAAGTAAAATACATGATTGAGACACCATAAGTGATTCTCTTAGCAATCATATCTAAAAGGTTCTAATGTAGCAAATAGGCAGTCCAATCAAAAGTGTCCAGATGGAGATCATGAACATAGCTCCCCCATGAAATTAACACCAACAGTGATTCCTCCCCCCCCCCGAAGTAAGGTATAACTAGCAAAAAAGAGGCAGCCTTTGAAAATAAGGAACCCATTGTGGCAATCCCACATTAAGGAGCTGTTGTGAATTTATAGGTGGATTCCAGATTGTGTTGGTCTTGGGCGTTTAATTCTTCACACCATGCATTACTGCAATTGTCTTAAAGCTCTTGAGGCGAAACACTCCTCTCTGATGAAGCTCAGTAAACAAAGGACGGACCTGGCAGATCTCCAAGCTCCAAACTGCTCATCACCAATCAGTTTTGCTTCAGTCCTTAAAGCCACTTTATCAAGCAGTAATATATTCTACATGACAGTTGCTTAGCTACCAGAACTCTAATTTAGATGGCTCTACAATTTTAAAATCTCCCCAAAGGTCAAAGCCCATTGTGTGCTCCATCCTTCAGTCACTGTAAACCCATCTTTACAGCCGCCTCTTCCTTGTTCATTCCAGACCCTCCAAGTGTCCCTGTTTTTTCAGGAATGGCCCTGGATTTACAGAAGAACATCCTGGTTTCTGATTTGATCCTAGAATGTCCTGATTTTCCTTAGGACGTCCGTAATTTCTTCAGAGAAATATTGGAGGGTATGGAGCTATGCAACCCCAAGCCAAGGAGATAAGTATAACTATACAGTGGCACCTCGGGTTAAGAACTTAATTCGTTCTGGAGGTCCGTTCTTAACCTGAAACTGTTCATAACCTGAAGCACCACTTTAGCTAATGGGGCCTCCCATTCCCGCCGTGCTTCCGCCGCCCGATTCCTGTTCTCATCCTGAAGCAAAGTTCTTAACCCGAGGTAATATTTTTGGATTAGCAGAGTCTGTAACCTGAAGCGTCTGTAACCTGAAGCGTATGTAACCCGAGGTACCACTGTACAACCTTTGGAAGACATCTGAAGGCAGTCATGCATAGGGAAGTTTTAAAAAATGTTTAATGTTTTTATATATGTTGGAAGCTGCCCAGAATGGCTGGGGCAACCCAGTCAGATGGGCGGGGTATAAATAATAAAATTATTATTATTATGGGATAGGACGCCCCATTTTCATCAGAGAAATGCTGAAGGATATGTCCTTCTTTTACCAGCTCAAATCATGAAGTCTGGGGGAAGCGTCATTATAGCAGTTTGTGCATCTGTTTCGGCCCAAGCGTAATGTGTCTTCCCAAGCCCAAAGTTATCCCATCTCCATTACAAACTCCTCCTAGACCTCCTTTTACTTCTTTCGCTATAAAATTTGACTTCCGACAGTCAAGTGGGAATGCACAAGGCCTAACACTGAATTTGCCCGCCTTTCCCCCTTGCAAGGAAAGTACAATCAAATCGGAATAATGGCTCTTAAAGGAACAAAAACTTCATCGCCTGTAATAATAATAATAAATAATAAAGAAATCACTGTGTTTTATCCTACTGCTCAAAATGAAGTCTGCATCTTTTTTTCCAGCCACGAAGAATCATGGAAAGTGCTTTGCAAACATTAATGAATTTAGCCTCACAAATCCTCAATGAGGTATTATAATAATTTTCACAGGGAAGAAAATGAGAAGTGAATCGCTGGCTCCAGAGATATTTCATGAACTACTGAGAGGCAAATGCAGTGAGGCAAAATGTGAGTCTCTGTCTTGCCTGCTTTTTATTGATTTGCTAACAAAATGACTGCTGTCATGGTGGGTGGGATGTATGTGGTCATGAACTGTGCTCTGGTGTGAGACTGGATGGAACAAGGGAGTTGATGAGAGGATGGAATGTGTTAAGGTAAGAGGCAGGAGGAGTCTGCAGAGGGATGGGAAGTTGGGGAAGAAGCAGTTGCAGTTTGCCAGTTAACATGTTGTTGTTATTTAGTCATTTAGGTGTGTCCGACTCTTCGTGACCCCATGGACCAGAGCACGCCAGGCCCTCCTGTCTTCCACTGCCTCTCGCAGTTTGGTCAAACTCACGTTAGTAGCTTCGAGAACACTGTCCAACCATCTCGTCCTCTGTTGTCCCCTTCTCCTTGTGCCCTCCATCTTTCCCAACATCAGGGTCTTTTCCAGGGAGTCTTCTCTTCTCATGAGGTGGCCAAAATATTGGAGCCTCAGCTTCAAGATCTGTCCTTCCAGTGAGCACTCAGGGCTGATTTCCTTAAGAATGGATAGGTTTGATCTTCTTGCAGTCCATGGGACTCTCAAGAGTCTTCTCCAGCACCATAATTCAAAAGCATCAATTCTTTGGCAATCAGCCTTCTTTATGGTCCAGCTCTCACTTCCATACATCAAAATAAAAAAGTTCCTTCCAGTAGCACCTTAAAGACCAACTAAGTTAGTTCTTGGTATGAGCTTTCGTGTGCATGCACACTTCTTCAGATACACTGAAACAGAAGTTGCCAGATCCTTCCATACATCACTACTGGAAAAACCATAGCTTTAACTATACGGACCTTTGTTGGCAAGGTGATGTCTCTGCTTTTTAAGATGCTGTCTAGCTTTGTCATTTTAAGTTAGTCTACCATTTCTGAAAAGGGACGCGGGTGGCGCTGTGGGTTAAAGCCTCAGCGCCTAGGGCTTGCCGATCGAAAGGTCGGCGGTTCGAATCCCCGCGGCGGGGTGCGCTCCCGCTGCTCGGTCCCAGCGCCTGCCAACCTAGCAGTTCGAAAGCACCCCCGGGGGCAAGTAGATAAATAGGTACCGCTTACCAGCGGGAAGGTAAACGGCGTTCCGTGTGCGGCTCTGGCTCGCCAGAGCAGCGTTGTCACGCTGGCCACGTGACCCGGAAGTGTCTCCGGACAGCGCTGGCCCCCGGCCTATAGATGTGAGATGGGCGCACAAACCCCAGAGTCTGTCAAGACTGGCCCGTTCGGGCAGGGGTACCTTTACCTTTACCTTACCATTTCTGAAGCAGAAGGGTCATGATGAGGTGACTTTCCCCCCACCCTGCAATATTTACTGCCCCATGGGGTACATACATCACTACCAGGAAAACATCACTACTGGGAAAGCCGGTTAACATACCCTCCAACATTTCTCCAATGACAATAGGGACATCCTAAGGAAAAGTGGGACATTCCAGGATATAATCAGAAATGGGGACGACCTCTGTAAATCCAGGACTGTCCCTGGAAAATAGGGACACTTGGAAAGTCTGAGATAAAGGAGTTGATTGGTCTGGAATTAGGGCAGAGAGTGCGGGTCTCTTATTAGGAATAGGTCTAGCAGATGAGCTCTGCTGCTTTGAACATTTTGAACCTGGAGGGCACCAGCTTTGCGAACAGGACTCTCTGTTGTTTTTCTTGCAATAGACTTGGGTTGTGAAGCTGAAACACAGTTAGCTGAGGCTAAGGCTCATAAAACTCATTGGGACTTCTGAGTAGATATAGGTCAACATTCACAGCATACATATAAAGCACCATGACCCCCCACGTTAAACTTTCATAGCTACCCCCACAGGATTCTGGGAACTATAGTTTGTTAAGGGTGCTGAGAGTTGCTAGGAGGCCCCTACTCCCCGCAAAGAGACACAATTCCCAGAGTTCCCTGTGAAGAAGATTTAATTGCTAAACCATTTGGGGAACTGTAGCTCGGGGGGGGGGGGTAATAGGGGTCTCCTAACAATTCTCAACACCCTTAACAAACCACAGCTCCCATAATTCTTTGGGAGAAGCTGAGACTGCTTAAAGCACTTTAAATGTATGGTGTATATGTGTGGCCATACCTAGATTGCACTGTTGTTGTTTTTTAAATCACAAAATGATGTGGAAATGTGGAAAAGTGAACTTACATTTGTAAAAGTGTAAAGATGAAGGAAACCAACATTCACAAGATTCGCCCATCCCTGTTGGAGATTTTGACTCCATAATCCATGCCATCTCTCAATTCTTGCAAATTACTCCTCAAAATCTAGGTTTGGGCCGGGCAAAATCTTAGTGGCAGTCTCAGCCACACTACTGCTGGCCTAGAGCTATTCCCAACTGCTTCCACAATGGTGAGGACTCCTGATACTTCACATTTAATTCCTGCCTATGCTCCAAGCAACTCAGGATAGATAGCTTGTGTGGAATTCTCTTCATTTTATCCCCAGCACCCAAAACCCTAGAAGGTTAGTGGGGGCTTTGCGGCCAAGTTGAACAACTCTAAGCTCCTTTAACTCACTGGCTCAGTGAGAGCCATCATTACTTAATCCTCGTCGCCAACTCTAAAAATACAGCTGTACCCTGGAGCAGCTAACACAAAGAGATATAAGAACCTTTGAAGATAAAAACCAGTGCATACAAAAGTTAGAAAATCTGGGCCAGAGAGCAGATACCTCTGGAGAGAGATCATCTCTGCCTGTTCTTGTAAGAAGGCTCCAACATATCTGGGAGGCATTTGGAGCAGTGTCCTGAGGACTGAAGTCGAGAGCTGGGAAAACCCATGGTAGGGCTGTCATATTCTGAAAAGTGAAAACCAGGACACCTCCAAAGTTGAGCTTACAAAAAAAAAAGCCAAAATAACACAATTTTTCAATTGACTTGCCTAAGATCCAGTAGAAAGCAATAGGGGAAATTTATAACTTATCTTAAAGGCGACTGTAAACAGTTAAAACGTTAGTAGGATTGGAATATCACTTGTAGTTTAATGGGAAATTTAGGATACAATGGAGAGATAAAGATCTGGATTGTTATAAAAGATGCAGAAGGAAATGATTAACAGTGGGACCCACAAAGGGTAGGGGGGGAGTCCAAGAGATTCCTTGTTGTGTGTTCTATGTTGGATAGGTGACTGCAAAATTTCAATCTGAGAAACCAAAAAACCCCCAAATTTCTGAAAAAAATAAGATCCAGGAGAAAGTGCCACCTTTCAGAAATCCACCCCCACCCCTGGACGTCAATTCCACCTTTGAAATCCGAGTAATGTCCAGGAAAATCTGTGGGAACAAGTAAGTGCTTTCGCTTTTTTCATGCCTTTCAGAATGGGGTTTTTCTACTTTCAGAATGGAGTTTTCCTCCTGAGTTCAGGCCCCTAGGCTCTCTCCTCTGACTTGGTTGGAGTTGTGTTGACTTCCCAGGCAGGCTATGTACCTATAGGAGGCACATAGGTGAAGCCAGGCCAGCTCATTTGGCCAGGTCTCAGTTCTGCACAGCAGGTCAGAGCTCCCTCATTCATTAGGTGACAGATGGCTTCCTTTGGACAGAACCAGCATTCATCAACAGCTCCACCAGACTGGGGAAGGGGAGGGGCGTTGACCAATGCTCATCCCAAATTATGAAACATTACAGAGTGAGGGCCTCAATGTACCTGGAACTCCATCTTGCCCCTGGGAGTTTTAGGGGGTGGGTGGGTGTGAAACTTTGTTGGTTAGATTTAAGGAGGATCCATTCAAATGAATTAAGAGTGTAAGCACTACTAGCAGCTTTTATTTTCAATAATGGCCCCATCAGATCCCCTTTAGAACTGAAAAGCTGAACACACAACTGACTGCTGTTTATCCTCCAGCCTCTGGTTTCAGCCAATGTTGAAATTGTAAAAGGGAGAAGAAAGGCAAAGAACAGGATGGAAAGGGAGGGGAACAGCAGGATCATGATGAATTGGGCACAAGCTGCCTGCTAGTCAAAGAAGCTTGGCATGTACACTCTGTACAGGAGAACATGTGAAGTCTGATGTTGCCGCGAGCCTTCCATGTTTCTTAAGAAAACTGAAAATGGCAAAATAACAGGCAAGTGCCCACCTGAGTCTTCCCATTTACCCACCCATGCCAACCGCTGCTGGATACAACAGTAATCCAGGTTGCAGTTGTGAATTCAGAAAAGAGCTTCGAGGAACCTGACATTATTACACGCCCCACCTTCTTTTAGACACCAGGGACTAGCTGCCTCTGGTATCAAGCAGCAGAGTTCTTCGGTGAACATTATCAGCCAGAAGCAGACAAGACGTATTTGCTACTGAGCTGTGTTTTAGGGGAGGCCTGCAGCCTCCTTTCGCTTTTATCTGGATTACAACGGCGCTGCCTTATTGTACATTTGCTGTGTTGCTCGAGGGAAGGGGGCTGGGGAGGAGAGCAGAGCCATTTTTCATTCTGAGGAGGACATATGAACTGCGCCCTTGTAATTCCCGTCTGCATTAGAGAAATAGCTTTGTGGCAGGTGAGACGGTGTTTGTGCGTCAATGCACGGCGTCAGCACAAGCTGCTTTGTTGTGGGCATGCACTCATGCGCCACATCAGTGAACTCATCAGTCTTCAAAGACCTTATGGCTGGCTGCATATATTTCCGGCCTCCAGTGGAACATCTCCTCCTGAAGAATTAACATTTGGAGGGTTAGGGTCTGAATATGTACCTTTCTCCAAAAGTGTGTGTGTGTGTGTGCGTGTGTGTGTGTGTGTGTGTGTGTACATATACATATACATATACTTATACATACATATAAACACACACACACACACACACACACACACACATATACATATAAAGGTAAAGGGACCCCTGACCATTAGGTCCAGTCATGGCCAACTCTGGGGTTGCGGCGCTCATCTCGCTTTATTGACCGAGTGACCCGGTCTACAGCTTCTGGGTCATGTGGCCAGGATGACTAAGCCGCTTCTGGTGAACCAGAGCAGCGCACGGAAACGCCGTTTACCTTCCCGACGGAGCGGTACCTATTTATCTACTTGCACTTTGACATGCTTTCAAACAGCTAGGTTGCAGGAGCAGGGACCAAGCAACGGGAGCTCACCCCATTGCAGGGATTCGAACCGCCGACCTTCTGATCAGCAAGGCCTAGGTTCTGTGGTTTAACCCACAGTGCCACCCACGTCCCTACATATACACATATACACATACACACATATACACATATACATATATACACATATACACATACACATATACATATATACATATACACACACACACACACACACACATATATACATATATGAGTCAGATCACCCAATTAAGGAAATTGGAGCTGATTAATTGTATGCATTTTAATCAATGCATCCATTGTTTAATTGTATCTGCACAAATTTATGCATGCTTTTAACAGTAATTTAGAACGGGTTATGGAACCTGGAGCTTCCAGATATGACTGGAAGACAACTTCCATCATTTGAGGTCGATGAGAGTTGAAATCCACTGATTCCCCACCCCTATTTTAAAAGGGGGGGGAGCATCGTTCCTTTGTTAGATGGTGTATGCTGTGTTTCATAGCAGACATCTTAGAAGAGTTATTTCCATCTGTAACATAATATTAGTTTAAAAGATATATATATATTTATAAAGGAGTTCATTATAAACACATAAAGCAATAAACCCATGAATATATTCATTCTACCGAACCAGGGGGGAAGGGAACAAGCCAGCTTTCACTTTTTCTTTAAATGTAAAAAAAAATAACCATAGGTGAAGAGTAAGGGTTGAGATACGGACTCAAATTTACAGCTTTTGGGGAATGGGGGGGGGAGGGGGAGAAAGGGGTATGGGGGGGAGAGTTAAAACCTGAAGTATCGGTTACTCCAAAGCAAGTCCAGGTCTTCAGATAACCATTACACAAATATTCATTAGGATTTGTAATGCACGCATTAGCAGTAAGATCAAATTTCAGACTGAAAACATACAATTAAGTGATACAATGAAACCCTCTAAGGCTTAGATGTTTTGCAACCCAAGCTAGACAGCTGAACTTTGATCATTGCCCTATTTTCTTTGAATAATATTTCAAGTGCGAAAGAGCAAAGAAGGAAACTAATCCCCCATGGTAAGAAAAAAACTAATCCCTCCGACAACCTTTGTATGAATGGAAATATATTTCAAGGTATTTTCCCAACAGAAGATGCAGAGATGGGTTTTGCACTACTTGAATAATCAGGTTCAAAGTAGTCCTTGAAGTGAATTGTTTCAAGGAAAAAATTAATTACTCCTAAAACAAAGAAAAAGAAAACAAGAAAAGTGTTTTGAAAATAAATCCCCTTTGACAGAAGTAAAGCATGTGGTAAGAAGCATCCCTTGAGATGCATCTACACTTTGAAAATAAATCAGTTTAATAATGATTCCTTCTCTTTGTGGAACTCTGGGAATTGTAGTTCTGTGTCAAGGGCTAGGGAGCGCTAACAGAGAAATCTCAACATCCTTACCAAACTACATATCCCAGGATTCTTTGGGTGAAAGCTACTGACGTGATATATAATATAAACAATATAAATTTCTGGAGTAGGACGGCCTTTAGCTCACATCATTTTATTGTGGCTTGCAACTTAATACAGGAATAAAAACTATTGGGAAGAATCATTTTTGGAAATAAATTGGTATTCTTCCCCATCTCTAACTTCAGGCAAGAAAATGTCATGGATAGCTCTGCCTTGGTCAAGAGAACACTGTTGTGTTGTGTTGTGTTGTGTTGTGTTGTTGTGTTGTGTTGTTGTGTTGTGTTGTGTTGTGTTGTGTTGTGTTGTTGTGTTGTGTTTTTTATGCTCAGTCCCCACTTCCCTTTCTCATTTCGGAAAGGATCACAAAGTTGGGTGAACTGCAAATCTATCCCTACATATTTACATCTGGGTCACCCATTCCTTCCTCTCTGCATGGTGGCCACACCTAATCTTCAGACCCAGACTCAAGCTGCATTAAGGACATTAAACAATACTAAAACCCATCACCTGTAGATAATAAGCATGCATGTTTACAAACACAGACCAAAAAAGAGGGAAACAGTCATTATCTGATTTCTGGCCAATTGCTCCCGTCCACAAGTAACAGTAGCAATTGCTGTTTCTGCATTTTTTGACCATCATAAATGAATAAGAGAAGACAGCTCTAATAGGCTCTTACTTCCATGTAGTAGTAGTAATAATAATAATAATAATAATAATAATAATAATAATAATAATCTTTTATTTATATCCCACCCTCCCCAGCTGAAGTCGGGCTCAGGGAGGCTAACATCAGATATATAACATTGGTATAAAATCAAACAATAATTAAATTACCTCCTAAAAACAGGTCAAAATCCAATTAAAGTCTAATTAGATGGCTTTCCGCAGGGTTAGGGTTGGGAACAGTAAGTGCTCATAGGCTGGGAGGCCTCTTTCATATTAGTTCTTATACAAAAAGAAAAGGGGCGTCAGGCTGAGCCCTGACCAAAGGCCTGGTGGAACAACTCCGTCTTGCAGGCCCTGTGGAAAGATGTCAAATCTCTTGTGGTCAAGGCCAGCCTAATTTCTCTGAGACCTAGGATCTCCAAGGTGTTTTTATTTGCAGACCGTAAGGTCCTCAGTGGGGCGTACCAGGAGAGGCGGCCCGTAGGTACGTATATCCTAGGCCATATATCCAAGCACACCTGGATTTGTAAGGCACTCACCTTTCTGTGATGGTTTCTCTGAGACCACTAGTGACGCCTTTGACCACAGTGCTAGCCTTTGGGGTCAGCACCACCTGAGATATAAAAAAGGAGCCCTTCTTCCTCTTTTCAATGATGGATGCCTGGAGAAACTGGATCAGTTTTTCAGGATCTGTTGTGTTGGCCCACGGAGCTGGCATCATCTGCCCTGGCCACAAGAAGGAAACCTCCAAAGCCACTGGACTGTGATAAAACACCAGCACTTGATAATCCTTCTCCCACAGATACTGGAGACAGACCTCGTGAGCAAATATAGCCGGGCACATTTTATTTCCAAAAGTGTCTTTGAGCATTTGAACCAGTTTTTCATGGTGGCACATTTGCATCCCGTAGAAGTGGTTGAAGTCCAAAAAGACCACTTCCTTGTGGTGGTCAGCAAGAAAGGCACTGATCTCCTCGAGGCCCTCATTGACTTTGGCACTGAACAAACCGTGAGCAAAGTAGAGTTCATTGTCGGGGTCTCTGGGCTTGGTGGAGATTCTAAGATCAAAATACCGTATGCCTGCTCCAAGCTGGCTTGTGAAGTTCATCGTCTGCGTCGCCAACCATTTCCTCATCAGCTTTTTAGCCACAGTTCCAAACACAGAGACAAAATTCTGGACGGTGTCAGGTTGTTCAGGTCCAACGGGTGAGGCTTCATCAATGTAGAAGCTAAATGAGTCATGAGAGCCTAAAAATAACACAAAACAACACATTTGCATTTTTTTAAAATAAAAAAGCAAGATTTGAAGACTGATACTCAGGGTTGCATGAAAATATTCCAGAGCTCAAATTACAACACAAATCACTTATTTCCTCTCTAACTGTTTTAATATCAGTTATTTTAGCATTGGAAAGATGTCGCTAGTAGTATCCAAATGGGCTACCTGTGCAGCAAGAGAATGACAAACTATGTTCTTTTCAGAAGGCACCTGATTGCTTCACACTTGCGCTGGTGTTCTGATAGCATTAGTTTGCACCTCGCAGAGTCAATGAAAGGGATAGCTGTGTTTGTACTATGTTGAGTGTTTGGAGGTCAAAGCATATTGTTAGCTGGGAGGGGGAAATGACTTAACTTTTCAGGCTCAGTCAGTGGTGTGCCGAGTCCCTGCTGGGTCGTGCTTCTTGCACAGATATGACTCAGCACTGGCAATTGTTTGGTTTTCATTCTGCAAGTCCTCGATGTGTTTGAGTTAGTCTTGAAGGAAACACACTGTTAGTCTTGAAGGCTGACAATGAGGAATAACTCCAGCTGATATCAGGCCAAAATATATGAATCCAACACCTGTTTAAATTATATGAGAGAGGGCTTAGTCCTAACACCTAATCCTGACATCTGTGGCGGAGCAAGAGGTAAAAGCAAGCAAAGCCACAAATGTACAGTGGTACCTCGGGTTAAGTACTTAATTCGTTCTGGAGGTCCGTACTTAACCTGAAACTGATCTTAAGCTGAAGCATCACTTTAGCTAATGGGGCCTCCTGCTACCGCCTCGCTGCCGGAGCACGATTTCTGTTCTCATCCTGAAGCAAAGTTCTTAACCTGAAGCACTATTTCTGGGTTAGTGGAGTCTGTAACCTGAAGCGTATGTAACCTGAAGTGTTTGTAACCCGAGGTACCACTGTAAATTTGCAGCAGACTAGTTTTGACACACACTCATGCACCCTTCTCTATTCTCCATGAAGACAAGCCACTGAGATGTGTAGCCCAAGGAGAGATATGAGGGCTGGATGGTGAGGCCATATTCAGTCCCTGGGTCTAAGCTTCCTCAACCCTGACCCAAATGTGCACTCAGTTTGGATCATCACCATCACTGTGTCCTTGCAGCAGCACAAACTGTGGCATTGTGCAGACACTGTTCAGATGATGGGGCAAAGTGCCAGGTAGACAGAAGGATGGCATGGGAATGGTTGTCATTATGGACTCATAGGATGAGAACCTATAAGAGCACCACTATGATGCAACTGGACCCTCTCAGATGACGATGAAACTGCACTATTCCTTTGGATTTGGATGGATGAATCAACTGACTCAATGGCAGGTCTATCACATTTCTATTCCACGCATCCTCAGAGGAGCAAAGGATGTGTCAGTTTCCAGGGCAGAAAAAGAGTGCATAACATTCAAAAACCAACAGCTGTAAATGAAAGGGGGCCTGCCATGATTCTAAGAAGGCTTTGAGTGATAATACGAGAAGACCAGTAACATTATATAAAATGAAACTTCAAAAGACTACAGAACAGTGTGAGCATGGAGGCAACAAGCTTAGCTCATCATAAACGATATCACGGGTTTTATCCAAGAGAGTCTTGGGACACTTCTGCCACCGTATTCCCTACAGCTCCCCCCAAAATGCAAGGATGACACCACCACCCAATACACATGCATGCATATACATAGGGATCTTTTTTGTTTCAGGTACAAAATATTGCTGTTTAAAGGTTGAAAAACATAATACCCCAGTGCCATAGAGCAGTGTTTTTCAACCACTGTTCCGCGGCACACTAGTGTGCCGCGAGATGTTGCCTGGTGTGCCGTGGGAAAAATTGAAAAATTCGAAAGATTTTTTTTTAAAAAAAAAAAGTCAAATTTTTGCCCACTAGGCGGGCGCCGGACTGTGTCCACCCTATTTTCCATCCGTCCTGGGTGGGGATCAGATCGGATGGGATCGGATGAGAGCGGACAGGCGGTCCGCTCTCATCCGATTCCCCATAGAGAGCAGCGGGGCTCTGACATCTCCCTCTCCGCACACAGTGGTGGTGTGCCTCGTGATTTTTTTCATGAAACAAGTGTGCCTTTGCCCCAAAAAGGTTGAAAAACACTGCCATAGAGGATGAATCTGACAGAGGATAGGGAGGTTTGTTACAGAAGACGGATAGCTTCAAATCTACCTGTCTCACAGGATACCCAGGGGAAGGCATCCCCCAGGAAACAGTAGTGCATTTTCTTGCACAGCCTGAGGATGTAGCTCTTCCCTCTTCTAGAACTCTGAGCAACCCCTCAGAAAACCTGCCGGTGAAGCAGGAAATCCCACAGGCAGCAGAAGGCGCCCTAGTCCCATCACAGTCAAGCCTAAGCAATATGGCACAGCCCCTTTCAGCCCTGATAGGATTCTCCTTGGGAGTGGAGTTGCAAACAGCAGCCCTCTCTTGATTGGACGCCTGAGACTCATGTTTCCTGCCAGAGTTGGAACCTTGCTCCCCAAATGCGCTGACCATGGTCCTGATCTCCAGCGACCTATCCTAGGATCCAGCCCTAACCAAAAGCAGAGCAACAAAGGCTGAGGCTCTCTTAAGGAGCAGGCATGTGAAAGCGCCAGCAACAAATAGGAAACACCTGCACGTTATCTGCATGGCAAAGAGCCCTAGAAAGACTCTCATTGTGCCACACTCTGTTTAAAGTGTAGCGTCTTCTGTTCACTGCACTCACACTACCCTGCAGCTCATTTATTGAAAGGGGATTAGACAAATTCATGGAGGACAACATTATCATTGCCTACTACTTATTACCAATGGGTAGTCAATGGCTATACATGACCTCCGGGATCAGAGGCAGTACTCCTCTGAATTTCCAGTTGCTGGGAAATACAGACGGACTTCCTGTAGGAGGGGGCCTCCTATAGGCACCTGGCTATAGGCACGGTGAGAACAGGCTGATGGACTAAATAGGCCTTTGGCCTGAACCAGCACAGCTCTTTTTATGTTCTCAGCTCTTTGCAGTGATGCTCCCAGTCCAATCCTTAAAAGGAATCTGAGTGGCTAGAGTGCTTTTCAAGCCCAGGGGTAAGAGAAAGGGTTGCATTCAACGCAGTGCTAAGCCTAAGGCTATCCTTGCACAACAGAATGTTCTCCCCACCCTGAAATCTATTCTGGGTGTTCTCCAAATCCTCCAAGGCAGATGGCCTGGGGGGGGCATGCAGGGGGAGGAAGGGAGGGAAAATCTCATTGTTTTGCTGTTTTCATTTTAATTACTTATTTGTGTTTTTATTTTGTATTTTTATCCCGTGAACTGCCCTGAGATCATCTGATGAAGGGAGGTGTATAAACCTAATAATAAACGGTAAATGAAATAAAAATTATACTAGTGGCCATCCCAGAACTATCTGGTTTTCTCACTGTGAGGGGGGGAAAGGGGGGGACCTGTAACTTTGAACTCTTTGGAAGAAAACCAGTAAAAGGGAGGGGAAGATAAGATTCCGTGCAGAAAAATAGCAAAGAAAGGGTTAAACCAGCTGACCACCCCACCCCACCCAAGTCTCCTACCTTTAGAACATCTGTGTGTCCTTTGAAAACTACAGATAGATGGGGAGGTACAGAGCAAGGTGAGATACTGAGCAATGGCTTGATTTAGGAATGAAGCGGATTCCTATGTTCCTAATTCCACTTGCAGAAGAACTCTATTTTATCCAGACCTCAGAATGTTTTTGAGGGCTGATTCACTCACGAATGTTTGTCATATAATGACTGAAGCACTGAGCAGTGGATTGCCATCATAAATCAAAATGCCACAGATATCACTTCACGTCACCTCAAATAGAGTGTCTTTTATTGGAGTTGGATTAGACATATTATGGTGAATCATCAAATGCTGGCTAGCTAAGAGCGTGCATGTATGAACCGGCACTCGCTCTTCGTGACAACAAATTTCACCAGTGTTTAAGCCACCGTCGAAATAGTTCCTGCTAAAAAGTTCTCTTTTTAAAAAAAAAATTTGAAAAATACCAATCTTCGATGTTTCCTGCAAGCGTTCTTACTCAGATCTTACTACAAAGGCAACCATGTAAGCACATAAAGTTAAATATATTTGTGCCTGGGTGGAAAATAATCTGGCAGACTTCACTATTCTCTCAGTTAATTATCTGATGATCTGAGATTTTCTTACACCCACAATCATTATGTTTTGCAAACCCAGGTCTGTTCATTCATGTGCAAATACTGTCTTCTGTCAATCTATTCTTGCCTTAGTCACTGAAAAGAGGTCCCCTGTTAGGAGAAATGTCTGTGTTGATTAAAAGTAAATAACTAGTTTCTATGTTGAAACCAGGGATGTGGAAGCTGTTGCCCTCCAAGTGTTCCTGGACTTGAATTGCCATGTGTCCTGGACAGAGCAGGCAATGACCAGCAATGATGACAGCTCCCCAACCCTGATCTAACCCAATTACTACGTCATATGAGATGTTGCTTTTCATCATGAGCTGATTGTGGTGTTTTGTGCCCACACCTAGTAAAACGTGCTTTCTTCACTGCAATCTCATGATGTTGTGTCCTCACAGCAATGCAAGGATG
This sequence comes from Podarcis vaucheri, assembly GCF_965113315.1. Taxonomy (NCBI): domain Eukaryota; kingdom Metazoa; phylum Chordata; class Lepidosauria; order Squamata; family Lacertidae; genus Podarcis; species Podarcis vaucheri. The sequence continues at coordinate 20,023,670 of NC_138749.1, forward strand.
GACAAGCATTTCTGAACTGCAATGGGAGACCTCACTTACTCTAAAGCCCCTTTCTGTTTTGCAGGTCCTGCTCGGAATGGCAGTCTTTGGTCCGCAAAGACTTCCCCTTTGAAGTTTAACGCAATCCCTGCTTCTCTGCAAAATTAATTAATGAACCATTTCCACCATCGCCTTGAAAAGGTTTGCAAACCGATTGTCTGCATTTCCACTCAGATGTGAAATCCTGCTGTGTTTAGTGGGTACAGAGTCAGAGCCTGCAAAAACCTACACCACCACCACCCCCGAAAGAACCCAAGTTAAGGGGCAGGAGTTAGGCAGAGACCACTCTCCCCTCCTCCTTTAGAAGCTCAGCCTCAATCCCAGCTGCACTTCCACAAGATGGGGCAGCAGTGCCACTCTGGCCCATGGGCATAGCCAACGGGGGACGGGTGGGGGGCAAGGGCCCCCTCTAGATCAAGTAAAACAATAGAAATACTTAACTAACTGACTAATCACATCGGTTCTTCCCCCTCCTCACACAAAAATCCTCCCCTCCCCACAACCAAGTCCCGTCCCCCCAAAAAAAATCCCGGCTATGCCCATGCTCTGGCTTAGAGGTTGTGCTAATGTCATCCTCTGGCTCAGAGGACTAAATTTCAGGTGCTCCAATGAGATCAGAGGGCAGGATTCAACTAATGAGTCCTCTCAGTGGAAGCCATGTGCAATGACTTCCGCTTGTGCAACAGCCTTTCCCCCTCTGTTTGCCCCCCCCCAATGCCACCCCCCAAAATGGAGGGAGGAGTGGGGGGAACAATCTGTCTGGCAAGCTCAAACGCTTGAACTGTGCATGCTACTGAATTCCTCTCCAGGTCTGCCCTGCTCCATCTGAGTGAAAGACGGCTGGAAGGACCTGGTCTCCTCTTACTGAGGAGGAATCTTTCAGTGTAGGTGAACACAGGGCAATCATTGCTCCTATAAAGGGCTCGGTCTAAGCCTGGCTGTTGCTGAAGCAACATCCACCTGCTGTTCTTTGCTAGTACAGTGGTACCTCGGGTTAAGTACTTAATTCGTTCTGGAGGTCTGTTCTTAACCTGAAACTGTGCTTAACCTGAAGCACTACTTTAGCTAATGGGGCCTCCCACCGCGCCACCGGAGCCCGATTTCTGTTCTTATCCTGAAGCAAGGTTCTTAACCTGAAGCACTATTTCTGGGTTAGCGGAGTGTGTAACCTGAAGCATATGTAACCTGAAGCGCATGTAACCCGAGGTACCACTGTAGTCAGGCTGAGCTCTCTGCTCCCTGCAGAACAAGCTGTTCTCATCTTGGCATGAACTGGGCTGAAGTTCCCTTCCACAACTGGTACCATCAGTACCTGGGCCACAGGACTTTCTTGTTCAAGCTTGAGGAGGTGCAACTAAAGTTGTTTTATTGCAATATCAAAATATACAGTGACATTGCTTTTGGTGGGGCCGGGCGGCGGGAGATACCATTTGCGCACGCTTCAATTTCCCCCTTCCCACCTCTTGTGAGCACTTAGGAAGGATATATTGCATCGGAGACCTTTTTGTGATGCAAATGGTATTTCTATTAAAGAAGCCATCAGTCAAATGAAAGCCCTGGTTTAAATAAATCTATTTACCCAGCGTAAAATGTTTGCATTGTATCATCAAAACAAAAAATAAATCAGTGGTTAATAGCTAATTCTTTCTCCCAAGTCACATATATAAAGGCAGAGAGATCCATTGCCAGGCAGTTAATCTGCTCAGGGTTGCCCATATTGACTGCACAGCTTTTAAAAACTCATTCTTCAAGTACAGGAAGCCAGCTTTTTTTTTTAAAAAAAAAGAACTCTTTCCAGGATAAATTAGTCTGCAACGACTATGCAAAGATAAAGATATTTGGAAACCAATATTCAGCACAAAGGCAGATGTTAAAATATTGGGTGTGTTGTGCTATGATCATGAACAAAGCTGGAGTTGGATGCTAATGGATGGAGATAATTTTCCCTGTGTCTTTCATAATCTAATACTTGAACACAGAGGGAGGAAATGAAACCAAGTGGCAGAAGGTTTGGGACAGGCAAAATAACTTATTTGCACAACACACAATTTATGGAGTCCACCGGCACTTGCCTCGTATACTGAACTGTGCTCCTCAAAGGCTGAGTACCCAGCGTGTTCCCCTCCAAATGTTGCTGGACTCCAAATCCCATCAGCCCCAGTCAACATGGCGCATTGTCAGGGATGATGGGGGTTGTGGTCCAGCAACATCTGGCTATCCTATGTTGGCTATTCCTGCTCAAGGGTATCCTTTGGACTGCAATGCAATCCCCGTCACCCATCTTCAGGTCATGAAGGTCAGGTCACCTCACTCTCTGAGTTTTATCTTCCATTTTCACCACTTGACTCAACCTGATACCCCTATTTAGATTTGTTCCTGTTCCCTTCCTCCATATTGCTACCTGCCTTGAATGAGTTTACTTGCTTCTAAACCATGGGGTTTTTTTCAGCTGATGATTCTGTAACTTGACCTTCATCCTTCATGACCTTCTGCCTTGTTTGGACTACATTACCCAAATCCATTGGGCCTTCACTCTTGGGGTTGCTTCCATTGACTGTTCTTCATTCTTCTAGCCCTGTGAAACTGAGTCAGATCCCCAAAAATATGACTGCCAGCAGATCCTCTCATCAAGCACACAACACCCCACAGCCAAAACAGCCACAAAAATAAGGAAGTGAGCCCTTAACTTACAGCACAAATTATTAATCAACTTGAGCTTCAGTTGATTAACCTACCAACTAAATGGTCTAGCAGCTCTTGTGAGAAAAGTGAATAGGGATTCCATGCAAAGAAGGAGATCCACACACAATTTAATCAATGACCAGCATGCTCAGGTGAAACATGTCTAAAGTAGCCTACATTGCTGGGCAAAACCTGGGGCTTGATTTCCGCCCCCACCTGCAATTTCCTCCATAAAGCAGAATTCCTTGAGCACTTTCACGCTACTGAGCATGAGAGACAGCATCTTTTCTACGCAACGATGTCCCCATCATCATTTGCGTTTGGAGTAATCCTGGCACATCTACTGATAAAAGCAATTTAAGAAAGAGAATCGCTTGTATTAGAAAAGAAGATGATGAAATTTCCAGACAGTCCCTGTTAAAGGTCTTTGTAGCACACAGCATTAAGTGAGTGAGGGCAACACTTTCTAGTAAAAGGAAGTTGAAATCAAAGTGTTCCCTCTTAGCCCTGAGCAGTCTCTTGATTGATGTTATCTGTAACAACAACAATACTTAATAGATTTTTATAATGGGGAGAAACCTTTCTTTGAAGTATAGTGCTTCACAGTACTAACACGATTGCTGGACGAAAAAAGAAAAGAAAAAGCAGTCTTCATGCCAATTACCGGAGCTCATCAGCGAAAGAAACCTTCTGGATCGCTGGCTTATTTTTCCACTATAATTTTCCCCCAGTACAATCCGTACAGTCCTTCCTCAGTGCAAAGCGGACTTGGATGTATATTTTTAGACTCCCTGCAGACTTTTTCAATGTTACTTTCACCTGCTGCTTGTGTAATAGGTTTTATTAAGACTGTAAAAAAAAAAAAAAAATCCAGAATCCATGCTGGAGTTTCATATTCTATCCTTTAAAAAAACAACCACCAGAAACCTACCAGCCCTAGCATTAGGCAGTTTGCTGCCACTGCCTCAGGCTGCAGATTCCAATGAGGGGCAGTGGTGCTTCTCCTGGGGGGGGCATACCCTTCTGTTGGAGGACAGAGCTGTCCGTGCTATATGGCGTCTCCTGCATCCCCATAACTACCTTTACAAACTGCCATTAGTACGACAACTATGGCCATTCCTGGTGCAGGAAAGTTTGACCACAGTAATTTATGCATCGATTCCTTCAAGCCTGTGCTTCCCTTCCGCTTGATCTGTAAGCTGCAGTTGGGTGCGGGATGCTGCCCAATTTAGAACCCCGCTCTGTACCCACTCAGCCACCCAGTCCCCAGTCCTAACACCAAGGACCACTGGCGGAGCCCCCTATCTGACTCTGCTCTATATACTATATGTTTGTTTACTCTGCAATAACCTGTCCCCCATGGATTTAAAAGCTGGCAGAGGCTGCTTGTTCTTTTGCCTAAAGATACCCGGGGCGGGGGGTGGGGGGACCTGAATTTGCCTTCTCTATGCTTCAAAATATACCTCAGCAGCTGCAGTGTGTGACATATCAAGCTGGGCACTGCACAGTGCCTTAATGTTCATGCCCAGGCAAAGACATCGGAGATTGTTAGAGCCCAAAACACCATGGTGGATATCACCATTAGAGGTATTATCTGTTAAAAAGGAAAACACAGAAGGCAAATGGGTCAGATATCAGCAATTAGTAAAAGAAGATCAAGGCCAATTAAGGTTAAGATCATATGAAGAACTTGGCCAGTATTGTAACACATGGCTACAATATGGAGAGGTGTTGAGCCATGCTTGCTCTTGCATTTCAACAAAAGAGAGCTCCTGCGAGTGCTTTTGCATGGCTGGAAGGTACTGTTGAACTGTGTTGGTACCTCTTCCTGGGCAATGGAGAGATGAGCATGTGGGTTGTGTGTAGAAGATAATGGCTTTTGCATGGAAGGAAGGTAGCCAACTTTACATATGTTGGCCCACCACTTTTGCTTCTGGTTTTGCTGACTTTTGCCTCCGCCCTGCCCTGCCAACCTCTGGCTTGCAGCTCTCAGCAGGTTGCACACAAGGAAAAATGGCCCCCTCAGACTGGAAAAGGTGCCCCTATTGCATGGGATAGCCCAGTTTAGGAGCTATATAAAGGGGCAGGGCAGACTAAGACTTGGGGCTGCAAATTGTCTCTTGCTTCAACTTGTGATGCACCCCTTGGAGTGTGTTTGCAGCAGCTGCATGCTAACAAATATATGCTGGTACAGCCATAAATCTCCCCCCACAACAAGTGCATAAAAAAAAATTCTAAACAGTTCTTACAAAATATGAGTTACGGCTAATTAGCGCGTGCCAGTAGCACAATTAGCAAAATGGCTTGTTGCCAGAAAGGAAGGGAAGAGAGACTTTGTAGGCATTTTAATTCCTTATGCAACAAAAATGGGAGCCACAAAGATGAGAGTTTCTAAAAACCAGAACAAGCAGCATAACAGCATATAAATCCCAGCCAGAGGGATGATGATGACAATGACTGCAAAAAGACTGAAAATACAAAGGTCTTCACCAGGTGCCGAAAAGACGTTTATGTAGGTATCAGGTCCTTAGTAACCTCCAATTTCATCTCTTTAAGTGGGGAACCTAACAAGGATCTCTGGTGGTAATAATCTGAAGATCCAGGCAGGTATATACGAGAGGATACCTGGCTCAAACTGGTGTAAACAATGAGTTCTTGAGTTGTCAGAGTGAACCTTCTGAAGGTCTCCCTCTCACATGCAGATGTGCAAGGCTGCTGTGTTATGACTGTGTTATGACCAGTTTATATATTTAGGATAATTAAAGGTATAATTACTGCAGTGCACTAATTCAGGCTGACCATAAAGAAGGCTGATCGCCGAAGAATTGATGCTTTTGAATTATGGTGTGGGAGGAGACTCTTGAGAGTCCCATAAATTGCCAGAAGATCAAACCTCTCCATTCTGAAGGAAATCAGCCCTGAGTGCTCACTGGAAGGACAGATCCTGAAGCTGAGGCTCCAGTACTTTGGCCACCTCATGAGAAGAGAAGACTCCCTGGAAAAGACCCTGATGTTGGGAAAGATGGAGGGCACAAGGAGAAGGGGACGACAGAGGACAAGATGGTTGGACAGTGTTCTCGAAGCTACTAATGTGAGTTTGACCAAACTGCGGGAGGCAGTGGAAGACAGGAATGCCTGGCGTGCTCTGGTCCATGGGGTCACGAATAGTCGGACATAACTAAACGACTAAACAACAACTACTTCAGGCTACAAAGTGGGGGGACTGCTTGAATGTTTGAATGTTCAGCACTTTCCTATACATTGAAGTAAGACATGTAGGAGAAGTCTAGGCTGAATTACCCAGACATGCTCAGTTTCTACATGCAAGGAATTGCTTCCCAGCTAACAACACCTTACAGTCGCGGACGACTCTGGGGTTGCGGCGCTCATCTCACTTTATTGGCCGAGGGAGCCGGCGTACAGCTTCCGGGTCACATGGCCAGCATGACTAAGCCGCTTCTGGTGAACCGGAGCAGCTCACGGAAACGCTGTTTACCTTCCGGCCAGAGTGGTACCTATTTATCTACTTGCACTTTGACGTGCTTTCGAACTGCTAGGTTGGCAGGAGCAGGGACTGAGCAACGGGAGCTCACCCTGTCGTGGGGATTCGAACTGCCAACCTTCTGATCGGCAAGTCCTAGGCTCTGTGGTTTAACCCACAGCGCCATCCGCATCCCTTATCATTGGCAAAGGCAGAAGCAAATTAAGCAAGGCTTCCTGAGACTTTTCTCAGCTAAGCAATGTAAGGAGTGTGCTCTCCAGCTTTCCAGTATAAAGTATTACCCAATTTTCAGAGTATTCAAAATAAAATGGCAATAACAGTTTTGCGCCAAACATGCATATATTGTATTGATTCATTTCATTTATTTTGTACACAGAATTCAACTTGCTGTTTCTTGGGGTGTGTGGTTCGCTTTGTTTTTTTTGTTTTTTTAAAAAAGCATTTCCATTTTACAGCATTTCCAATTTTCAGCTTTAGTGCCAAAACATAAACAAATATATTTGCCCAAAGCGCCTATCTATGGTGCATATGATCACTGTAATTATCTAAGCGCAATGTTCTGCTCTAATATAGACTGTTTACACATCTTCCTTACATCAGTTGGGGAAAGTAGCAGAATTTCTGCATAATTTAGACAGCATAATGTAGATTGCATAATTTAGACCCAATTTGCATAATGTATTATATGTGTGCATATGTGTGTGTACACACAGCATAATCAAACTATCTTCCGTTTCTATAGTGCAGAAGTTTGCCAGATCTACCTCCCAGCTTAGTTGCTATGCAGACCAGGAAGCATGTGGCGCCGGGAAGTGGGGGGCGACCTACAGACTGGGGAGCGGGGCACAATACAGTACTTAAAATTGCCTTTCTGTGCGTCATAAAAATGATGCTCAGAATAATTACTATAATAGGCACGCTGAAACACTGTTAAGCCAAGCAGTTCTCAGCAGAACATGCTGTTTTGATTGATGCGTCGGCTAGAATGCAAACTTTACTTAGCAATCTCTTATCTGCTGAATCAAAGTACTTAATCAATGTGGTTGGATGAAATTGGGTGTTCTCTCTCTCTCTCTCTCTCCTGCTTGATGCCAAACCAAAAGGAAGACATGCTCTTGCACACTAGGCTGTGTGAGTCCAAAACATATGTTTATAAATCCACAGCTTTCAAAAGTGGGTGGATCTTCTTGCAGTGGTCAAATATAGCAAGGAAGTTATGGCAGGATCAAAGAGGTGCTGGCAGGTAAATAAAGAACCTCAGAGTAAGCTAACAAGGTCAAGCTGTAGATATGATCACTCCAGCTAGAAAACTTTGCACAAAGGCATACAGAAAATATCAGATCCCAATAAATTAGATCTAATTAAGAAGGTATTCAACCAGTTAAATATGGTTAAAATAACAGCTGTATTTGAGGAGGAAGGGAGGCTTAAAGAAAGCAAAAATAAGAGGAACCTGGTAACTTCTTATATCTCTTTTCAGTGTTGGGAAATCCAGGACAGGGAATGGATAATACAGTGGTACCTCAGGTTACATACGCTTCAGGTTACAGACTCCGCTAACCCAGAAATAGTGCTTCAGGTTAAGAACTTTGCTTCAGGATGAGAACAGAAATCGTGCTCTGGCGGCGTGGCGGCAGCAGGAGGCCCCATTAGCTAAAGTGGTGCTTCAGATTAAGAACAGTTTCAAGTTAAGAACGGACCTCCGGAACGAATTAAGTACTTAACCTGAGGTACCACTGTATGTAATTATGAAGACATGAAATTAATGTTTTTAAGGAAAAGTCAAAAGCTTTAAACAAAACGAAGAATAAATCAAATGCCAGTCAAAGTATCTGCCCCAAAGATGTAGTATCTTCCCACTCCACAGCACACAGGATTTTCTTATCTATACTCACAATACCCAGAAGGAATGAGTGCCATTAGCTTCATGGTAATCTGCATGTATCTCTGAGCAAAACTACACATTACTTTTTTTAAGGGGCACTACATTGTTTAGCACGGCAGCAATGGCGCTTTTGAACTCCCAGCTTATTGATGCCAGGCAAATATCTTAACTGTATTCTTTTTGGCACCTGCTGAAGACATTCTCATTTAGACAAGCCTACTCAAAGGTTTGGGGACTTGGGTGGTTCTGTGGATTAAACCTCAGAGCCTAGGACTTGCCGATCAGATAGTCGGCGGTTCGAATCCCCGTGACGTGGCGAGCTCTTGTTGCTCGGTCCCTGCTCCTGCCAACCTAGCAGTTCGAAAGCATGTTAAAGTGCAAGTAGATAAATAGGTACCACTCTGGTGGGAAGGTAAATGGCATTTCCGTGCGTTGCTCTGGTTCGCCAGAAGTGGCTTAGTCATGCTGGCCACATGACCCAGAACTGTACGCCAGCTCCCTTGGCCAGGAAAGCGAGATGAGCGCCGCAACCCCAGAGTTGGTCACGACTGGACCTAATGGTCAGGGGTCCCTTTACCTTTACCTTTACCTTACTCAAAGGTTTATAAAGTTTGTGTGAGTTTTAATTTATTTTAGTCTGTCCTATTGGAGAAGGGGACGACAGAGGACGAGATGGTTGGATAGTGTTCTCAAAGCTACCAGCATGAGTTTGACCAAACTGCGGGAGGCAGTGGAAGACAGGAGTGCCTGGCGTCCTCTGGTCCATGGGGTCACGAAGAGTCGGACACAACTAAATGACTAATCAACAATAATTGCGGTTTTAACTTTCTGTTACTTTCTTTATGTTTTAAAATTACGGCAGTTTTATTCCATCTTCCCAACATTTCTCAAACTGCTGATTTTGTTTTGTCTTTTACACAATGCAAAAGTCGCTTCTCAATGCTGTAGATCAAAGCATACCCTGTGGATGTGAGCTTAATCTGTAATGTCGTAAAAGATTTTCCAAGCCAGCTTTGATGCCATATGGATCACTGCATACAGAACATAACACTGCTACTTGTATTTGTCCTGAAAGACAATTCTCAGTGTTTGATAATTATTAATTTTTAAATTTAATAGTGTTTGTATTTTTGTAAGTGACTTCTGGAAGTCTAGCAGGATATAGCGGAAGCCTAGTGCTCATTTCTGTGTTATTTGCTGCCGGAAAAAAACTTCTGCTTGTGATCCCATTAAATCACAAAACCATGGCAATTTTGTCCCAGTTGTTTTCATGATCACACCACTACTACTCTCATGACAAAATTTGGGGTAGCATCCTTGGCTGGCCAAACCTCCCCACACAACACATTCTTTCTGAATAAAGCTGCTCTCTCTACTTGTGCTGTTACAAATAACCTCTAACTCTGAAATTCAAAGAAATTCATAGGTCTGTTATACTGTGCCTTCTGCAGACAATGATGTTGGGTGTGTGTCATGCACTGCATAATGGAATGTATCTTCATGAGGGTAAAAAAACACACAACTATTTCCAAATACTGAGATCTATTTATATCAATTGCCGGAGTTTGCCTCGTTAAAATGGCTTGCCAATTGTACCTACCGTACATTTGTGCTGATTAGCTCAAGGCCAGAAATAAGAACAGGCAATGCATCTCAAAAGGCTTTGGGCATAATCTGCTACTTTGTGCAGGAAAACCTCCCGCTAGATGAGCTTTCCCCATGCTGGAAACTTTAACCTAGTCAGGGCTGATGGGAGTTGTAGTCCAATACATTGGGAGGTCACCAGCTTGCAGAAGGCTGTGCTAGATGGTGTCCATTGCCTGTCTTTGTCCTGGCAAGATTTCCTGAATCACTACTTGAATTGTCAGCAAACCCCTGAGCAGTGCAATCCTTGATACGTCTAATAATGTGCCGTGAGAATGGAGAGCAGGGGCAGACTTGGAAGTTGCCCACTGTCAGGCTTTGGGGGATCAGATCCCTCCCCTGGTGGCAGTAAATAAGCAGATCAAATGAAAGGAGCATTCTTACCAGTTAGTTTCTTTAATAATCACAGTGAGAAACAAAGGAATGCATATCTCTCTAGAAATGGTGTTGCTCCCAGTAAAGGTTTACCCCCTCCATCCCCATTAATCTACGTCACTCCTACGTCGGGTAATCTGAGCTTGTTGCCGCTGTGCTCTCTGTTCTATCACTCTCAAAGTCTGTCTAGTCTTAGGCGAAGGGGGGGTTAGGAATGCTGTCCAAAGGCACTGAATCTGCCAGTTGTCTCTCTCCTGGTGTTTCTTCTTCTAGCTGTTCCTCACCCAGTATTTCCCAGCTTTTCCCTTCTGGACAATGCCCCTCTGCAAACCACTGCTCTAAATCAATACTGTCTTCCTGCCCTTAGGAAGGTTGAGGAAAAGGGGGGTGGCTCCCACCATCTCCTCAGTCCAGCGCTTGACACCCGCCAATACTTTCCAAATCCTCCACTTGACGTCATCGTCTGCTGTTGGGACACATGGACCTCCAGGGGCAGAGGGAGGCAGGCAGCAATGTGAGAGCTTGCCCCTGTGTTGCCATCTCCACCCAAATAACATGTGTAGAGAATTAGACATTTTGAAAAGTTATTATTGCATTTTGAGTTGACTTGTAAGACACCTTAGAATGATTTCGGTCCTTCAAGGTGAGATACACATGGTTTCAAAAATAAATAAGCAACTAGATTGCTAGACTGATGCAATGCTGAGAGAAGGGAAGGAGGGGATTTTCTGATGGCAGCCAAGAACTTAGCTCTGCTTCCAGCTGGATCTTACTCCCCCTCCCCCCCATCCCGCCATGCATTTATAAAACGTGCTAATGAAGAAAATGTGTTAATCAAGCTAAATCAAGGATAGGCAAGAGGGGTTTTCTGGTGGCAACAGAAAACAATGATCAAGATAAATCATGGAGGAAGGGATTTTTTTTCCTGGTGGCAACTAAGAACTTATCTCCACTCCCTGCTGTATTGAGATCACTTTGCGCACATTTATAGAATGTGCTAATGAAGAAAATGACGGATTTATCTATGCTGTGTTAAGCTAGATTGTGGATGGGGGGGAGAGGGGTTTTTCTGGCGGTTCCAGAAGCTATGTTTAAATCTCTCCATTTTAATTGTTTTAAACTCTTTTTAATTATAGTATGTGTAAGTCACCTTGAGACAGTGGTTTAGAAGGGTGATTAATAAATTAAGCATAGAAATAGTAATTATAACGATACATTTGTAAAATGTGCTAATGAAGGAAACGAACAATTCACCTGCCCTGTGTTAATCAAGCTGAAACTAAACGCACGTGAAAATGCTTTCGGCGTTGCATTTGATATTCATGCTAACAGCAAGATGGTCTCGGAAGGAAAATAAGTATCCCTGAGACAATTCTAGGCACATTTTTTCAAGTTTGCCAAGTGCTGGCTTCCAGGTGACGGCCCTTGTTAGGGTTTGCTTGTCTTTTCCATGTTATTTTTGGGTTTCCTCCTTCACACAAACATATACCCTTTTGGATGTACACACACAGAGGCAGACAGAGATTTAAGACGGTAAAAATAAACTTGCTGAGTTTATTCTCCAGTGACTCATAGCAAAGAGCAAAGGTAGACTAGAATAAAAAATTGTAGAGTTCAAAGGGACCCCTTGGGTCATCTAGTCCAACCCCCTGCAATGCAGGAACCTTTTCCCCAACGTGGGTCTCGAACCCACAGCCCTGAAAGTTCGAGGCTCCTGCTCCAACGACCAAGTTATTCCAACAGAGGAGGGAAAAAGCAGCAAGAATATTGATTGCAAAGTATTGGAAGACACAAGATCTACCCACCCTGGAAGAATGGCAGATGAAGGTGATGGACTACATGGAATTGGCAGAAATGACTGGCAGAATCCGAGACCAGGGAGAAGAGGTGGTGGAAGAAGACTGGAAGAAATTTAAAGACTACTTGCAGAAATACTGTAAAATTAATGAATGTTAAAGGGATGTTGGACTGAAAATAAGCGGTATTGGTAAAAAGATTAACAAGAATATGTAAATACGGATTGACAATGGTTGAAAATATATAGTTATAATAGGTTAAGATATTGAGTAAAGATAAATGATAGAGGGTAAGGATTTGCTGAATTAACCACGTGAACTGGAATACAAAAAAAGGGGGTGTGAGGAGGTCAGGAAACAAGTAAATGAAATATAAGATATGAAAATATTGATTTCTTTTTGACTTTTTTTTACTTTTTATGTATTTTGTCTGTGTATTTTTGTATCTTTTTTTCTTTTATTATTGTTATTCTTTTTTATTTCTTATTTTTAATTTTGTAACCTTTTATTGTTTGTAAAATTTCAATAAATATCATTTTTTAAAAAAAAACAACAGAGGAGGAAAAAAGAATGGGGAGCTGTTGATTCCCCCCCCCCCCCGTTTTCAAAATGATCAGGAATATCTAACCAGCATTGGTCAAGACTAAGACTTCTATACACATATTCACATAAGAATAAGGCCTTAGAAGCATAGAATTGTAGGCTTGGAAGGGAGCATGAGGTTCAGCCAATCCCACCCCATGCAATTCAAGAATCTTTTACCCAACATGGGGCTTGAACACACAACCCTGAGATTATGAGTATCATACTCTACTGACTGTCAGGGACCGTGCTGAGGAGCGCTGCACTGAGGAGGAATGGTGGGAGCCATCCCCTCTCCTGTTCCTGCTCCTGAATCTTCCCAGGAGCAGGAGGACAGCATAGATTTGGAACAGTTGTTTGCAGAGGGGCATAGTTCAAAAGGCAGAAGCTGGGAAATACTGGGTGGGGAACAGCTAGGAGAAGAAACACTGGAAGAGAGAGAGTTAACAGATTCACAGTAGTTGGGCAGCATTCCTCCACCGCCCTCCCCAAGGTCGAGAAGAGCTCAGAAAGTCTCGGAACAGAAAACGCACAGGGTACAAGCTCAGATTACAAGATGTAGGAGTGACGTAGATTAATAGGGATGGAGGGGTGTAAGCCTTAATTGGGAGCAACGTCATTCTACCAGAGAAGAATGGCAAATTAAGCTGCTGGAATATCCCGAAAAGGCAAAACTGACCGGAAGGCTCAGGAACCAAGAGGACAAAAACTTAAAGAAAGAATGGGGAAGTTTTATAATTCATTTAGGAGACCACTGTCTCCTATTAGCAGGATTCTAATAACACTTGTAATGTAACATAGACTACGGACAATATGGAGAGATACAAAATATGGATGATGAAATATTATGCAGTTGAAAATTTTGACAATAGGACCCAGGGAGGGGATGGTGGGAAGTCTGGAGATTTGGAGAAATCTCTGAACATGAACATGTCATGTATTTGGTATTGTTATAACTTCAAAATTGTAAAATCAAATAAAAATCATTTTTTTAAAAAAATGGTTTTGCTTATTAATCAAGCGCAACCTAGGCCTTTACATCTAGGCCACATGACACATCCTTTCAGCACTAAACCTTGGCTTTTGTCCTTCTCACTCTCTAAGAACTGGAGGAGGGGCCCCACCCATTTGTCATCTGGTCCATAGCCCTCTCTCTTGCTTTCTTAATGGCCCCTTTGTTCTCTGAATACTTTCTGAATCCAGGGACTAAGTGTCTGGTACCCCAGTGTTCCCCAACCTTGGGCCTCCAACTGTTTTTGGACTACAATTCCCATCATTCTTGACCACTGGTCTTGCTAGCGAGGGATGGTGGGAGTTGTAGTCCAAAAACAGCTGGAGGCCCAAGGTTGGGGAACACTGTGGTACCCAGTTTAACACCCCAAGTCTTGATTAAACTCTAAAACTTACTAGAGGCAAGAATTTAGAGGAGTCCGGCACCCAAAAACTCATAAAACTATACTTAAAATACTGGCTTTCACCTGTCTATGTATACCCATTTCTCTGTGTTTATACAAACTTACATAAAGTTAATAATTCACCAACAGATGGCTAATCAGTTAAAAGGATTTCATCAGTTGACAGCCCTAATAGAAAAACTGTACTGCTGAATCTTTTCAACACAGGTGTTCAATTCTTAATGATTTTTTTAAAATTGCCTGCAACATGTAGAAAGCTCAGTATGTGCATTTTATTCTTTGCAAAACAAATCTAAATTATCCTGCTTTTAATTGCCCTTTAATTGTTCTTCAGAAACATTTGCACCGCCGCCTTAGAAATTGTCCGGCTTTCAGTTCTGTGTTGCACACTGCATTGTGCTTTTATGATATGTAAGCCACTTTGTGTGGGCAGTGCTCAGAATGGCAGACTAGAAATGAATTTATAATAACAATAATTAAAAGCAAAGCATACTAAAATCACAAGCCCTCTGCCATTGTAATCTCAGGTCCTCAGACTCACATCGTGCAAAAATGTCCCAAACCTTCTGCAAAATGGCTGGATTAGAAAAGTTTCTCTGTAGAGTTCTGGTAGTTCTATTTAAATAGCCAGGGTGAATTAATGTAGGCTGGGATGGGAGGAAGCCCCTATGAACCTTCTATTGAATGTCTGCTTTCGAAAACTGGGTTACAAGTCAAAAGCAGGGGGTCCAGTGTGTGTACATTAATATGCAAATGTGCTCAGACTTCTGTCCTGGAGTAAATTTGTGGGTCAGGAAATAATAATACTAACAACAACAACAACAACAAATTCTTCAAATACCAAAGATTCTTCAGCTATCTGAAGAAGTGTGCATGCACACAAAAGCTTATACCAAGATCAAACTTAGTTGGTCTCTAAGGTGCTTTTTATGGGGGCGGCTAGGGGTGCATTGGAAGATGGCCGGCAATACCGTCTCCCCGGCTCACACAAGGTAATTAAGAGGCTAATATGGGAGTAATTAGCCTCCCGAGTTTTCCCAGGGGATTGGGAAAACACTGCCTCGCCTGCTGTGCCCATAAATCACCCCCGAGTTCGAAAGAAGGAGGGGGTGAGGGCACTAGACACTTAGCAACTATTCTATTCCGAACTTTAAAAGGGAAAGCATAATGCCGGTGGTTAACAAAATAGGTTTAAAGACTGTCTCAAGGAAAATCTTTAAAAATGTAGTATAAACACTGACAATTGGGAAACACTGGCCTGAGAGCGCTCCAGTTGGAGAACAGCCTTTACCAAAGGTGTCATGGGCTTTGAAGACTCTCGAACTCGGGACGCAAGGGAGAAACATGCTAAGAGGAAGGCACGCTTGGAAAATCCACACCGTGATCAACTCCCGCCCAGAAACCAATGTCCTCACTGTGGAAGGACGTGTGGATCCAGAATTGGCCTCCACAGTCACTTACGGACACATTGTTAAAACCGTGTTTATGGAAGACAATCTTACTCGGCTATGAGTGACCACCAAAAAGAGAGAGAGTAATATTTTATATCCAAGACGTATCAGAGTCTCTATCGCTTACAATATATCTGTATCTAGCTAGCTAGTTGGGCATGTTATGTGCCATCAAAAATTGTTAGCTCTCCCCCCCCCTTCTGAAACAAAAAGAAGAAAATACTGAAACAAACTGTGTTCAGCAAAGATACCAAGCATCTGTTAGGTCAAAACCACCCAGTTTCCTGCTGTGGAATCTTTAAAAGAATGAGAGATGAAAGGGACTTCAGAGTCCAGTACTTTGCTTCTACCACAAGTCCCAGAAAACTGTAGCATGTGGCCAAGAAGACGCACTGGGATACAGCCAACTTATTTTAAGCCACTTTGAAACCTTTATGCTTATTCTTAGCAATTGTCTGAAAACGTTACCTGAAATGTTCATACAACTTTTTCTTTTTTGGGAAAAATATACTGCAGAGAATTTATATTAACAAAAATGCCTGGTGCCCTTGAGCTAATATTGGACTACAGCTCTCACCATCCTTTATCATTGGACATGCTGGCTGGGACTGATGGGAACTGTGATCCAAAACATTTGGAAGGCACCAGCGTGGTGATGGTTGATCTGCAAAGTAAATGGGAGCCAAACCCAGGCACATTTAATGCTGCAAGAACATTGGGTACACATTATTATTATTATTATTATTATTATTATTATTCACATCTCCCATTTCAAACGGGACGCGGGTAGCGCCGTGGGTTAAACCACAGAGCCTAGGACTTGCCGATCAGAAGGTTGGTGGTTCGAATCCCCGCAACGGGGTGAGCTCCCGTTGCTCGGTCCCTGCTCCTGCCAACCTAGCAGTTTGAAAGCACATCAAAGTGCAAGTAGATAAATAGGTACCGCTCCGGCGGGAAGGTAAACGGTGTTTCCGTGTGCTGCTCTGGTTATCCAGAAGCGGCTTAGTCATGCTGGCCACGTGACCTGGAAGCTGCACGCCAGCTCCCTCGGCCAATAAAGCGAGATGAGCGCCGCAACCCCAGATTCGGTCATGACTGGACCTAATGGTCAGGGGTCCCTTTACCTTTACCCATTTCAAACAACTCCTCCCAACCCTGCAATAAAGAACTCCATTTCTAGATGACCTTTGGGGTTCCTTCCAGCTCTACAATTCTATGGTTCTATTTTAGTTGTGCACCAGGACCTGGAATGGCTGAAACTTTGCCATTTAATTTATTCCCAGCACAGCATGTAACAAACATGATGGCTTCAGCTTAATCTGTTTGGGTTTTTTTCCTTGCTTTAATTAGATAGCAGTGTCTCTTCCCCACCCACCTCAAGTTTTTAGGTTCCTGCTTTCTTTTATTCACCAACCTGACTGCAGAACAATATGACACTGCAGGTGTCTGCTGAAATATTCTGTTTGTTTATCTGTTTTTACAGTTTTATTTTGCTTTTGTTGGGAGGCTAATAAGGAGCAATTAAAACATGGCCTTCTGCACGGCCCTCTCCCCTTGCTTTTGTGCTTTTTCCACATTAACAGACTGCTCCATCCACTCCATCCACTGCCGTGGCGGAGGAAAATGGCGGGTAGCACGGCAGCGAGCAGCTCCTGAAACTAGCCAGAGCCAAGTGCATTAACAGGCTGGCTCCGGGCTGCTGAGGCTGCAGCTGCCATGTTTACCCGGGGACAGATTTGCAAATCTGGGGACATCCCGGGGACGGAATTTGTCCCGGGACAGATTTCCAAATCAGGGAACTGTCCCCGGGAACCGGGGACGTCTGGTAACCCTACACTGAAAGCCTTATTGTCCATGAATTTGTTCCCTTCTAAAGCCGTCCAAGTTGATGGCCATCACTTCATTTCCTCCTGCTGGAGCAAGTTATGTGCTGTGTGAATAATTGTTTTCTTTTATCTGTCCTGAAGATTCTTCAAACATTCAGTTTCACTGGATAGTCACAAGTTCTAGTGCTATGGGAGCAGGGCAAAAACTCTTCTCCAGCAACTTTCTCCATGCCATGCATAGTGTCACCTCTTACATTTACTCTAAGATAACATCAAAGTGCAAGTAGATAAATAGGTACCGCTCCAACGGGGAGGTAAACGGCATTTCTGTGCACTGCTCTGGTTCGCCAAAAGTGGCTTAGTCATGCTGGCCACATGACCCGGAAGCTTTACACCGGCTCTCTTGACCAATAAAGCGAGATGAGTGCCGCAACCCCAGAGTCGGTCACGACTGGACCTAATGGTTAGGGGTCCCTTTACCTTTACTAAAAAGTCACAATAAGCTGCAAAAGTGACCCTTTTCTGAAGCTTTTCCAACTTTATGATCTCCTTTTTGAGGAAAGAGGACCAGAGATGTATTCCAGACATGGTCACATATTTGCATCACAGCATTATGATATCAGCGGGAGGAGAACCATGAGCACCTTCAAGGAAAGGTGGGGAACAAATGCTAAATCAATACATAAAATTCGGTGTGGAAGGGGGCATAGTCCAAGCAGAATAGAGTCATGTGTCTGGAAGCTGAAAAGTCAGGTGGCACATCAGAGATAAGCTATTGCCACAGCAGCTTTTGTAGGAAATGGCTTATTTTATTGACTGTTCAAAGTGGTCTGACCACAGCAGTCTGTTTATACTGCAGCTGTGTACTGAAACATTCACCTGGTAGCTATAGGCACCAGGGAATTCCATCCAGGCGAGAGCACTGAATTCCATGCTGGAGAGGAGGGCAACCAAAATGGTCAAAGGCCTGGAAACGATGCCTTATGAGGAACGGCTAAGGGAGCTGGTCATGTTTAGCCTGGAGAAGAGGAGGTTAAGGGGTGATATGATAGCCATGTTCAAATATATAAAAGGATGTCACATAGAGGAGGGAGAAAGGTTGTTTTCTGCTGCTCCAGAGAAGCGGACACGGAGCAATGGATCCAAACTACAAGGAAGAAGATTCCACCTAATCATTAGGAAGAACTTCCTGACAGTAAGAGCTGTTCGACAGTGGAATTTGCTGCCAAGGAGTGTGGTGGAGTCTCCTTCTTTGGAGGTCTTTAAGCAGAGGCTTGACAACCATATGTCAGGAGTGCTCTGATGGTGTTTCCTGCTTGGCAGGGGGTTGGACTCGATGGCCCTTGTGGTCTCTTCCAACTCTATGATTCTATGATTCTATGAATTGAACGGGCTGGAGGAAGAAAGCTGGAGCATTCTGCTGCTTTTCTGCATCCAGCATTGCTCATTTACTGCGTGGTTGGAGAACCTCCAGACTAATTTGGCCCAGCATGGGTCTCAATTTGACTCATAAGGCCATGTTCCCCAAACCACAGCTGCTTCCCCTACACCTAATCTGGTGTAGACCTGGTCTTTTCCTCAGAGCAGACTAGTAATACTCCATTGACTGGGGTGGAGTTGGGGGGGGGCCCTCAGTGTGAGTCACTTGTCATGGATAGACCATTCTCTGGTGAGGTTTAGGCTAAATGTAGCTACTCAACTCTGCCGGAGAGACTCAACGAGTTGGTGCACTCTCAAAGACTGATGGAATCTGATGGATTCCTGAGTGTTCTGGGGAATTTTCAGGCTGGCACACTTATCAAGACTCTTGTCTCACTGTGGAATGTGCTTCTTGAGAGACAAAGCGGCCTTTTCCATAACCACTGGTTCAAACAACCTAGCTTTTCTTTTGCTTTTTTTAAAAAGATCTGTCCTTGCTTTCCCTTTTTCTTTTGCATTAACAGATGAACTTTCACTCTGCCATACAATGCGCTCTAACACACTCTTCTTATGAAGCTAGATTATCGTGCTCGTGGAGTGCCAAATAATAGAAATCACAGAGTTCTTACACACAAAAAACACGCCATCCCGTGTACATAAATGTCAAACTTTCATCACAATGCATAATGCTTTTCAAGATCTGCAAGGCACAGGGAGTATACTAGGGACAGCATGTCTGTGTAGGCAGGATGAATAGCAGGAACATTAATGCATGCGGAGTGGTAATGGCTTGGGTGGGGCTTACCCCCTTTTTATTTTCCACAAAGGTGGGGGGGAGGGTTACCATACGAAACCAGGCAGGGAAGGGGGAGGGTGGTAATGCGATCCCACCCATTAACCACTCCCTGCTAGGCACCAGCATAGCAGTACACACTTTCAAGAATCCGTGCAAATTAAAAATGAAAAGGAATCCTTTACTGCTGCAGCCAAGAAATTACTGCATTAATTGGTGTTTAAACGATAGCAACACCCCGCTGAACCTCTGTTTTCTACATTACAGCACAAAGAATCACTATTGTCACTCAGAGAGCTAAACAGTGGCTTCTAACTCAAAAGAAAATTATACACGGGGAATTCCTGCTTTGAACAGTTTTTTGAAAAAAGAGCTGTCCAAAGCGAGCAAGTTCTTTAAAGATTGCTATTTTTGCCGCTCATAGAATTTCTCAGCAACAAGGAAGTCTTAAAGCAGAGACAGGCAGCTGTGAGTTGCAGCCAGGAGCCTGAAGGTGCTGCCTAGAAGTGTGACACTCTGCCATAGGGACCACCACAGCTCACTGATCAAGCACCAGCTTCAACATATGGAAGACCCCTGACTTGGTCTAATGTTCCCCGTTGAAATGACTCAGGCAGCTGAGAACGTAAGAAGAGTAGAATCCAGAGTTGGGTTCACAAGGTATTGCCATGTGTTTCACCAAGAGGTGAGGAACCTCGTGCCCAGGGGGGCAAATGTGGCCCTCCAGGTCTTTTCCTCAGCCTCAGGACACAGGACACACACCCTCCCAAAGCCACCTCCTCTTGGAGTGATTTTCCAGGATGCATTTGGGATAAGAGGTTGTCCTGTCCTTACAGGAAGTGCAGGAGGCTGTGAGGGCATTAGAGACAGGTTTGTAACTTTCATGAGTATTAAAATCATAGAATCATAGAGTTGGAAGAGACCACAAGGGCCATCGAGTCCAACCCCCTGCCAAGCAGGAAACACCATCAGAGCACTCCTGGCATATGGTTGCCAAGCCTCTGCTTAAAGACCTCCAAAGAAGGAGACTCCACCACACTCCTTGGCAGCAAATTCCACTGTCGAACAGCTCTTACTGTCAGGAAGTTCTTCCGAATGTTTAGGTGGAATCTTCTTTCTTGTAGTTTGGATCCATTGCTCCGTGTCCGCTTCTCTGGAGCAGCAGAAAACAACCTTTCTCCCTCCTCTATGTGACATCCTTTTATATATTTGAACATGACTATCATATCACCCCTTAACCTCCTCTTCTCCAGGCTAAACATGCCCAGCTCCCTTAGCCGTTCCTCATAAGGCATCGTTTCCAGGCCTTTGACCATTTTGGTTGCCCTCCTCTGGACACGTTCCAGTTTGTCAGTGTCCTTCTTGAACTGTGGTGCCCAGAACTGGACACAGTACTCCAGGTGAGGTCTGACCAGAGCAGAATACAGTGGCACTATTACTTCCCTTGATCTAGATGCTATACTCCTATTGATGCAGTCCAGAATTGCATTGGCTTTTTTAGCTGCCGCGTCACACTGTTGGCTCATGTCAAGTTTGTGGTCAACCAAGACTCCTAGATCCTTTTCACATGTACTGCTCTCAAGCCAGGTGTCACCCATCTTGTATTTGTGCCTCTCATTTGTTTTGCCCAAGTGCAATACTTTACATTTCTCCCTGTTAAAATTCATCTTGTTTATTTTTGCCCAGTTCTCTAATCTGTCAAGGTCATTTTGAAGTGTGATCCTGTCCTCTGGGGTGTTAGCCACCCCTCCCAGTTTGGTGTCATCTGCAAATTTGATCAGGATGCCCTTGAGTCCATTATCCAAGTCGTTGATAAAGATGTTGAATAAGACTGGGCCCAAGACAGAACCCTGTGGCACCCCACTAGTCACTCTTCTCCAGGATGAACAGGAACCATTGATGAGCACCCTTTGGGTTCGGTCAGTCAGCCAGTTACAAATCCACTGAGTGGTAGCATAGTCAAGACCGCATTTTACCAGCTTCTTTACAAGAATATCATGGGGCACCTTGTCAAATGCCTTGCTGAAATCAAGGTAGGCTACATCCACTGCGTTCCCTTCATCTACCAGGCTTGTAATGAAGAATGAAGAACACCACTCAGCCACCTCACAATGCAGGAGTGCGGAACCTCCTTCCTGTCAGCCAAATTAGGCCCCTGCCGTGCTTCCTCCTTTGAACTGTGCTTAAAGGCAGCCTACTGCAGCCTCATGGAGTTCTGGTAACAACACACACAACGTAAGAGGCTGTTCTTGACTATGTAACTTCTATTTCAAACACAATTCAACATATAATATCTCACAAAGTGTAGAACATATATACAGTGGTACCTCTGGTTGCGAACGGGATCCGTTCCGGAGGCCCGGTCGCAACCTGAAAAGAACGCAACCCGAATCTGCAAATGCACGGGTCACGATTTGCCGCTTCTGCACATGCAGGAGTGGCGAAACCCGGAAGTGACCCTTTCCAGTACTTCCGGGTCACCGCGGGGTGCAACCTGAAAACGCGCAACCTGAAGCAAACATAACATGAGGTATGACTGTACGTAGAACATCAGAAGATAAGCATACCATATTGTGGTTATTGCCAATGTGCCAATTTAGGAACCGAATGCACTTTTTCTCCTGACCATCCATTGGACTTTAATTTCTCTTGATATGTTCTGTTTGCATGATATGTTGGTCTATGGAATTACACTTTGTGAGATATTATATGCTGAACTGTGTTTGAAATAGAAGTTACAGAGTCAAAAATAGCCTGTTACATTGTGTGTGTTGTTACCAGCATTGTATTTACGTAACCTAAGATTTAGTAGTGTTTTGCCTCATGGAGTTCAGCAAGACTAGCAGCAGCAACTGAAATCTGATTCTCTATTCACTTTCCTTTGCTCAGTACTTACGTATTGAAGTCTAGATTCGTTGGACTGGTCATGTTGTGTGGATGCCTGATGATCATCTTCCAAAGCAGTTATTCTATTCTGAACTTAAAAATGGAAAGTGTCACACTGGTGGTCAACAAAAGAGCTTCAAAGACTCTCAAGGCAAATCTTTAAAAATGTAGTATAAATACCAACAACTGGGAAACACTGGCCTGAGAGCGCTACAATTGGAGAACAGCCTTTACCAAAGGTGTCATGGGTTTGAATACACTCAGACTCAGGATGAAAGGGAGAAACATGCTAAAAGGAAGGCACATTTGGCAAACCCTCACCATGATCAACTCCTACCCGGAAATCTATTTCCCCACTGTGGAAGGATGTGTGGATCCAGAATTGGCCTCCACAGTCACTTACGGACTCACTTTTAAAACCATGTTCATGGAAGACAATTTTACGCAGCTACGAGTGATCACCAAAGAGAAAGAGCTTCTTTTGTAATACGGAATTTACTCTGTGTTGGTTCCGTTGTTTATTTTTGCCCTGCTTGAATTTATGGATACGTTTTGTAAGCTGGCTTATCTCAGCTACCCCCAATGCTTGCTTTTTTGATAAGTGGATTTTTAGGGGCATCTGCTTTGGGGCACAGCTCACTGTGGAACAGCAGCATGTAATTAATGAACTAAGCCATTCTGCCCACCAGGGCCATTTCAGCCAAGCCGCCACCACTTGCCCTACACCTAACATCAAATATGGCATCAGGGATAGGGAAGGCAAGGATGCAGCTGGACCAAAGCAGGTTTGTAGGCAGTGACAATTTGCTGACCAGTGGCACCCCTGAAGTCCTGCACACAGCGTTTTGTGATTGGTGGAAATCAGCACATTGCAATACCAGGTGACTGACAGGTGGGTGGCTCTTACCCCCTGCCAAACTTGCCTCATGAAGAGCAGGAGAGGTAAGGATCTGGTCTACCAGCCTAATTCAGGCTGAATCCACACAGTATCTTTTCCCTAACTGTTAATTTCCACATTTTACTTGAGGTTTCACACAAAATAGAAGCCACCTGCAGGAATCTGGTGGCAGTTTAGTGCTCATTTCTCTGCTCATTGCTTCCATTAACTGCAAGTCCATTAAGTTAGAAAACTGCAGGAATAAAATGATGGAATTTGGGGTGGCATACTGACATGTAGTTCATTCTTGAGGTTTTCCTGGGTGATCTGTGGGGGAATAAGAAGCATGCATGTGGGGGGGGGGCAGTGACAATGTCCAACAGCATCCATTGTTGTGTCACAGCACAACCACTGGTATGAATGAAATTTAGCATTATATGCCAGTGTATTGGTCAAGGAGCCACTGTTCCATAATGCAACAGGCACAGCAGTGAAAGGAACATTAGAAAACATGACAAATTTGCTAGCATTATAATCAAGAAAGTTTACACAATATTTCCCAGGTCGGAATGAATTCTCAAGTCCCCCGCCTCTCTCATGATGCTATTCAGCAAAACACAGACAGGCCACAGGGCACTGAATTTCTCCCACTCTTTCCTAATATGGGCAAGGGAGCTATTTGCCTCTGTCCTGAATGGGCAGGGGAGAAATGCCTCCCAAATATCAGGTCATTTCTAGTCTTGACACCTGGCCACCCCCAACAACACTCCCAATAGTATTCCTTCCAGTAGCACCTTAAAGACCAACTGAGTTAGTTCTTGGTATGAGCTTTCGTGTGCATGCACACTTCTTCAGATACACCCATGCACACGAAAGCTCATACCAAGAACTAACTTAGTTGGTCTTTAAGGTGCTACTGGAAGGAATTTTTTATTTTGACTATGGCAGACCAACACGGCTACCTATCTGTAACTGGTCCCAATAGTATGTTTTTATTGTGGTAAATTCTAGGATTGACAATCTCCAGCTTTTAAGTCAATTATTAAGGCCTTTCCTGAGCATACGTGTCTCAGCTTTCCATTGCAGGGCAACCATCAAGGTCACCCAGATCTTGGCACAGCCTCAAAAAACATTGAGCACAAAGCTCTAATGGAGGTGGAGAGAGGCAGCTCTTCTGACACAACCCTTGCAAAGGGTGCTTTGCAAAGAACTTCTCCATGCTGAACAATTTGCATTTGTTTCCCTCTGTTTTCTGAACAATGGGCTAGCAGGAAAATAACCTGGGGCATCATCCACAACTTTTCTGTATTAGATGATCACATGTTTGCTCATTACTTAAATGTTCCACCACAAATGCATAGCACATTGGGGGGGGGAGTTCACAGTAACGACAGCCAAGCTCCAGGTTCAAGAGAATGTCCTCCAAAAATATCTGTAAGACATCCATTAAAACTCCATCTGTACTATACATTTAGAGTGGTGTAACACCATTTTCCCCTTCATGGACCACTGCCTTGTCGTGGTGAAGGGCCACCCAAGATGGACAGGTCATATTCGAGAGTTTAGACTAAATGTGATCCACCTGCAGAAGGAACTGGTAAACCACTCCAGTATTTTGCCAGGAAAACTCCATGGACATAAAAAAGGAGAAGCTTTGAGAAGAAAGTGAGAGCTTCCAAGGTATGCTCTGGTTCATGGGGTCATGGAGAGTCGAACACAACTAAGACAACTAAACAACACCACAATTTTAAGCCATCATAGCTTCCCCACAGAGAATCCTGGAAGCTGTAGTTTGCCAAGGGTGCTTGTAGTTGTTAGGAGACCCATATTTCCCTTACAGGGCTACGATCCCAGAGTAGTTTAACAATCAATCCCTCTTCCCAGGGAACTCTTGAGTACTGGAGCTCTGTGAAGGAGATAGGGGTCTCCGTGCCAGACACTTAACCCTAAACCTAATCCAACAAACACAGAGAGACAACCACACTCTCACTTCCACCCCAGCAATTAAGTTTGAGAGGTGGAAGGCATCGAGGCATCATTCCTGGCAGTTGTAGGTGGCCCACAACTCTCTACCATAAAGCCATGTGCTCAACATGCAAGCCTGGTAGACCTTCATCTTGGTATTGGATGTTAAGAATCACATTGTCCCATACCCTTTCAGAGAGGTAAGCCATTGCTGTAGCTGCCTTGCCAATATGCTTGTCTAGCTCAGCATCGATTGAGAGGTTGCTGGTTATGGTGAAACCCAGGTGGACAAAATGGTGTTGGTAAAGTCAAACTCCCCCCCCCCCCCCAGTGTGCAGGGAATGAGAGCAGGGCCACCAATTTCCAGGGATATTGGAAGCAGAAGCAGGACATAGTCTCAAGCCCTTTTTTTTGCATGCATATGAAGGAACAACTGAATATGGCTTCAGACTGTAGTCAGTGGGTTGGAGTATTCTGAACACAGCTGGATATTTTAGCCCCGAACTATCAGGCTTGTCTCTCCCTCCCTCTCTCTTATATATAGTTAGCTAATTATTTGTTTCATAAATCTGCTGTTCACAGTATTTTTTTTAAGAGATTCTAGATGTCAGCTTGACATTTGTATCAAGATAATTATGTGCAACATATTATTAATTTTTGGTTTTATGCAAGTTGTACGCTGGTGGTTTCCTTGTGACTGTTATTCAGACTTTTTTTTTTGACAGATTCATAGCTCTGTTCTTACATCGATTTTACTTTCGGTCCATTGACACCTGCAGCTGCTTCTGATGAAAAGAACTGTTGATACACTAAGCGATCCTTTGTATTAATACATTCTCTTTAGGCACTTGGTTTAGATTCACCACTCTTCTCACTCCTCTTTTTTTTCTATTCTTTCTTTTCTGGCTCTCTTCTCACCACTGCCAAATCTGTGACACCAAAACCATTTGCTACAGTTATCCCTATCAGGGCCAGAGTCAAGCTCTTCTTGATGTGTGTTACTGGCACAAGGTCTGTTGGTCAGTGGGAAGGATCTTATTAGCACAGGAACAGAGTGACTGCTTGCATGTGGAAGTTCCCAAGTTCAAAATAATAATAATAATAATTTATTATTTATACCCCACCCATCTGGCTGGATTTCCCCAGCCACTCTGGACGGCTTCCAAGCGAATATAAAAAACAATACAGTGTCAGACATTAAAAACCCAAAACAGGGCTGCCTTCAATTGTCTTTTAAATCCCCAACACCTTCAGTACAGCTGAGAATGTCCCTGGTCTGAACAGTGGTGAAGGAAGGCTCTCTGACCTCTGATACAGGGTGTTGAAGGGTGGGGCGAACCACCCACAGGGGCGGGGCAAACCGCCCAGTGGAGCATGTGTGGCACTGATATAGATGGCACCAATCGAGCACGACCGATATGGACAGTGCTCGAGCAGCGCCCATAACGACAGCGTGCATGCGCCCTTGGCCACCCTACAGTGAGCGTAGCCTTCGGCCAGCCACCATTTTGTCATCCCCCCTCAGGGTGACATCTGGGGTGGGCCGTCCTCCCACTCCCCCTTCCTACGCCCCTGGGTCTGAAGCCATAGAGTGCCACTGCCAGATAGTATTAGGAGCTTCCAATATTCCTAAGCTTTCTGATAAGAATCACAGAATTGTAGAGCTGGAAGGAATTCCAAGGG